>NC_136495.1:84915510-85520510 GCF_053919585.1 Euprymna scolopes | reverse complement strand
TAGAACACCTCATTAGCTACATTTTGAAAAAAAATTTCGAAAATTGGTTCAGTAGAAAAAAAAGTTACAACAAAATATGTGGGTTCACAAATAGGAGAGTAAGTACATACATAAGTGACTAACGCTTTTTTTTTATTTGGCATAACTTTTTTTTGTTTTGCCAATATGACATGTTAGCGTAACGGTTAGAGTACCGGGGGTTGGTGGAAAGATTTTAGGTTCAATCCCGTGTATCGGTTTTTTTATAATTAAAAAACCAAACTTTTTTTTAATAACTAATTTTTTTTAACTCTCCTTATGATTTTATAGCAAAAAATGGTGAATTTATCGATTAAATATATTAGTGAATTCTATGATATACATATTCTTTGAATGAACTCAAATTTTTCGTTATCACATTTGATGAAAAATGTAGTCATTTCATAACAACTACTGTGATTCGAAATTAAACTGAAAATGTTATATGTTACCGTAACGGGTATAGAGCCGGGATTGGTGGAAAGATTTTAGGTTCAATCCCGTGTAATGTTTTTTTTTTTTTTTAAATTAAAAACCAATGAAAATCAAACTATTAATATGCTAATAATTCGCCGGTTCCAAGTTATTATTATAACTACTACTCTTTAAGCTGCTGCTGCTACTGCTGTGAGATCGTGTCTTGTTCATATTATTATCAGCAGCAGTGAACCTGCTTGCCTAGTTTCGGAAGTAAATAAGTCGAATAATACATGTGAACTTAAAAGACTAAAAAGAAAAAAATACTAGTGAGAGTGGCAGAGACAATCAGAAGAAGCCAGAAAAAAAAAATGGATAAAATAAAAGGTTTAGTTTTTATTTTATTTTAGTAGAAGAAATGAAAGAAAAAACAACACAACTTTATTTAAACTGATTGTTTGCTTTGAGCCAATTCAGTGTATCAAACACATTATCCAATTTGACCAATGATTTCCAAATTTTCTTTTGAGCTGTAGGAATTGAATTAATTATAATTTGTAAAGAATTTTCTTCTTTTGATGGTAAAGTGTTCATCACATGGTTGATTGTATTTTCCACATAAATTTCGGGCACGTGGGTAATGATGCCAGATCTATGATTTTCTTGTGTTTCTCGAGATTACAGTGCCCTGTAAGGATCTGATTTACCAGATCTTTTTATTGTCTGGTGAGACTTAGGATACGTTTACATAGTCAGGTAGATACCCAACCAACGTTATCCTTTGTCTTTTTACAGTCTATCCTTTTGTTCCACGCCTCCTTTAGGTGTTTCGTAGACCACTCTCTGATGCTAGAAAGACAGATAGCATACGGGACTTGAGCAAAGGGTTCAGGGCTCTCTATTAGAAGTTCTGATCCCTCTTTTGTCAGTTTATCCACTTCCTCATTGCGGTGTATCCCTTCATGACCGGGGTCCAGGAAATAGATATGCGGTTTTCTTTTCCTAGATGGTTTAGATTTTCAATGCAGCACAGTACGGTTTGGGATATTACCGTACTATTCTCCAATGCTTTAATAGCTGCCTGACTATCTGAAAGGATAGCTATTTCCTGTTGCTGAACCTCTTCCATGATCAGAACCTCAGATTCAAAAGCCTTAAACATGCGCTATCTCTCCTTCTTCTTCGGTTTTTGTCGTGATGTTTACCGAATGTTAGAGCTGACTTGTCAGACTTAGGTCTGAGATCCTGCTCTTCGGTGAAGGCGGGGGTGGTGTTTGGTACCACATCCAATGGTGCCAGCTCATGACTGGTGTTTGGTGTTGTATCCGATGATACCTGTATGGTGAAGACTTCTGCCTGGAAGACCGTCCTCAGTTTACCAAGATAATAAGATTTTTGACAGGTGAGGTGGTTTGAGTATTCTATATAAACACTCGCACCAATCCTATCATTCATTTTAGATCCATCAGTATAGCATTTGATTATGTTGCTTTCCAGCTCTTTTTCGTAATCTCTTGCGCCTGTTCTGTCATAAACCATACATGTGAAATGCTTTTCAAATGATCTGGTTTTAGTCATAAGGTCACCCGGCACATGCAAGAGCGGTAGTTCCTTTCTAGCCTCATTACACAAATCCATGTGACTCTTTGTTTTTCCAGTAGTCCCAACAGATCTTGACCACCACAGACTCATGAGATCTATTCTATAGGATCCCCGTATCGCTTCTGCCTTCAGGAATTATTTAATCGGAGGGATATTCAACAGCATCTCCAATGCTCCAGTAGGTGTGCTCGGATATGCTGAAGAAGTCATTAAACAAGCAAGTCTTTGTACCTTCTGGAGTTTCTTCCTCAAGTACAGTTTCTCTGTCCCGCGGATCCAGGAAACACATGCATACGACAAAATGGGACATACCATAGCAATGTATATCCACCTCATTACATGCGGGTTAACTGCCCAGGTTTTCCCCACAATTTGTTTGCATTGCATAAGGGCTGCAGTCGCCTTGGAGGAAATCTTTTCTATGTGGCTTTTCCTGGTTAGCTTACTGTCCAGGATTACCCCTAACAACCTTGTCTCCTGCGAAAGTTTCAATTTCTGTCCACTCAGAAAAAGGTCACCAAGTTGGCAATTCCTTTTATATGTAAACAAGATCATTTCTGTTTTACGGCTACTGAATTCTAATTCATTTTGATTAGATCATTTATTAGGAATATTTAATGCCATTTTGGCAATGCGTCTGACCAATGATGCTTTTGAACCCGCGACCAGCACTGCGGTGTCATCAGTATCAGCCTGGGCATAAATATTCCTATTTTTAAACTCCTTTAAAAGAGGATTCAGCATACAGTTCCATAGTAAAGGTGATAAAATCCCACTTTGGGGGTTTCATTTAACTACTTCCCTTTTAACAGTTGCCCTCAGTAGTTCTACTTGAACTGTTCTGTGCCTCACCATATACTCAATCCATCGGATGAGTACTGGTGGCACATTGAGTTCTCGTAGTGACTTGAACATACTACTGAAGGGTATGTTGTCAAAAGCTCCAACGATATCTAAAAAGACACCGAGTGCCATCTTCATTTTTGTTAGTTTACGCTCTATACAGATCACAAATTCATGAACCGCAGTCTCGGTAGAGACCCTGGCTCGGAACTACTGTGATTGAATGATAAATATTGCATAAATGTGTGTTTGAGAGCTAATTTTTTTTGACAATCATTAATAAATATTATAAATTTATATATTAATACAATAGCAATGCCTGGAAAAATCATGGATTATATGGAAAAATGCGTGCATGTAAAGTAATATTCTTAAGATTTTATCAAACCTGGAAAAGTAAAGGACAAGAAATTCAACCTGGAAAAGTAAAGAACAAGATATTCTAGTAAAGTAAAAAATAAGAATTTTTTAGACTTAAAATATTGCAGCTAAAAATAAAATTTGAATATTGATAAATATTTTATTTATTATTTGCATATGTTGTTGTTTATTGTTGAATTAGAAAGGGTGTCAGTCACTGGATTGAACTTATTTCCCCCCTATTATTTGCATATATTTATGTAGTGAAAATTGTTTGAATGAAATTAATTCATTAGTTAGTTAGTTTGTTAGTAGATGGAATTAATAATTTTATAATTTACATAAAAATTAATAATTTTATTATACTATAATTAGGATCATTTAATTCATTTTTATTTTTTACTTTACTAGAATATCTTGTTCTTTACTTTTCCAGGTTTAATAAAATCTTAAGAATATTACTTTTCATGCGCGCATTTTTCCATATTATATATATGTACATACATATATATATATACATACATACATATATATATATATATATATATATATACAACATATATATACATATATATACATACATATATATATACACAACATATATATACATATATATATACATACATATATATATGCATACATATATATATACACACAACATATATATACATATATATACATACATATATATATGCATACATATATATATATACACAACATATATATATACATATATATACATACAGATATATATATGCATACATATATATATACACGCATATATATACATAATTATATACACATACATACATATATATATACATACATATATAAAAATATATATAAAATATATATACATGCATAAATACATAGATATATATATATACATATATATATACATATATATACATATATATACACACACACATATATATACATATATATATATATATATATATATACATATATTGTGACGTCAGAGCAAAGCGAACATTCAATCTCTCTACTTACTCTCTATATATATCTCGCTATCTCTCTCTTTTTCTAAGACCTAATCAACCAGATAACCCCCTCTCTCTGTAAATGATGTGGCATGGCAGACACTTGGCTGAGGGAAATGGGGCAGAGGTTAGGTGTGAATATTGCCGTAACGAGCGGAAAATACGTCGTCATGGCAACCAGACAGCGAACATTTGTGGTGGGAAAAAGCGGACCATGAGGGGATTTGAAAATAAGAAATAAACAGTTGGCGAAAAGAAGCGAGACAGCCCGGTGTACAAACATTATCTCCGAGAATCGGACCTCATCGAAGATTGAGATTTGAATCAATTGAATTGCGGATTATTAGTCAAATACAATCGTATTGTCGATTGAACTCAACATTTAATCTGGTTGAGATTTGAATTAATTAAATTGCGGATTATCATTCAAATACAATCGTATTGTCGATTGAACTCATATATTCTTCTTTGGAACTAAGATTCGAGGAAGAGATAGACTTTCGCCATCTCAACTTGTTTCTTGGATATTGTGTTTGCGAACTTATGATCCGTGTTTACCCTAACGGACAAAACAGATAAGTTTGGCCTATCTCATGCCAATATCTTTTCTTATCCACAAACTTTTATACATATTGTACTGTATTTGCATGTCGCATACATCTGGCAAACATCCCCCAAAATACGTCTATCTCACTCATTCTTTTTATCGGAGCTTTTTCTTCTTCTTCTTCTTCTTTTTTGTATATAAAAATCTTCCTTGAATTTTAAACTTTGAGTGTTTGTTTCGTCATTCATTGCTCTGTTGTTCCATTCCCCTTAATGATATGTTTCGCTGGTTAATCCGACATCTGACGATTAACCGAAGATAATTATGAGATATTGGATATAAAATAAAATAAATTTTTGTGTCTCGATCTGATTGCCAATCAATTCGGTCATCCATTAACCGGGTCGTGACAATATATATATATATATATATATATATATATATATATATATATATATATAAACATGTATATATGATGATTGCTGCATCTTTCCAGATAATCGCCGTCACATCTCCTAATCCTGTCGTCCATGCCATCTCAGATGACTCTGCACTCCTGCCGCAGATTTGCACATCTTGAAGCAGATGTGACATACAAATTGAGCAATTTCCATCGAGTTGACTTCCTCTGGAGGTTGAATGGTATTCCTATGAACAATCACATGTCTTCTCAAACCAGCAGTAGACTTGCAAACTTTGCTTCATGTTAAATAGATCATTTGGTTCCGACTAATAGGTGCAAAGTTGACCTGAACAGGAGTTTTGTGCGACTTAAGGTGGTTGACGTAGCCAAGTTTTGACAAAAGCCCTCGTTCACAAGTGTCGCATTTCCAGCTCTGTGTGTCATGGTTAAGACCATCAATTAAACCTTTGTGAAGCTCTCGCTTCAGATTGCTGTGGGCCTGCTTTCCTTTCTCTAGAGCATCACGACTTTCACGTACAAGTTTTTGCCACTTCGGCCTTTGCAGAGTAAGTTTTTCCCATGTGTCGATGTCGATTTGTAAGACTTTCAAATTATTCTTTGTAGAGTCCCTGAACCTCTTCCTAGGCTTGTGTTGAGGGCGCTTGCCATTTTCCAGCTCCCCATAAAAAGTTTGTTTGGCAGCCTACAATCTTTCATTCGAACCAAGTGGCCCATCCAACGCATGTGAGATCTGATTACAAGATTCTCAACACTAGAACAATATGCTCTTACAAGGATTTCAGTATCGGGTACTTGTGCTTGCCACTTGATGTTTAAGATACGTCTCAAACATTTTTTGTGAAATAGTTGAAGACATTTAATGTGCCTTTGATGCAATGTCCATGTCTCCGATGAATACAACAGTGTGGTTAGCACACAGGTTTTGTAAACGTAGATCGTAGTCCTGTCTGTGATGCCACGATCAGACAACACTCTCTTCTTCAACCTTCCAAAAGCTACGGATGCCTTCTGAATTCGCCTGTGGATTTCAGTGTCGAGACAGCTGAAATAAACAAGCATGTGGTTGCAAGAAAAATACAGATAACCGAGTAAGGTTAAATATATATATATTTTATTTCTCACCAAATCAGAGATTTAAGGCATTGTCGTTAGGATGGCTGGCTGGGCGTTGAGATAAACTTGTCAACGATTAAAGTTTCTTTGGGTTTGGTTGGGTGTGGGGTGGTGATGGCAGAAATGTGGCTTAGCGTGTGCAGCGATCCTTGTTAGCTGATGTTGCTTAGCACGGGGTTGGTGAGAGGTGAAGATTTGGTATCAGCCGAAGAAGGAAAAGGGCTTGTATCAGGATCGCAGGTGAGATGGTAGTGGTAGGCGATGCTGGCTGTGTGTAGTAAACTCCACATCTGATGTCATTGGCGAGTGGTTGGATGCTGGTTGAAGACGGAGCGAGTTTACAGTGCGCCATGCTAGGGCCGATCTGGCGGTTGTTGAAAAGGCTGATATTTTTATAGTCATGAAGCGGACGTAGTAAGGAGCAAAGAAAGTTCTTTTTTAATCGCTGGCTTGAGTTTGTTTTTTGATTATGTTTGTTTTTCATGCTATAATGTGCTGTAGTGAACCGTCTGTTTGGTGTATGTATGCATGTGTTATATTGATTTGAAGCTAATAAAATTGTGAATATAATCTAGTTGGTGTTGTGAAGTTGCAATGTTTTGTGAATTATATATGGGTGTTTATATGCTTAGGAGTTGCGTTTTTGTGCTTTGTATTTTGTTTTTTTCTTTTGCTGTGCGGCTTTCTCTGGTGGTTTTCTTTGTTGAAGTAAGGTGCGAGTTATTCTAATGAAGTGTGTATCTAACGAAATGGGATTTGAAGTTGTCATGTGTATTTATTATGCATTGTACCGACGAACAGATTTGTCCTAGCGTCGCCATTAGTGTTGCCATTATTATCACTATCAGTGTTCGTACTGGTTTCTGGTTTATTCATGGAGATATGGAGGGATATGCAATATAACAATGCTCCCCCAGATCTCGATCATATTTACATGATAAAGTCTCTGAAACACGCGGACGGTTGTCCTCTTGTTATTCTTGCTGGGATTTTTTTATAGGAATGTGAAGTAGGCGTAAATCTATATGTCGGATATGGTGTATCTATGTTGTGTTGCCTGTTACTTCATATGTAGCAGTTGCTGTTGCATTGGTAACGGTTGTAACTGCTGCTGTTGTGACTTTGGTTGTATGATGGTGGCTGTGTGCATCGAAACTCCTTGGGCGAGTGTTGGTATCTGCATCTATATTTGAAGCATGGGAGGTTTTTGAGGTATCTCTGGCATACGAAGAAACGTTGTTGCAGTTGACGAGCGTTGTAAATGTGATGACTGTTATTGGGTTGGGTCGGACGAGGCATCACATCTCGACCTGAACGAGGGAAAATCCTGGTTCTCCTCTTCTGGTATGCTGTCGTTTGTTGTTGTGATAAGGGCTTGTGCTTGCATGTGAGCTGGGTGATGATACGGGCAGTTTTCTCCACAGAAGCACGGTTGTCCCCTGAGGTAATTCTTGCACAGTGGAGTACGTGGCGGGTGTTGGCGGTCTTTGATTGTTTGATGATGGCCATGTCTTGGTTGGTTGTTGTGTTGGGGCTTGTTTGGTATTGGTGGGGTCGTCCATTGGATCGGGGTGGTAGGCCCGTCCTGAGTGCACTGTCTCTGTGATGAGACTGCTGTGGTTTTTGCGAGTAGTATGTGGTTTCAAGAGCAGCAGTGACATCAGATTTTATGCCATGATCGAGGTACATTTGGGCTTCGCAGGCTATGCCAGTTGCGCTGTAGTGGTTGTCCATTGTCCTGACGAGGTGAGGGTAAAGGCTTGAGTTCCAGACCTTTACCTTTTCACTCATCAGCATTGCGCCTATGATGGATATAAGCCCATCCACGGTCAATTCCGTGTTTTTGTCCTTTTTGTATTTTGTTTTAATGTGTCATCAGCTGCTTCTCTCAGGGTGTTTTCCAGACGGCTCACGAAGCCGGTCAAATTTTCCCCGTCTTGTCGTTCCAGGTCCCAGGCTCAACTGAGGTGTGGAAAGTTCGTCATCTGGCTGCCATGGGCCGCTTGCAAATATTCTTTCAATGCTTTGAAAGTTGATGAATTTGTTTTTGAATCAATCATCTGCTGAAATATACCCTGTTCGAGTAAATCTTTCACAGACTTGATAAACTCGCCCCCCAGGCTGGGATATCTATCCAGTTCTGGCGTGATGTGGATGGTGTAGGCTTTGTTCAATGCCGTGATGAATTGGTTTACGTTATCCCCTGGGCGGAATAATTTCTGCTGTTTCATGACGTCCCAGATGGCTTGTTGATGGATAACCAGACTGTAGTCGTTTTCTTTCTGATTTGTATGGGTTACTGTTGAAGCGTTAGTTTTAAAGCCACCAACATGTCATCTATATCGGTTTGGACTTCTCAAATCGCACGTTTGAATGGCTGTGCTGCCCCTGTCTTCAGATTGAACAGGAGTGTTTTCTGCTCTCTGATGAGGGTGAAAAGTTTGGTCCATGTAAAGCTTGTATAGTCCTCCATATTTATCTTGCTGTACGCTTCTGACACCACTGAAATAAACAAGCGTGTGGTTGCAAGAAAAATACAGACGACCAAGTAAGGTTAAATATATATATATTTTATTTCTCACCAAATCAGAGATTTAAGGCATCGTCATTAGGATGGTTGGTCGGCGTTGAGATAAACTTGTCAATGATCAAAGTTTCTTTGGGTTTGGTTAGGTGTGGGGTGGTGATGGCAGAAATGTGGCTTAGCGTGTGCAGCGATCCTTGTTAGCTGATGTTGCTTAGCACGGGGTTGGTGAGAGGTGATGATTTGGTATCAGCCGAAGAAGGAAAGGGGCTTGTATCAGGATCGCAGGTGAGATGGTAGCGGTGGGCGATGCTGGCTGTTTGTAGTAAGCTCTGCGTCTCATATTGTTGGCGAGGGGTCGGATGCTGGTTAAAGACGGAGCGAGTTTACAGCGCACCATGCTAGGGCTGATTTGTTGGTTGTCAGAAAGGCTGATATTTTTATAGTCATGAAGCGGACGTAGTAAGGAGCAAAGAAAGTTCTTTTTTAATCGCTGGCTTGAGTTTGCTTTTTGATTATGTTTGTTTTTCGTGCTATAATGTGTTGTAGTGAACCGTCTGTTTGGTGTATGTATGCATGTGTTATATTGATTTGAAGCTAATAAAATTGTGAATATAATCTAGTCGGTGTTGTGAAGTTGCAATGTTTTGTGAATTATATATGGGTGTTTATATGCTTAGGAGTTGCGTTTACTGTGATGTTTGTGTTTTGTATTTTGTTTTTTTCTTTTGCTATGTGGCTTTCTCTGGTGGTTTTCTTTGTTGAAGTAAGGTGCGAGTTATTCTAATGATGTGTGTATCTAAAGAAATGGGATTTGAAGTTTTCATGTGTATTTATTGTGTTCATTTGTGTTGTAACGACGAACAGATTTGTCCTAGCATCGCCATTGCTGGTTTCTGGTTTATTCATGGAAATATGGAGGGATATGCGATATAACACAGCCATCCCTCGACAGAGAATTACCAAGGTACACAAATGAATCAACTACTCCCAGTCTAGCACCACAGACCATGATGTTCGGCTCCACGTATGACTGGCCCGGTGCAGGAGTGAACATCACTTTTGTTTTTGACAGACTGATCCTCAGGCCAAAGGCAGTGCAGGAGTCAGAAAAGTTATCCATTATATGCTGCATATCAGTCTCAGTGTGCGCCAAAAAACAGCATCGTTTGCATACAGTAACATGATGCAGCTTGGTTCTGGCATTAAATCTTCTGAGATTAAAAATGCGACCTGTGGTTTGAAACTTTAACATGACACCCCTATCGCAACCTCGAAACGCATAAGCAAGTAGAGCAGCAAAATATATAGAGAAAAGAGTAGGGGCAGGAATATAACCTTGTTTGACACCATTGTCAACTGGAATTTCATCAGACAATTTTCCGTTAAACGAGACTCGAGCTTCCATGTCTCTGCAGTTCTTTGAATATTTTAACAAAGGTTGGAGGACACCCTACTTTCTCTAAGATTAACCAGAGAGCATCCCTGTTAATGGTGTCAAATGCTTTGGTTAGATCCACAAACGCTTGATACAGTGGTATCTGTTGTTCAATGCATTTCTCCTGGACTTGCCGGGCTGAAAAAATTATATCCATAGTTCCTCTGCCAGACCTAAAGCCACTTTGTGACTCTGGAATAGCATTAGGACAAACATCCTCCAGTAACCTGTTTAATAGAAATCATGCGAAAACTTTCTCAGCAGCTTCCTAAAGCATAATCCCACGGTAGTGGTCACAAACATTTTTTTGTCCCTTTCCTTTAAACAGAGTCACCAAGACACCATCAATCCAATCCTGTGGAACAGGAGCACCTTCCCAGATTTCCTCAACAAAACCAAGGATAGCATTAGCAATATTCACACCTCCAATCCTAAGAAGATCCACCGGAACACCATCCAAACCAGGTGCCTTGCCACTGCTGATTTGTGCAATTGCCAACTGCACCTCAACCAGATTAGGCAAACGATCCATTTTGAATATGATATATTGTGGTAGGCTATCAATTGCATCAGCATCTACTGCTGAGGGATTGTGAAACATCAGTAAAGTGCTCTTGCCATCTTTTCAAGATATTTTCTGGATCCTTAATGACAACAGAACCATCTTTCGACATCAGGGGAGATATTGAAGAGGTAGGAGGACCAAATAATTTGCGCAGGAGTCCATAAAATTCCTTCAAATTTTTTGTGTCAAACGCCTTTTGGATCTGCTCCGTTATATTCATCAACCATTGGTTTTTCATTTTTCTTAGCTCACATTGCAATGTGGCTTTGACCTCTTTGTATTGTTGCAAATTAATTGTATAATCAGAATGATCTTCATGAAGTAAAGATTCATAAATTGTCTGTTTATTCATCAGCAACTGATTAATTTCAAGGTTGTTATCGTCAAACCAGTCCTTGTTCTTATCCCTCTTGAATCCAAGAACTTCAGCACCAGCAGAATAAACCGGAGTCTTAAAATTCACCAATGTACCATCAAATGCAAGATTATCGAGCTTTTCCGCCATACTCTTTTGAACTTCAGGCAACTTTAACTTGGCTACATCAATACGGCTAGGCACCTTAACACCACTATGATGAACTTTCTTACGGATTCGTAAATTAAACTTTCCTCTCACCAACTTGTGATTGGTATCACATTCAGCACTGTGCATGACACCAACAGTATATGCATCTCGAAGGTCGTGTTTTCAAGTTATGAATTTCGAGTTAGTCAATTAGGTGACCATGCTTTGAATGTGGGTGTATCCAAGTAGCTTTGTGCTTTAGTTTATGGTGAAAAAAGTGTTACAGATAGCAAGATTAAATTCTGAACAGAGCTCTAGTAGCTTAAGGCCATTAGCATTCATGGTACCGATACCATAGCGGCCAAGAGGACTCCAGGCCTGAAACAAAAATGTAGTAGGCAAAACAAACCAAAAAAAAAATACAACTAAAAACAGACTGAACAAAAACTTGCTTCTCGCAGACACGTGGGTCATAACAAGCACAATCTACTCCTTTCCAGTGTCCTGCCTTTATAGCGGCCGGGAACGACATATTTGCATAATCGCGGGAGAGCAGACATGATTCAACGATAATTACATTGGGTAAACGCTAATAAAAGGTAAGCTCTCTATTTCTCATTTTGGTTACTGCTAATTCTGCTACACTTCCCCCTGATCTCATGATCACAAACGGGGCATGGGGGCAGTCGTCTTTGTCGGGTACTTCTTCAAAGAACCGGAGGCAGCACTTCCTCCTTGTCATCTTCCTCATTACCACCGTTATTGCTGCCAGCCTGTTCCATAAGCGGTGTTTCACAATCAGGACAGGGGGGCAGTATCCGTCTTTGTCGGGTACTCCTTCGTAAAGGCAAGATGGGTGATCCCTCTTGCGCTTCTTCAGTATGTGCATTATATGGCTATCCATCGTCCTGCATTATACTCTCTGCTCATTCAGAAGACATTGTACTGTCTTCCTCTTCCTCTGATGTAACAACATAATGGTGAGGGCGCAGATCTTTCACGTGGCGAGGCACACCGTCCACCAAAATCGATTGAGGGCTGATTACCTTGGTCACCTCACCCTTGCCGAACCTCGTGGTACATCGATTTTGCGGTCTTTTGACCCACACGCGATCTCCAACCTGGTAAGAGCTGTCCTTGGGATCTGCGGACGCAGTTGCGAGATTGGTCTCCTTTACTCGAACTTTGTATCGATAAATCCTGTTGGCAGGCGCAGTGAAGGGAGATGTGTCGTCTCTTGGTGTGATGTTATACCAGTAGACAGCTTCCTGTATGGGACAGCACATTCTAGCCGCTATTCGTTTCACTGTACGGTGACATCGCTCCGCTATGCCATTCCCGGCTGGAGCATACACACAACGGAATCGCAAGTGAACTCCCCATTTATGTGCAAATGCTTGGAATGCGTTGCTGCAGAAAGACGTGTCATTGTCTAAAAGGATTTTATGGATCATGCTTGCCGAGTCCTGCCTTGCCAATTTCCTCCAAATGGAGAAACGCGATGGACCACAGTCTGTTAAAGTTAAAAAATGGAAGGTGCCATAATGCGTGATATCCATTCCAATTCTCTGCCAATTCTCGTTAACTTCCAGCTTTCCCTTTTCCCACCTGACTGGCGCTGGGTCAATGGACTGACATTCCTCACATTTCCGTATGATCGTTTTAACAGTTGCTTTTGTCATGGTTCGGCAACTTCTCCTGACAAAGTAGGATGCCTCAAACCATATCTGTGGTACTCGTGTCAATCGATCAGCAATGTTTCGTGCTGATGGAACCAGCGTCACGTCCACTGTCAGCCCGTACTCTTTCACGAGCTCCTTTAGAGTGCTTAGTCGCCTCCTAATAAGCATCTCGCTTGCTGCTTTGGTGCGTACTCGCGCCTTTACAGTTAGCGTGTCCGAGACCCAATGGTATACGCAGAAAGAATCCGTCTTTATGTGTAGCACTTTGCTCTGCCACTGTAGAGCCAAATTGATACCTTTCAATACGGCATCCAGCTCAGCTAAGTTGATATGTTGCGAGTCACCTTCAGGTCGCAGCCAACATGCATCCTCCAACACAGTTTCGCGCATCTCCAAGGCTGCACCAATTGCTAGGGAGCTAGCATCGACCCATACATTCAGCTCTTTGCCATCCACAAATCAATTTCCCTAGACCGGATCGTTCTGCTGCACAGATTCCAAGGTTTTGAACATCATACGATGCAGTACGGTGTCCCTTGCTTCATCATCCCAGCCCTTCGTTACCGAACTTACTCTCCTTCTAAGTATTCCACAAGCCACACAAAGCCAACCGCACACCGGAAAGTGCCCGACAAGTCGACCACACAGGAAAAACATTCCCAGCACCCGTGCACCGTCCTTCAACCGCTCCGGGTTCTTGCACTCCAACCCGAACTGCACTAGGTGTTCTCTTACATGGGTCGTGGGCACCATGTCCTCGTTGACAAAAATGTCATCGATGTAAACAGATGCTGTGTGGCTTACAACTTCTTCCTTGAGACAATACTTCGCTGACAATTGCTCTCATGATCAGGGGAGCCACATTCAAACCAAACCCCAGACGGGTCAGGCAATATTTTTTCCCATCGATTTCCACAGTCTGGTATGGCCACAGTGTCTCATGGCCCTGGACTTGTAGGTATGCTCTCCTGAGGTCTAGTAGAGACACGTTAGCATCTTTTTGTCTCCATTCGCGCAGCTTAGCCGCACAAACATCTGTGTTGGCCGTAAATGCGTCTACGTAATGATTTAGCTCCCGATAGTCCATTACCGGGCGCACTTTGGCTTTGTTCTGCTGCATCACAGCCATCAGGGGAATTAGGTCTTTGGGAGGTCCCAATTTATCCTCTGGGTACGGCACGAGCCAACCATTAGCTATCCAGGTGCGGAGCTCCTGCGTGTATTCTTCACGGATTTCTGCCGGCACTGGGTATTCTGACACTCGATTGTGTAGTCTTTTAGGGGGGTAGTTCTCAGACCACTTCCATGATGCAGTCCACGTTCGGTTTTGATGATCAAAGGTGGCGGTGAAATCTGGTTCATTAATAGAAATGGCTGCACATTTAATATTTTTCCTGTCGCCCAGTCGCACTGATCCTGTAGGGTTAACAACGACACCGCCCAGAGCTTTTATGGCGTCAATCCCTAGAAGTAAGTCAAACCCCAGCGGTTTGCCACGCACCACCAACACATCGATTCTGGCAGACACACCTTCGTCAGTGGACACAGAGACCGCTCCAACACCGCAGCACGCATGGGACATTCCACCAATCGTTTTGACATCTACATTCGTTTTTCTCCAAAACCAACACCGGTCTGCATGTAAAATAGTCCTAAAGCATCCTGTATCAATAAGCGCCAAACATTGCGTCCCGTCAACATGGATGCTTATCACCGGGAGCGTCGTGCTCGCATCTTGGTGGGGAAGGAGACTGGTGCTTATGTGTCCTCCCCGTGCTCGTTTCCCGAGCAATTTCGAGCCCAATGTCCACTCTCACCGCAACGGTAACACTGTGTTCCACGTTTTCGGCAATCCTTTGCAAAGTGGCCTTTCGTATTGTACTTGAAACAGGTCACACTAACAGGAATATTCTGGGCCCTGTGGTTGTTGGGTGAGCGTGTGGCTGCAACCACGTCCTGATTGTGTTCCCCAGTCGCCGTCAAAATTCTTGCTCTTGAGATTAGTTCCCCCATGGTCAGGACTTTGATCTTCAGCACCTGTTGAAGAGCAATTGAGATAGCGTCAGGGAATCCAGTGATGAAAGTCAATTTTGTGAGTCTCTCTAAGCCATCTCCTGTAAATCCGGCCAATCCAACCAACTGCCTGATTTTGTTGGCGTAAACATCCACACATTCGCCAGCCCATCTAACCATAGTTATTTTTCTGTATGCTGCAAACGCATCGTCGGTAAATGCCTCCTTTAATCGGGCCTCAATCTGGTCTATTTCTCTTTGATCGTCCTCCTCCATTTTCATGTAGAGGGCCAGTGCATCACCTTCCAGATATAAAGGTAGCAGACTCGCTACATCATCCACCTGCTGAAGTTGTGCGACAAGTCTCACTTTTTTCAGCCACGCTACAACGCCTCCCTCGCCAGAGAATGGCTTGATAGTATCGGTGCTTATCCGCACCTTCGCTATAGTCGGGCCGAAATAGCTTGAAACAAAAATGTAGTAGGCAAAACAAACCAAAAAAAATACAACTAAAAACAGACAGAACAAAAACTTGCTTCTCGCAGACATGTGGGTCGTAACAAGCACAATCTACTCGCCAGAATCACCTACACACAATCTGCAGAACGCTCCCTCTCCTTTCCAGTGTCCTGCCTTTATAGCGGCCGGGAACGACATATTTGCATAATCGCATGAGAGCAGACGTGATTCAACGATAATTACATTGGGTAAACACTAATAAAAGCCCATGGACGCCATCTTGGAACTCTCTCTTTCGCTCAGCCCAAAACAGACGTATCTGAGGTAAGCTCTATTTCTCATTTTGGTTACTGCTAATTCTGCTACATAGTCTTTCCCAACACGGGCATTGAAATCACCAAGAATAACAAGTTTTTCATTAATTGGTGTAGATGCAACAACAGAGTGCAGAGACTCATAGAAACACAACATGTCATCTTCATTCGCTTGAAGTGTTGGTGCATAGACTGAAAGAATAATGATGAATCTGTTATGTGAGAGAGGAATACAAAGTGTTATGATGCGATCACAGATCCTGGAAGGAAATTCCATAGTATCAAACAAGGATGTTTTAATCGCAAAACCGACTGCACAATCCAAAAGAGAGTGTAGCCTGATGATACCTCTGTCATTTGATCTTCTCCTGAGAGACGGGTCTCTGACATAGCAGCATTATCTATATCAAGTCTCCGTAGCTCTGCAGTGAAAAGCGCTGTCCTGTGTCTGGACAGTTGGATGATGCTTTATCATATATTCCAACAGCATAAATTGAATTTTACTCCTTTTTGGAGATACATTTTTGTTTTCTTCCTGCTTACATGAACCACCGTTAGCCGCAGGAAACTAACCAGTGATAGTATGACAGACAATTTTTAGTGCACCTTTTCTAGCACTTTCCCAAGACATTGAGACAGTGCTCTCCCTGAATAGGGCTGCTCAGTCACAGGAAACCCCACCGGAGTTGACCTCTGTCATGTGAAGGCACAACAACGATGTTAAGATAGGGTTCCTGTCGCCTCTATGCAGATTTGTGACTGTGTACCACCAATTGGTCAAGTCTGTACATGTTGCCACTCCTCCATCGCCATAGAAATAAACAACAGATAAAGATAAAATAGAAAAAGATAAGAGATAAAAGATAGATCTCAAGTAACATCTGTACATTGTTGTATTAAAGTGACAAGTGCTTGTACGACACGAGTGCAACTCTTTAAGTCTCAGCAACAATAACCCAGTGATAAGCCATTGCAAAATGACTGGTAATTGCTTTGACCGCAGATTTCTCGTAACAGTTGTCCTCTCCTAGAAGGATTGCCTCCACCACGGCTTAGAGGAGCTCCTTCTAACCCACTAATGTTATTTACCCATGACTGGGACTTAGGTAGCTGGGCACCAGAGCATAGTCCACACGTCGATGGGTCATGAATGCTGCAGTCAACAGGGCTTAAGCTCCTCTGGATGTTTCTGTCAGGGTTACCTTAACCTTAATCTTTGATTCAAAAACCTTATCCCACAAGGCAGTGGGGATTCAGTTTTCTGGCACTGAACACTCGCCATTCACCAGAGTCCCGTTAGCGTGGCAGGACTCACGACGTGCACGTGAGGATGATTAGATTGGAGAAGCTATATATGATGCTAGAGCATTTGTGTGCTTTTAAAACATGCCCACACCAATCCTTGAGCTCCACATACATACATACATACATACATACATATATATATATATATAGATTTAGGGGCATTATGAACACTGCCGGTGTTTTGGTGTTTTTGTACCGTTTTCTCATCACATTTCAATCTGTGGCCGATTTCTCGATTGGATAAACTAGAAAGGTGGAGATTAATGGGCTCCTGACAATCACTAAGAGAAAGTCGTGGCATATGGACTAAATGTTACGTTGTATAACCTGGAACAACAACAATTACGATTAGAGATGCTTTGTTGCCTGTTGGTGGATATTTCAAACTGATTTAGGGGCGATCATTTAAGCTGGTTTTAAGCGAATTTGTTGTTGCGGACGTTCTCTTTGCCTCCTCAATTTGAAGTTATTTTTTTAAATTGATGTGAATGCTAGAATATTTCAATTAAAAATCAAATATGGTAAAATTATGGAAGAATAAAAGGCCAATTAAATGATGTATAGTTTGTTTAAACAGTTACATTAAATTTAGCTTAAATTTGCAGTTTTTGAAAAAATTACAAGTGCGGACTTCCTTTTTGCCGGCACTGTATATATACATATATATATATATATATATATATATATATATATATATATATATACATACATATATATACACACATATACATATATACATACATATATATATACATAGATATATATATACATACATATATATACATATATACATATATGTGTGTGTGTGTGTGTGTGTGTGAAAAAAAAGGGTTCCTTCTGTCAAAGACCGCCGCAGCCCACAAGAGCAAAACCAGCCAACGAACCAGGGCGTGGTCATCCAACCAGCTGACCCCCAAGCCGATGATTCACCAGTACGGATTTTTGAACTCGAAAGGATGATGCCATCCAGCAGAGCTAACCTAACGAGCCATTTTTGTTATAGAATTTTCAGAATGTGAGATTATATATAATTATTTCCACAGCCCAAAGAACGCCACAGCGCACAAGAGCCAAACCAGCCGTCGTTTCGAGTTAAAAAAAAAAAACACCCCTACTTGTGAGTCATCTGCTTGGGGGTCAGCTGGTTGGATGACCACGCCCCTTGTCGAGATGAAGTAGATCTATTCCACAGCTTGATTTCATTGCGGTTTGCTTGATCAGAGTTGGGTAATAGAATTTCTTGTGTGTGGGACATTTGCTCAGTTGATAGAGTGCTTGCCTCGCATGCAGGATGCTTGGGTTTCAAATCCCGGGTGCGGATATGTCTGACTGATGAGCCTAAATGAGGGCGAAACTCTTAGTCTTAGACTTCCGGTTCGTTGGCTGGTTTGTTTCTTGTGGGCTGCGGCATTCTTTGGGCTGTGGAAATAATTATATATAATCTCACATTTTGAAACTTATATATATATATATATACACACACACACAAATATATATACATACATACATATAAATACATACATACACATATATATGTTACATGAGAAGGGCTGTCCCCTTTTTATGTAAGTAAAAAAAATAGGGAATTAGTTAAATATAAATATGAAATAGGATAGTCAAGGATTCAAACTTTCGAAGCTAGATTTGGAATTGAAAATTCTAATCATAAGTTAAAATAAATATAGAATGTTATTGAAATTAAGGAATGTGGAACTGCAATTTACATATCTGTTTATTGTGAAAGGAATGTAATGATGAAATTTGTTCTGTTATAAAAATGGAAATTAAAATAAGGAATTTAATCGTCAATTGAAATTGTAAACATGTTATTTGAAAAATAGGTTACTGAACTCGGGGTCATGTCAAGTTTGGCAACGTGATGCATGTCATCCAACGTGCTTTATGAGCACATGTTTAATCATGCGATGATGTGACAAGTTCTCAATATAGGTAGAGTTTTAGATGCAGTCGGAGAGAAGCAGAGAGGTTCAGACTGATCCTCCGTTAGAATCAAGGCACCCTCTAGAAGTGAGACGGTTTTAGAAATAACCATATAACAACTTTGAATCACTGAGATAAAAATCATCATCTCAAAAATAGGTAAGAAATATATGTATCAATATTTATAGAAACACTCCCGTTCATACAGAACTGTCTCTCACTTTATATATACCTGTTTATGTCTCCAATATGCTATCTCTTACAACATGAACATCTTAAGACATATGAACACTCAACAAATGAACACTCTTAAGACAACCTCTAGATAAACACTAAGACTTTCTAATACTAACATGAACAACAATACAAATATATACTCCATCTTAATAATACCACCAGTATATAACATATGCACATATTTGGAACTTCTAATAATAACACACACCATGTAACATATATGCATACACATCCAACAACCCAGTCCAGGATTTACTACACTTCTACTCGAAGTTAACAAACTTAAATTTTGTAGTGAACTTTTGGCCTTGAAATCTTGTCTGTGTATTTTGCGGTGAAACACTTTCAGCATTCTTACGTTCATACTGCATTGTAAGTTGGACAAATATTCTCCTTGTGAAACTCGCCAATTGGATTCTGTTTCACAAATTTACCAGTGATATCTTACATATCTCAGGTGAACAGAATGCTGCAACAGATGCCTTGTCCTGCCGTCAGCAGATAGCCTTAAATATGGGAATTTGCAACTTTCAAATTCACATACCTGCCTGTGCCCACTTCACACACGCAGATCATCTGTCATACCACAACAAATTCATCTTTTTGTTCCGATAACTCAACGTAAAGCTGTTGACACTCTACAAAACCTGGCAGATCTTGGACTCAAAAGCACAGGGAAGCTGATTACAGCTAGATTTTTCTGGCCAAATATATGGTGTGATATCACTGCCTGGACACATTCTTGTGTATTCTGCCAGAATCAAAAGTCCACAAACATATCCATGCACCCCTTTGAACATTTAGTACCCCAGACACTCGGTTCAGCTATTGCGGACCAGGATATAAATACCCTAACTCGCTACAAAAGAAAATAATGAAACGAATGAAAAGAAGGAAAAAAAACTCAATTGCTGGATAAAATAAACATGTTGTTTATTTTCTGTTGAAAAATGAATGTTTTAGGTGTAACTCGTGTTCATGTCTGTGCGTGGAAAGAGGAGTGAGTAATGTAGTGGAACGAGAAATGGCAGTCCAGCGTGTAGACAAAGAAAAAGATAGAGGGTTGACATCAGTAAAGCTGTGCGCACATGTTGGTACTTGTCCTCGTGGAAATGTCTTCAGGCCACTAGCTGTGGACGTGAACTTGTCTGGTTGATGGACCAAAGCAAAAGGGGAAAAAGAGTGAAAAAGTCAATCCAGTTCATGGGGAGAGAAAATGTATAAAGTGTACGTACTGTTTGTTAGCTCTTGCCCCACACAGTAGCAGGGGATGTGACGTGTGCGGGTGTGCACGCCTCGAAAGAGCACGCGGTTGGTCCATCGACCGTTCAGATCGGAAGCTGGTTCGAAAAGAAAGAAGCAGCTTATTGCTCTTGCTTTTATAGTTGTTTCTGGTGGTCTTTTGCGCATGTGTGGATTTCCTTTGAAGGGGAAGTGATGTTGCGTATATGTGCGTATATGTGTGTGTACGTTAGCGTGTGTGCATATGCACATGAATGTGAGTCTATGTACATGAACATGAATATATGTACGTGTGTGTACGTGTGCACATATGTTTGTGTGTGCGTATGTATATGACAAGAAATATGGCTTGAGATGTGAATGTGTGATTTTGTGTGAGACTAGAAAAGGCTCGCACACCATACATGTTCATATTGATCTGGTTTGTACCATGGTTGGTCAGTCAGGGATTTATTTATCTCCTAACCTGCATAAAATGTTTCACATGGTGGCCTGAAGCCATTTCTCTAAATGACATTTCAGCTAAATCTATGGCGCAAACCCTTATATCAGGCTGGATATCTCATAACGGAGTTTACACAATCATTACCACTGACTGGACGCACGTTTTTCTGAGGAAAAGTCCACTCACTTCACCTTATACTGGTCCTTATCGCGTGCTTTCACAAATGAACAAACTTTCATCATTAACATTAGTGGCAAAAAAGTGACAGTAAATATTGATAGGATAAAAAGAGCTTTTCTTGACACTAAAACACAAGAACCACACACTCCTTCTACCTGCACACAGCATCAACATACTTATGCATTTGAAGTAATTACTCCAAAAGACAATTATGTCACCCCTACATGTAGAGGTCGATGAGTACATTGGCCAAAGAAATTTTATTTTAAAAAAATGTTTTTTTTTATTACATTTTCACCCCAAACAAGGCACATTGCCACTTTGATGTAGGGGGCCACTATCAGGGACATAAGCTACATGGGTACTATGTGGGGAGTTGGGCAGCAAGATGTCGGTTCACATTACACTTGAACTTCTGCATGTCAGTACAGTTGGGGAAGCAAGAACCCGGAAGGGAATTCCAAAGTCTAGCGGTTCTGGGGAAGAAACTACTGGAGTAGTAGGCTCTCTTACATCTAGGGATCTCAACTGTGAAGGGGTGGGATTTAGCTGCTTGTCGGGTTTGTCGGGGTCATTTACGTCAAGGGGATACAAGTGCTTGCAGTTCTTCGGAGCATTCACCGTTAAAATACTTGTAGAACAGGCAGAGGGATGCTACATTTCGTCGATGGGGCAGAGGCTGAAGCTTAGGTGTCAGTTCAGGACCTATCAGATTGGTGACTCTCTTTTGAACCTTGTCTAGGAGTGAGAGACTAGTAGCAGATGCACCAGCCCAAATATAACAACAATACTCCATACATGGGTGAAAAGACTCTCTGTATATGTGGTTTTTTACAATTTCTGCTTGTTTAAAAAAAAAAGAATACTTTTCACGGGAATTATATTCAAACAGAATAATAGCACGTAGCCCCAACTGTAAAACCCAGTTGCGCACGCGCAGCTGTATAAAGATTACCTCAGCTGCGCGCACATCGTCTTTCTACGCCCACTCAGATTCTGTGGGCATATAAACTAAACTTTACCTGTTCACGCGGACGTAGTTCAAAGCATCTTACGTCACACAGATGTTATTCTGTTCATCCAATCGGATTACGAGGAAAACAAATTTAAAAAATGTTTCTTTCTGAAGGTCTCCGTGGAGCTGGTTGAAATATATAAAAAGGGCATTTTTGCATCCAGACGAATCAGTCGACCTCAAGTCAGCATGCTGTAAATAACATCAACGTCGATCTCCGTCCCCGGGACGTTAAACGCGTGCACGCCTGATAATTAATCCTCTATGGTGAGCTACGATGTTCACTCTTTCGCTGCCGGAAATTCAAGTGCCCCGAGACGTTTTCTGCGCAGGCGGCTAGAGGCGCCCTTTTTCTTTTTACTGAATTGCTCTGGAGGTTCAATGTTTTGATTTTTTTGACCAATCAGAGAGTTTTCCGGGCTGTCGGAAATTATGTGTCTGGGAGCCGGTGAAAATCTTTAAAAACCTCTGTATTTTCCAAAAAAAGCGCAGTTAACAAAATTCAGAGATAGTGTTGGAAGATATATATATCACTACTGTCTGCAGCTCAAAACTAACGCGACAACACTGTGAACGTAGCAGGCGAGTCGGCTGATAAAACAATGTGGGCGAACACACAGACACAGTAACTAACTTTTGTATTCCCCCTTCTACTATCGCATGCTCATTTTTAATTAATTTTATGTAAACAATTATTTTAAAACTTCCTTAATCTCAACTAATCCCCCCCTTTTGTTCACTCATAAATGAACTATTATTTTCATTGAAATATTTCCTAAAAAGTAATAAATCTTTTTTTATAAATTGAGAGTTAACTGTATTTATTTTGTTGATATATTTTCTACGAAAGAACATCGTAAATTCGACTCTCTGTATTGCTCTCTTTACTTCTTTTCCCCACAATAATAGTAAAATTAATTAATAAATAATAAACAAATGTAAGAAACATTGGAAAAGGCCAAAACTGGTGACCCCGACGTGATTATTTTGAACACGCAAACATTTCTATAAAAAAAAAAAAAAAGGCTAACTTCTGATGCTTCAAGTAACCAATCTTTTGATGTGAATTTCAATGAAACTAAACAAAATGAAAACCCAAGAAATAATTTCACTAGAAATTCACCATGGACCAACAAACAAACAAAAAAACTGCCTTCTAATACTTCAAATAACCAACTTTTGATGTGAATTTCAACAAAAGTAAATAAAAAACTTAAGAAACAATTTCACCAAGGTCGCGAAAAACTATGGAAATTCAACAAAAATAAAAAAATTTTGTATGAAAACGATAAAACAAATCCTTCTGAATATAAAAATCTACTATTCAAAAAAAAAAAAAAAAAAAAAAAAAAAAAAAAAAAAATTTTAACATAAAAACCTATCTTCATAACAAAATTATAAAAGACAACATACAGCAAAAGTGTGAATAACAAAAGGGAAAACTAAAATGGCAGAAAACGAAGTCGACATGGCAGCAGAACAAGATAAACCAGTGCAGTCAATTGCGATGAAAACTCCGGCATTTATTGATTCAAATGTACTAGCTTGGTTTTCAATAATGGAAGCCCAGTTCAGTATTATGAACATTAAGCAACCAAGACAAAAATTTTATCATATTCTCGCGTCACTACCAACGGATATAGTTGGAAAATTACAAAACAGCATACTGGAATCAAAAGACTTTGATAAGTTAAAAGATGCTGTGATTAATCAGTATGAAAAATCAAAGCCTGAAATGCTGGACAAACTAATGTCATCTTCAATCATGACAGGACGTCCTTCGATTTATTTGAACGAACTCATGTCGTTAGCAGGTAGAATTGGTGTTGGAGAAGACATTGTCCGACATAAGTTCATCCAAGCCCTACCTCATTCGATCAAACCCGTGGTAGCAGCACAAATTGATCTCGATCTGGAAAGACTTGGTAAAATGTCCGATGACCGGCTGTTATATTTTAATAGACAGGAAGCCACGCATATACAACAGATATCATGGAACCAAAACCATCGTAACCAGAGTGATGACGGATCTCAAAGAAAAAGTAATCTGTCACAAAAATCATATAATTGTCCAAATGGAGTTCGTCCTTTTAACAAGGATCAGAGACCCAAAATCTGCCGTTCACATCTATATTTTGCCGAACGTGCAAAATATTGCAAACCATGGTGTAAATGGCCAGACAAACGGAATGTGCAAATGCAACCCAGTTCTCGTCCTGCCTCCCCTGCTTTTAGTAAAACATCGGAAAACTAACCCGGCGAAGCGTGATAGCTTTCACATCTTCGCCGCTTCTTGAAGTAGCCGCACGGTTAGGAGCTATAAAATTGAATTTTGTTGTGGATACGGGAGCTGCAATATCTGTAATCCCAAGAAAATATATAAGCGGTATAGTTATATACCCAACAAACATCTCAATTGTGTCAGCTAACGGTCAGAACATTGAATGTTCCGGTCAAGCAGTATTAAACCTGGCACTTCATAACTTGAGGCGTGATTTCACTTGGACCTTTCTCATTGCAGAAACTACCAGACCTCTCCTAGGTTATGATTTTCTGAATCATTTTGGATTAATAGTTGATTGCACAAATAACAAATTGATTGATCAAACAACCAAAAGATATTCAAACGCACAGCCATCACCAATACTTATGAACATTGCTTTATGCTCGGATAACGTTGCCGACACAACAGTTCACACAATTTCGCAAAAATATCCCAACTTAATTTCTCCACATCGCGATTCCAATGCAACAAAACCTAAAGTGTTTCATAGAATTGAAACTGGCAGTAACCCTCCATCTTTCTCTAAAACGAGGCAGTTATCAGCCCAGAAATACAACATAGCAAAAGAGGAATTCAGGAAACTCCAGAATGCCGGAATTATATCCCCCTCTAAATCAGAGTGGAGTTCGGCCTTGCACATGGTGAATAAATCTGATGGGACTTATAGACCTGTAGGTGACTACAGGTTACTAAACACTATAACAAAACCAGATCGATACCAAGTGCCAAACATAAATTCCTTGTCATCAAAACTGCACGGTAAGAAAGTTTTTTCAAAAATTGATTTATCTTCTGCTTACCACCAAGTACCAGTCCATCCGGATGATGTGTGCAAAACAGCCATCACAACACCCTTCGGTTTATATGAGTACAATTACATGCCTTTCGGTTTGCGGAACGCATCTAGTACTTTCCAAAGGATGATGGACAATATTTTCCGCGACATCGATTGTATTTTTATATACATCGATGATATTCTTATTTTCTCAAATAGTGAAGAAGAGCATTCCAAACACCTCGATACTGTTTTACAGAAACTCAGTGAGTACGACCTTAAAATTTCCCTTTCTAAATGTATTTTCAATGTTTTTCAACTTGAATTTTTGGGATTTCACATATCTGTTGATGGTCTTAAGCCAAGTGACAAGAAAATCCGCGAATTAAATGAATTTCCTCAACCAAACGATTCAAAATCACTGCGTCGATTCCTTGGCATGGCAAATTTTTACAGAAAATTAGTTCCAAATTTCAGTGAAATCAGTTTACCACTCACCGAGTGTATTCGGTTGAATCAAAAATCTAAGAAAATAGATTTTACAAAGGAGGAAGTTGAATCCTTTGAAAGGATAAAAACAAGTTTATCAGGTGTAACCGCTCTACCTTATCCCGATTCAAAAGCTACTAATTATCAGCTTGTTACGGACAGTTCCAGTTACGCTGTTGGAGCAGCACTTCATCAAATGATTGACAATCAACCAATTCCTATTGGATTCTTTTCAAAAAAGTTATCACAAACTCAACAAAAATATTCTACCTTTGACAGAGAATTGCTAGCTGCTTATTTAGCAGTCTTGTATTTTAAACATCAGGTGGAAGGCAGAAACTTGTTGTTATTAACAGATCATAAACCGCTCTGCAGCGCCTTTAAAAGCCAAACACCTTTAAAATCCGATAGACAACAGCGTCACCTTTGTTTCTTGAGTGAATATGTGACTGATATTTCACACATAAAAGGTTCACAGAACATTGTAGCTGATTGCTTATCGCGACCAGCGTATGCAATCACAATTGATATTTGTGACTTACAGGAGATGGCCAATCACCAAACCACTGATGAAGAAACAAAAACTCTATGTGATCAACTGAAGCCGTATCAGATTAATGAACATAATACAATCCTATGTGACGTGTCTTTACCTTTTCCACGACCTTTTGTCACACAAAAGCTCCGGAAATCTGTTTTTGACAGTTTACACAACTTGTCACACCCTGGAATTGCTGCTTCAACTAAAATGATAACTTCCAGATATTTTTGGCCCAAAATGGCCAAGTCAATAAAGGAATGGTGCAAGGAATGTCAGCATTGCCAACAAGCAAAGATAAACAAACACACAAAAAGTGACGTGCATCCATTTGAATTGCCATCCAGCAGATTTCAAACTGTACACATTGACATTGTTGGCCCTCTACCACCAGTCAAGAGCAAAACAGACCCGTATTTCTCTCCCTATCGTTATTTATTAACATGCATCGATAGAAATACGAGATGGGTAGAGGCTTGTCCATTGACCGAAATAACTGCAGCGTCAGTATCAACTGCTTTTGTTGATCTGTGGATATCGCGATTTGGTGTGCCCCTCCATGTCGTTACAGACAGAGGTAGCCAATTCGAGTCTGAGCTGTTCTCAGAACTGTCAAAAATTATAGGGTTTCACAGGCTGAGAACGACTTCGTACCATCCCCAAGCAAACGGAATGATCGAGCGAGCACACAGAACATTAAAGACAGCAATTATTGCCAGAAGAGAATCTTGGTTGTCTGCTCTTCCTATAGTTCTTCTAGGTATCAGGATTACACCCAACGATTCCAATTATTCACCATTTACTGCAGTTACGGGTGCTAATGCACAGATACCTAGATTGTTAATCGATGCGTACGAGGATGCAAACATTGATATAACAGATGCTCACATAAAAGCTCTAGCTGAGGAGATGCGGAAATTTGACACAGACGGATTATCCAGTGGACACCTCCATTCTTTACCTACTGTGTACATTCCTAAGGATCTTCAAATTTGTGACAGCATCTGGTTGAGAACAGACAGGATTCGAAAATCTATGGAAGCTCCATATACAGGTCCATTCCAAGTAGTACATCGTCATGGCAAATATTTTACTATTAAAATGTCTGATGATGTACACAGTAACGTTTCCATAGATAGATTGAAGCCTGCATATTCTTCAACAACGTCAAAAGATTTTGTTCCACCCCTTCCAGTATCTGACACTTTTGTATCTTCCTCTGATACAGAGGTTGAAAAGAAACAAACTAAATCAAAGTCCGGGAGAACCATCAGGTGGAAGAAGGACAACACATATTTTTATTATTAAAAATAAAAATGATGTAAAAATTTTCTAAACAAAAAAAAAAAAAATTTTTTTTTTTCCCAACCTACATTTGCATGTAAATATACTACCAAACTTTCCTTCACAAAAAAAAACAAACCCAAAGCTATTTATCATGAACGATGAACCTTTAAACTCCGTTTACTGGGCGGAAAGTTATATGGTGAGCTACGATGTTCACTCTTTCGCTGCCGGAAATTCAAGTGCCCCGAGACGTTTTTGCGCAGGCGGCTAGAGGCGCCCTTTTTCTTTTTACTGAATTGCTCTGGAGGTTCAATGTTTTGATTTTTTTGACCAATCAGAGAGTTTTCCGGGCTGTCGGAAATTATGTGTCTGGGAGCCGGTGAAAATCTTTAAAAACCTCTGTATTTTCCAAAAAAAGCGCAGTTAACAAAATTCAGAGATAGTGTTGGAAGATATATATATCACTACTGTCTGCAGCTCAAAACTAACGCGACAACACTGTGAACGTAGCAGGCGAGTCGGCTGATAAAACAATGTGGGCGAACACACAGACACAGTAACTAACTTTTGTATTCCCCCTTCTACTATCGCATGCTCATTTTTAATTAATTTTATGTAAACAATTATTTTAAAACTTCCTTAATCTCAACTAATCCCCCCCTTTTGTTCACTCATAAATGAACTATTATTTTCATTGAAATATTTCCTAAAAAGTAATAAATCTTTTTTTATAAATTGAGAGTTAGCTGTATTTATTTTGTTGATATATTTTCTACGAAAGAACATCGTAAATTCGACTCTCTGTATTGCTCTCTTTACTTCTTTTCCCCACAATAATAGTAAAATTAATTAATAAATAATAAACAAATGTAAGAAACATTGGAAAAGGCCAAACCTCCACATGGACTTTTTCCACTAATGGACCTTTACCCTTTTCTATCTTTCCCTAAAGTAAGCGAGGGACTTTTATATCGTTTAATTCTTCCTTAAAAAGAACTGTTTTCTTCATTACATAACAAAAACATTTAATTACCTCAGTCGCAGGAAGAGACATTCAATTTAGAAGAAACTTTCTTATGTTCTCTTTTCATTTATTTACAATTAAAAAAAAATTGTATTTAATTTATCTTCAGCCTCAGCCATATTTGTTCGATTGTTCAACTCCATTTTACACTTTATTTTTATTTTGATTACTTTGAGTTTGTGGGACTAAACATCGACACCCGTTAGTCCCGCAGCAACTGTATGTATAGTCGCTAGGACTTATATATATATATATTTAAAATATTCTGATAAGATTTGAATTAAAATGTGTAATGAAGAGAGAGAGAGAGAGAGAGAGAGAGAGAGAGAGAGAGAGAGAGAGAGAGAGAGAGGCGAGATCTTTCTCTGACTGAGGCAGAATGTCATTTTTGCAAAAGTGTTTCTTTCTTTTGTTTTTACGAAAAAGAAAATAATGTTCATTGTTTTAATCAGTTCCATTAATATATTTGATGCAATACAAAATTATATATTTTTTTCTTTTGGTAATTAATCCAGGGAGATTTATAAGTTTCAGGTGCAAGGCGCACAAAATCATATTAATGGTTTAACGTCACGAGACGGGACGAGCAGTCGTGGTGCTGGTCTGGTCCGCACCGTCTGCACTGCAAGAGAAATCTGACTTGACTGGTTGGGTTTTACGCGCATTGCCTTTTTTATAGGTGACAGACCGGTTCCAGCTAAAGCTGTCAGAAAAATAGTTTTGAAATTTGCTTTCTTTGAATTCTGATTGGATGAAAAGTCAACACACTGTCACGTGGTACTGCTCTGAAATACGTCCACGACAATTACCAAGTTTCAGCTTTTATATCCGCATAATTTGCGTGGGTGTAGATAACAGATGTATGCGCAACTGGAACGCTTCTTGTCCAGCCACTCTAATGTCTGTGGTGAGTCGCTACAAGTGAACAAGCAAGAATACGGGATGAATCGGAAGCTTCTGGGCACATATTTGAGTTTATGTGGAGACAAAAATTCGGAAATGATCCATTTGTCTCCATCATAAATCACATTTCCGAAAGCTACCTGGTTCTTGGGGAGCTTCCTTCCATTTCTTCTACCCCATCAATGGCTGTTCAACAGTCAACCGAAGTAAAAGATTCCTAAGGAAATATTCTCATCTTGAGAAATTTCTTCCGGTGACAATGAACAGCCGTAAAAAAACAAAAACAAAAACAATATCTTAAAAAAAAGCATTTCTTTCTGTACTTTCATCTAACAATTTATGCTTTTCGTAAACATATTTTTACGTATGTCTTTTTTTTTTTTTAAATATATAAAATTTCTGTGGACCCCCTCTCCCCCCCAAAACTTGACTAAACAAAAAGTCTTGAAAAAACAAAAAAAACCAAAAAAAAAAACCAAAAAACTTGTACGAACACCTAACAATGTACGGTTATTATTTTATTTTTAAAACAGTCATCTTTATTTTATTTTTAAAACATTCATCTTTTCTTGAAGAAAAAAAGAAAAAAAATGTTATGATAAATAATTTGCAAAATAAATAAATAAATAAATAAATAAAATAAAAAATAAATAAATAAAACATTTTTTCAGTCCTTTTAAGGTAGGGTTTTGCTATTTTTGATTATTTGTATTTGTATTTTTTTTCGGTTTGTTTGTTTTTTAAATTACTCTGCGTCTGTTACAACGCTAGGTTGACACCAATTATTGTTAGTCTCACCTGATCCATGCTTGACGGGAATTACCAAGAATCCAAGTCAAATTATGCAAGAGTACCCACTTTTATTTAGTAGTTCTATGTTTTTACAACTTACATTTTTCTGTTGGCTTTATGCCTGAGCAGGAGGTTATGTAGTAATCCCTATCCCTATATATATATATATATATATATATATATATATATATATATATATGAAATGAACTAATTTTTCCCCTATGATTTTGACCTTAATAGGATTAAAAATCAAAATATTTCATGCAAATGTGATATGTACAAACTGCCGCACAATATCTGAGGTGTGTTATAGGCATATTACCTCTCCACTTCCTCGATAATCGTAGATTCCTATATTTTTCTGCTGAGAGTCCAATGCCAAAGTCGGTTAAAATCAATGGGAGTAGTACAATCTTTTCTCTCTAAGTAATTCCTCCTTTCCCCGCCACCACTTACACTGTTTCCGGAATCATTCACAAGGGACAGTTACGAAGGAACGCTAGTTTGGGGTTTGCTTAAAAAAACTGGAATTGAATTTTACCGTTCCTTTCTGTTCTATGCTTCATATTGAGTGAAACGCACCATGGAATTATCTGATAGCGGCATTCCCACATTAATTCTTATTCCACACTTACTTTTATGTTGCTTAATTATCATTTTTTTCCCAACAAAAAAAATGATTATTTCCATTTTTTTGTTTTATGAAATAAACACATAAAACATCATTTCTGTTTAATTTCGTTTTGAAGTTGCTTAAAAAAAAACTGGAATAGAATTTTAGCATTTCTATCGTTCTATGCTTTCCACTGGGTGAAACGCACCATGGAATTAACCGAATAGAAGGGTTATTTATGCCATTTGTTTTTTCGCCTTTCCCTGTGTCTTTGTGTTTTTGTTTTTCCGAACAGGTTCATCATTTTTTTTCCTTATTTTTGCTTTTTGTTTTCCCGATTTTTTTTTGTAGAAGTTTTACGTTTGTTCGCTGTTTCTTTTTTGTTTTGGTTTTTCCAATTTTTATAAGAAGTTTAACATCGTTTTTTTTTTTATATTTAAACAGGGTTATTACTTCGCTTATTTTTTACTTTACCCCCCCCCCCCAGTCACAAATAAAATAAAAGATTCATTCTCTCTCACGAAATAATGATTTTGCTACCATCATGTAATTATTTCAAATTCAATATTTCGATTTGGCAGACATACACAAGTGAGGCCCCTCACATTGCAAAATATGCACTGACTACAATGTTGTACGCAGCGCGTTGCAGGGAGCATTCTGTTTTTGTGTGAGATAGTCACTCACCTCAATTTTGCCCTTGGCAGAATGAAAGAAAACAATCAGAAATTACAACAGGCTCACCTTTAAACTTAAATGTAAATTTTATTAAAGTAAAAAGATTCAAATTGCAAAAGATGTGTCATCATAAGCTATCTGCTGGTAACACCTGGAAAGGGTAATAGTTCATAGTTTATCTTCGCGTAATGCTAGATACAATACTCCGCTGTCAAAGAAAAGCTGCAATGAGTTAAGTGATGTCTTCCAAAGATGAATGCTGCTAGTCCGGCAGTCCTTGTGGAGTTCACTGTGCATAACGATCCAAATGACAAACAAAGGTCAGGTCAAAATGTAAACCTTAATTTCATCTCTAAGAGACATTATGAGTAATAATGAAAGTCAAAGTTCACAGAGCACAACAGTGTGCGATGAATTTAATATTTCACCCAACATAAGGGCATTGTTGTTTGCAAATAATAACATTTCACCTCACATTCACATCCCATTATGTGTCTCAATGAGACAAAGAGGTTTCGAGGCTACAAGCCTCGAATGAGTTTTTGTACGTTCATTCCGACCTGTTGTCTCTGGGAAAACTACTGAGCTGAAAAGCTAAATTTAGCACCAAGAATAACCTCAGCAGTTAGTAAGAACAAACAATCTGATAGGTTCAAACAAAATCGTGGTGGACAAACCGACCAATGAGGAGCCTGCTTATTTCTGCAGAGTTTTTTTACATTTGCGCTGATTTGGCACACAGTGCCATTTTTATAGGTGACAATTTTTTTCAGACAGCTTTCATGGAGCCAGTTTGAAATCTAAAGGGCATTTTGTGCTCAATCGAATCAGTCGACCCCAGCCAGCATGCTGTAATCATCAATATCAATTCCGTCCAAAGGAAGTGAAATGCATGCGCACCCGATAATTAATTCTCCACATGGAAATGGACTTTTTACCCTTTGCTTGCTCTTTGCTGAGGTATGCAATGGACTTTTATGTTGTTTAAGTATTTCTGAAAAGGACTGGTTATTTCTAACCGAGAACTTTAACTTTTTAAACTTCATTTTATTTTTTTACCTCAGTTGCAGGAAAAGACTCTCAATTAAGAAGAAAGTTTCTAGTCTTCTCTGTTAACTTATTTACGATTTTGAAAAAATAAATTTTGTATTAAGTTTATTCTCCATCTCAGTCATCTTTGCTTGATTGGTCAACTTGTAGGGGTTCAGAAGTTTAAGTAAAATTAAATTTCCTCGCCCCAAACAAAGTAATAAAAAAAAGGAATGAAACAAAACGGCACCTCCTTCTGATTTAAATGCACTGCATTTATTTTTTAACAAAAACAATCAGGTGATCACAGAAAGGTTCAACTGGTGAAAGTTCTTTCGAAGTCATTATGAATAAAATGTTAGATGAAAGTCCTTCATGGAATTAATGAGTTTAAAGTCCTGTGCATAAGTGATTTTTTAGTGTCTGCGTGGCGTGTGTATGGCGGTGTTGGCAGCGATGATGTTATGAATGCAAGAGGCATGTTCGCATTGTGTCGTCGAAGCGAACTGAAAGGGGAAAAAACTGAAATCTCTCAGTAGACGACTGTTTTATACATTTTGGGCTCCAGAACACAATTGCTACTGCTGATATTTTGGTTTTTGGAAAAGCGTTAAAAAGACGATCTTCTTCATTTTCTCATTGGTTACATGTGTCACGTGATGGTGCTTTCAACTACGTACGCCAAAAATATGTTCATTTTATTTTTGTTGTTTGAGAAAAGTGTGTGGGCATATTTGAAATTATGCCATTGCTGACAAATCATCTTTTTTTGCAAAAATGTGTGGGGAAAATTGAAATGAATAAAGCTTTGTTTATTTGTGCACTAGTGTGTGTGTGTGTGTGTGTGTGTGTGTGTGTGTGTGTGTGTGTGTGTGTGTGTGTGCGCGTGTGTGTGAGTGACTGCACAAATACTCCCCCCAGATTGAAAAAAAAAAATATAAAACTGTTTTTTTTTCAATATGTAATGTATTCCTTAAAACGCTCTGGCCAGTGTACTTTCCTGCCGGTTTTCGTTTTGGTAGTTGCGTCAGCATTCTGTACAACAGTGGGTTCTTTAAGAGGTTGCTTCAGTGGGGAAATGTCTTGAAAATTTTTGTCAATGTATGTCGGTTTAAGTCGGTCCAACGCGATAGTGTCTCTTTTCCGTTTTTTGAAACAGTGAAATATTTAACCTGCCTGTCCAGAACTGCGTATGGACCCGAATAATTTGGACAAAATGGCTTTTTTACCAAATCATTCCTGACAAATAGATGCTTGGTGGTGTGAAGATCTTTTGGGATATAAGATCGTCTGTCTGTCCTCCTAGTGGGTGTGAAATTTAGATGAGATATTTTGTCCTTCAACTCTGTTACGAACATGGTTGTAGGTGAGATCTTCCTGTGGTGATCAAAATATTGACACGGTAGAGTCAAAGTGGAACCAAAAACTACCTCTGCCGCTGTGCTTTATAAGCCTTCTTTTACAGAATTCCGTATCATTAATAGTATCAAAGGTATATTGTCTGGCCAGTCTGTACTGTTCAGACTCATTGCCAGGGAGGTTTTTAACTGCCTGTGAAAGCGTTCAACTAAACCATTCGAGGATGGATGATATGCCATAGTCTTGATGTGGTTCGTTCCCAGTAATTGATTGAATTCTGCAAAGAGTGTCGATTGGAACTGTGAACCTTTGTCTGTCGTGATGACTGTGGGTACTCCAAAAATGGCTATACAGTCCTGAAGTATGGCTCTGGCTATATCTGCTGAATCTGTCGACGATAGTCAGAATGTGGGTGTGTCCCTTGGAAGTGAGTAACGGTCCTACCAAATCGATGTGGATGTTGGTGAATCTAGCATCGAGTGTGCTAAAAGAACCCAGTGGTGATTTTGTGTGTCTGTGAATTTTGTTCTTTTGACAAGGTACGCATGTCTTAGTCCAATTTTGAATATCTGTGTTCTTGTCGTCTGAGGCTAGGTGGTATGTACGGTCGTGGTTGTTTCTTTGCCGTATTGCAATAAACAATTGCTGTAATGAAGAGTACAGACATTTTTTTGAGTTGTAAGGATGTCTTTTCTTGAACATCTTTAAACGTTGCATCTGATTCCTGTTCTCGTGCTATTAATTCCATGCTTAGCGAGCTGGAATTTAGAAAAGTGATCATGGCTCTGGATAAGGTGCCTGCTACAATGTTCTCCTAGCCTTTTACGTATCTTATATCCATGGAGTACTGTGCAATGTAATCGAGATGTCTGATCTCTTATGGGCCATATTTGTCCACATGTGTGTGTAGCACATAAAGTTAACGGTTTGTGATCTGTGTAGATCATGAAATTTCTGCCTTCCAAGATGTGTTTGAAATGTTTAATAGCCAGATAAATTGCCAATAATTCACTTGAAAATGTGCTGTATTTCCTTTGCGTTTTGTTTAGCTTAGCTGAAAAAAATGATATATGGGGTCATCCCATCATCAGTCAACTGGTGTATGACTGCCCCTATGGCTACGTCTGACGCGTCCATTGTAAGAGTGAGTCTGGTATCTTCCATGTCATTTATGTAAGTCAGCTTTGTGAAATTTGCTAGGGCTCTCTTCACTTGAGTAAAAACTGCTAAGGCTGGTCCATCTAATGTTAACCGTTGGTTCTTGGTCTTGTTCTGCAATAATGATGTTAGTGGTGTGAAAATTTCAGAGCAGTTGGGTAAGAATCGCCTGTAGCAGTTGATTATCCCTATAAATTGACGGACTTGTCAAACAAATGTGGGCTGTGGAAAATTAGCGATGGCATTCACTTTTTCGGGTAGTGGTGATATTCTGCCCTTGTTGATCATGTGTCCGAGGAAGTTAACTTTTGATTGGCCGAAGATGCATTTTTCAATGTTTACTTTTAGCCTGTAGTGAGATAATCTCTGGAAAGCTTGATCCAGGTGCTGTCTATGTTCGTCAAGGTTTTTACTAGCAATTAGGATGTCATCCACGTGTGCAAATATGAATGGCAATCCTCTGAAAACCTCGTCTATGAAATGTTGGAAAGTTTGACTAGTGTTTTGAAGTCCGAAGGGCATGCGAGTGCATAAAGTTCAAATGGTGTGGTGAAGGCTGTTTTGTGGATATCCTCCTCTGCTACGGGAACTTGGTAGTATGCCTTCACTAGATCAAATTTTGAAAACGTTGCGTTCTGTAATCCAATTGCAAAATCTTGGATGTGAGGAGTCAGGTATCTGTCCAGTGCAGTTTGTGCATTCAGTCTTCTGAAATCTCTGCAGGATGTACTGCCCGATTTCTGCACCAAATGTAAGAAAGAAGACCATGCGCTTTTTGAGGATCGGATAATTCCCTGTTGTAACATGTGCTGAAATTCTTCCTTCGCTATTCGATACTTATCCGGTTTTAAACGTCTGGGGGTGGTGTGGACTGGATGTTCAGTCGTTTTAATGTAGTGCTTAGCACTACGCTTGACCGTGTCCGTGTCCCTGAATGGCTGAGACAGCTGCGGATATTTTTGGAGTCATCGACGGATAAATAGGTCCTCAGGTAGGGCAGAGCTGATACCTGTTTACTGGTATCGAGTGGAGATTTCTCTGACCACCAATTTCGTTTGGTTGTCTGTTAATGTGTGGTTGGTCATATCCACAGACAAGTTGAATTTCGCCAGGAAGTCCGCTCCTATTATGGGCATCATTATGTCGACTATGGTAAAAATCCACGTGAAAGTTTACCTCAAGCCGATGTTGATGATCAGTGATTTATCCCCGAATGTGGATATCTTGGTACCGTTTGCTGCTTGCAAGTGATACATCTAAGTCATAATCTTGTGACTGGTCAGCAGTGGGATTACGCTTATTTTGGCGCCAGTGTCTATTAGAAAATTATATCCATGGTCGTGTCACAGATATAAAATAGACGACCTTTTACAGAGGGTCTAGCGACAGCCATCATCCTTACTGGCTGGAATCCTCGTTTCCCTGCTTCATTCTGTTACTGAAAGAACAAGGGTGGTACAGCGTCACCCGTTACTGCCAAATTTTCTGTGGTAAAAACAATGTCCAACCGTTCTGTTGCATTCCATGCTCTGACTTTGGCTGACACTCCTTCGTCTATAGGGCGACCTGTTGTGCTGTGAGTGCTGGAGCTTTGCCTTTAGTAAATTTTGTAATTGTTTGGAAAGTTGCTCGATCGTGGATTTTAGCTCCGCTAACTCTTCGTCTGAATGTGACGAATCCATGCTCTCGTTTTGCTTGATTTAGTCCCGAAAATGATTTGGACGCCTTTAAATTGCCAGTTTCTGGTCTTCACGTAAACAAGGGGTTGGTGCAGACGGGCATCTGCGGTCCCGATTTAAATAGGAAAATAGCGTGATGTGGAACTGTGGGTTGTCAAAGGAAGTACGTGTTTCATCTCACGTTCGGGTATAACCAATTTGTAGGATTCAGAAGTTCAAGTAAAATTAAACTTCCTCGCCCCAAACAAAATAATAAAAAAAGGAATGAAACAAAACGTCACCTCCTTCCGATTTAAATGCACTGCATTTACTTTTTTAACAAAAAAAAAAAAAAAAAAAAAAAAAATCAGGTGATCACACAAAGGCTCAATTGGTGAAAGTTCTTTCGAAGTCATTATGATTAAAAGGTTAGATAAAAGTCCTTCATGGAATCAATGAGTTTTGTAGGTTAAAGTTCTGTGTGAAAATAAAAAGATTAATTTAAAGTTTGAGTTTATCTGGCGAAGTTCGCTTTACTTAAAGAGTCCCATGAGGAAAGTAATTCGAGAAGAAAGTGATTTATTGTTATTTATTTACAAGATGTGCGGAATGAATGCGTGTGTGCATAAGTGATTTTTGAGTGTCCGCGTGGCGTGTGTATGGCGGGGTTGGCAGCGATGATGTTATGAACGCGAGAGGCATGTTAAAAAGCGTTAAAAAGACGATCTTCTTAATTTTCTCATTGGTTACGTGTGTCACGTGATGGTGCTTTCAACTACGTACGCCAAAAATGTTATCATTTTACTTTTGTTATTTGAAAAAAGTGAGTGGGCGTATTTGAAATTGTGCCATTGCTGACAAAACATCTTTTTTTTGCAAAAATGCGCGGGGAAAATTGAAATGAATAAAGATTCGTTTATTTGCGCGCAAGTGTGTATGTGTGTGTGTGTGTGTGTGTGTGTGTGTGACTGCACAAACTCCTTTTCACACATTATTTTTATTTTTACCTTTTTTGAGTTTGCGGGACTAACATCTGACCACCAACGGTTTCTCAACACATACATATTAGAGATACTTTAAGTAGATACCCCTCTCCGCTATTAAACACAGTAGATAATACGGATTTCACATGTACATGTGAAATTTCAGAACCAATGAGAATGGTTTGCTGAAATAATAACGTTATTATTTAGAAAGATATTATTAACATGGGGAGGGTGTTGTGTGTGCTCTCTGTTGTGTGCCGATTCTGTACTTTTATCTAATAATTTAATAAAAACAGATATCGTAAAACTTTAATAAAACTTAGAAATACCATTTAAAAAATAGTGCAGGTCAATAAGTGCACTTTCACCAAATAAAATTTCACTGTTTTTCAATATGAGAAAAAAACAGTGACGACATTAAAATGAAAACTCGGTTTGGCAACCATTTTCATTGTGAGAGGTAGGTACATGCTAAAGGTTTTCCTTTATTTTGGTTTTATTTTGGTTTATCGCTACAAGTGTTAATCTGTATTTGCACCAATTTTCCTGTTCATAATTACCTATAATTATAATCTCCGGCCAAAAAAAAAAAAAAAAAAAAAGAAAAAAAAAGAAACATATAATCACAAAATAATTCGAAAAGCGCAAAGCTTCTTCTTTTTTTTTTTTTTTTTAGAGCAAAAACGAAACATTCCCTGCAACGCACTTACAGTGTACGACGACGACATTGTAGTCACTCGTGTACGCCAGCCTTCGATTTTTATTAATAAAAACAGTTTTTAAAGACAATTTGAGAAAATTGAGGTTTTAGTTATCTTCTCTAAATAAAGGTTTTCCTTTATTTTGGTTTATTTTGGTTTGACGCTACAAGTGCTAATCTGGACTCCGGCTCCCAAAACAAAAAAAACATTGAATTTCAAAATGAATCTCTAGATTACATAATTACAAACTAGCACCGTCGTTGTAGTAGTAACAGTAGTTGAAGAGAGAGAGAGAGAGAGAGAGAGAGAGAGAGAGAGAGAGAGAGAGAGAGAGAGAGAGAGATTGCAATTCAAGGGAAATAATATATGCAAAGAATCCTCAAAAGTTATCTCCCTTGTACCTTTTGGAATTTAAAATTTTAATTTTTGTCAAAACTAAAATGATAATAGATTTATTATGCATAAATAGATTATCATTATTCTCTAGATTATTTTATCTTTACAATTTTCCATAAAATTTTTCAGGCTATATTTTTCTGATTAGTGATTTAAAATTTGTTCATTTGTATTTATTGTATTGGCTTTTCTCTCAACATGCGAATATGAAATGAAATTTGCTTTTGAACTTGAGCTTAGGTTAGGGGAGTTTAGTTCACCGCTTTATCGCTTATAATAGGGGTTATGAATATGTGACAAATGTTTTTTGGTGTCTGAAGATTAGCTATTTTTAGAATATTTTAAATGATATTTGTCCAAATGGTTATAAAACAATTATAACACATAAGGAAATACACCAAAATGATGTTATTATTTTATATTTTGGTGTTTTGATTTTTGCAAAAGTATATATATTTCCCTCAAACCTCTGGCCTTGATGGAAGGGAGACTTAAACTTGCTGCTATGGTTTCAAATGATCTGAAATAATAGCAAGGGGAGACTTGATTCCAAATATTTCTCATATGTTATATCCCTCTCTTTTGGAAATAAGGTACGATTATGAATATCTCCAGTGTCAAATAAGCCTTATACGCTGTGAAATTTACTTTATGAATGAAAACCAAAGAGAGGAGATATAACATATGAGAAATATTTGAAATCAAGTCTCTCCTTGCTGTTATTTCAGATCATTTGAAGCCATAGAAGCAAGTTTTAGTCTCCCCTCCATCAAGGCCAGAGTTTTTGCGGAAATATCAGATATTCATATGCAAAACAAAGAAAACAAATGACTATGATTGAAAAATTGGTAAAGGTGCAACATCTTTCCATCCACGAAAAGTCTTTTAAAATTACCACTTGGTTTCTGAGGGGCAGTTTCGTTTAAGAAAAAAAAAAAGGAGCCAACTTCATACTCGGTGCATAATTTTGATTTTTAAAAAATAATAAATGCGGGTTTTATTCTTTAGAAAAATTAATTCAGTGGTATGCCACACAGAGATTTATAAAAAAAGTTAGTTTTGTTTTACAATTGAAAGCATTGACTTCAACTCCGTTGTTGGATTTTATATATAATAAACACGGTTTTAATTTTAATTTTATGTTTATTCGCGAGATAAAAATGTAAAAATAAGTTGGTTTTTTTTCTGTAGAAAGTTGTTTTTATGACGGAATGAAATTTGGTCCGTGGTGTACTTTTTGGCGAGCTGGCTTCCTGGCGTGCCAAAAAAGAATTACCGATTTAAAAGTTTTTTTGACCGAGAAGCGCCATCTGCCGACAGTTCAGTGAAATGCGCCAAGAAAAGGTGACCACGGCACCGTCCTCATACTGCACAAGTGCCTTTTGCTGATTCGTGTACACAAAAAGTGTTAAAAGTTCGGTACTTACTTCATGGGGGACGTGGACCCAGCGTAAACAGTGTTTTTATTCAATGATTGCTCCCTCAAAGCGTTTTCTATGCGTGTATTTATTTTATTTTTTTAAAATTTTTTTCTATGGGTGAATTTGATTCATACTTTTATTTCGTGCTTGTTTTTATTTTATTTTTTTTTTATTATTTTCTCCATCAAATATTATTTTTTTGTTAAATTATTTTTCATACATATTCAAATAATGTTTTTGCCCCTCCCCCTTTTTTTGGCCTGAAATAGTACCTTCTAAAGTTTTTGTGATTAAATAAACCAAAGAAAACCTTTTGCGCATCCGCTTTGAGGGAGCAATCATTAAATAAAAACACCGTTCCCTGTGAAGTACCAAATTTTCTTAATAAAATATTTGTTTGATTATTTGATAATACAAGAAGTGTTTTTTTTTTTTTTTTTTTTTTTGTAATAACACAAGAAATGTTAAAAACTAAAATAATTATTTTTATAAATATATGATTTCGTTTTTTTGTGTCTTCCATTCGGTTTTGTTACATAATCAACTGTATCCACTTGATTTTTTTCCAAGCAGTGATCTTGGACATTACCTAATGTATACAAATTTATTTTCTTTTGGAGAGGGAGGGGCTCGTTTTAAAATTATATCTACCTCAGTATTTTCTTTAATTTTCTATTTTTGAGCGGTTATAGAGACTCTTAAGACGTGATTATCTCACGTTAGACATTTTTTGTTCAAAAGTAACAACGACATTACTTGTTTTTTTGTTGTTTCTTTTTAGTGTCTTCATTTTTAACAAACCTGTAGATTCAACGACAAAATGTCTTCAGAGTTTTAATTTTGGAGAAGTGTTTCTACTTTCCGTCGTAAGATTTAAAACACTCTAGGCAATGGAGCACGTGGTCTTTATAGGGACAGGACAGTAAAAAAGTGGAGTCGACCGAGTAGGATTGAAGCAAGCTCCAGAACGTTTTACCTCGTCAACACTACAAAGAATACTGGCCTCTTCGACAATGTAGAATAGTTTCTCACGCCCCCCCCGCCCCCGCCAAGGAAGAACAGTCTATTTACACCGCTTACGACAGCGGCTATATCACTCTCTCTTAGAGCTATTTAGGTGTACCCAGGCGAAGCACAGCCCCTAATCTTATCAAGCATGGCGGACAGCAAATCCAACCGGTCTTACAAATCCCACCGTTCTAACTTATCCCACAACTCGCGGTCTTCGAGTAGAGCATCTGCTGCTATCTCTGCAGCCGCTGCTGCTGGCCAAGTTAAAGCCGAGGCAGCCAAAACACGACTCCTCTTTGCAGAAAGAGAGTTAAAAATAAAAATGGAATTGGAGAAACTACAGCTTGAAAAGGAGACAGCTGCTGCTGTGGCTGAAGCAGAGGCTCTGAAGGAAGCTGACGATGAGCTAAATGAACGGTCCAGCTCAAGACGACTGTATTCCTGTTGACCCTAACATACGGGTTAGAGAATACCTAGCTGACCAGGCAAATCAACTGAATCCCACCCACCTCTTAATGAAGAAATCGGTCAAATACACCTCGAATGTGGAAACCAACTTCCCCCTCATAGGCCAGAGAGCTCAGACGGATCTCTGCAAACAGCTCCCCTGATTATAAGTTATCACTCACCCACTTCACATCCTGAAGTAAACTACGGTTTAATCGACGCAACGAGAGACGTTTGCCAGCACTCCTCCGACCTAGTGAAGCTTTTCACTCGATGCGAGCTCCTCACTACTGAGTTAATTCAGTATAGCGATAAACCAGAAGACTACCGAGTGTGGAGACAGTCATTCCGGCACATAATAAAGGAACTTGGTCTCACTCCTAACGAAGAGATGGACCTTCTGATAAAGTGGCTGGGTAAGGAATCCAGCAGCTACACTAAGAGAATAAGGGCGGTGCATATAATCAACCCGGCAAAAGGCTTGTCAAGAATATGGGAACGACTTGAGGAGTGTGATGGTGCTCCTGAAATCATTGAGGAGGCACTTCTCGAACGTGTAGAAGACTTTTGCAGGCTGACAAGCCAAGACCTCTCGAAATTAAGAGAGTATGGAGATTTGCTGAAGGAGCTCCAGTCAGCAAGAGAAGATGGGAACCTTTGCGGCCTAGCTGTCCTGGATGCTGCCCGAGGACTCCAATGCTTGGTAGCCAAGCTACCTTCCTCACTACAGGAAAAATGGCTGTCCGTTGGATACAAATATAAAGACCAACACCAGGTTTCCTTCCCTCCCTTTCAAGTTTTTGTGGGGTTCGTCAAGCAGCAGGCTAGAATCAGAAATGACCCCAGTTTCAAGACAGACTCAATAGCAGGCTGACTCCTTATAAACGGAAACAGGACAAGGGCGGTATCCATAAATAGGACCGAGGTCTCCACAACAACATTCGACTACAAACGTCAAAATGACCAAAAGGACTTGGCTTGCTTCTGCTCTCTACACAGAGCTCCCCACTCTCTACTTGAATGCTGTGCCTTTCAGGAGAAGCCTTTAAAGGAGCGAGAAGCTTTTGTCCAAGAGAGAGAAATCTGTTTCAAATGCTGTCTGAGCACAGGACACAAGGCAAGACACTGCAGACATGACGTGGCGTGTACAACAGCCAGGAGCACAACACTGCCCTTCACCCAGAATACAAGAGTCCAATAAGAAGCACAGCAGGGAGAAGAACCCCCCAGCCGCATACCAGGGTGCTATCACAGTGCACTCAGATTTGTGGTGGTGACCTTTCTGGAAGATCATGCTCTAAAATTAGCCTCGTCTATGTTCATCCAACAGGAAGGCCAGACAAGGCAAAAACGATATACGCCATCCTAGATGAACAGAGCAATAGGTCCCTAGTGCGTTCAGACTTTTTGAGACATTTCAAGAGAACAGCCCTAACCTTCCATATTCTTTGAAAATATGTGCTGGAGTAGTGCAAACTACCAGAACGAGGGAAAGCGGGTTCCAAGTGAGATCTGTCAATGGAGAAGTAAGCCTTCCACTCCTCAACCTCATCGAATGTGATGAAATACCAGATGACAGAGCTAACATTCCTACCCCTGAGACAGCCCTTCATCACCCACATCTAAAAGAAATAGCCCATCTCATCCCTTACTTGGAACCAGAGACTCCCATAATGCTCCTGTTAGGGTGTGACATCATAAGGGTACACAAGGTTCATAAGCAAATCAACGGCCCCCACGATGCACCCTATGCACAGAAATTGGACCTTAGTTCAGTTGTAGTGGGTAACATCTGTTTAGGAAGGACTCACAAACCTCCCACAATAAGCACCCTTCACACCTTCATCAGTGGAGAAAGACGACCCACACTTTTCGAGCCCTGTTCAAACACACTTCAAGTTAAGGAAGTCTATAAAGGACACTTGTGTCACAATGTTTCCCAACAGACCAAGGATGATGAAAAGGTAGCCCCTTCCATTGAGAATACTGCCCTTCTCAGCATCATAGAACAGCGAGTCAAGACTCCAAGATGCCAATTTCCACAGAACAAGACACTAGCCGAAAGATGGCCCACTACACTGATCTGCAACCTCAGAAAGGAACCCGATTCAGACACCGAAATTCGGCCACAGATGTTCACGCTTATGACTTTCTCTACAAAAAACCACTCAGATCCTCGAATTTTGAAAGATTCTCTACCTGGTTATCTCTAACTAGATATAGCCAACCTTATCCACATTGTTTATACCTTCCATCGAGCACGAGACACAACAGAAGATAGGTGCACCAAGTGGCACCATTACCAATGAGCATGCACCGTTGAAGAGCTCCTGCAGGCAAAGAACATGGTAATCCGAGCCATCCAGGAGGATGTTTTTACCGAGGATCTAAAACGAATAAGAGACAAGAGAGATCTTTCCAAGGACAGCCCCCTTGAAAGCCTCAGCCCTTCTTGGACGACTGTGACCTTCTGCGAGTTGGAGGATGCTTAACCAGAGCAGAAATCCCTTCAGATGAAAAGCACCTCATCATCATTCCTGAGAAACACCATGTAGGGTTGCTGCTTGTGTGACACTACCATGTACAGATTAAACACCAAGGGCGCCTCTTTACTGAAAACTGCAGGGCACTACCCAAACCCAGAAGATAACTGGCCTTCCTGCTGATCGCCTCCTGATCAACCCACCTTTTACTAGCATCGGCCTAGACGTTTTTGGCCTCTGGACAATTTCTGCACACCGAACAAGGGGTGGCTTTGCCAACAGCAAACGTTGGGCAGTGATATTCATATGCATGGGTTCCAGAGGTATCCACATTGAAGTGATCGAAGTTTTATAAATGCACTCAGGCGTTTTTCTCTATCAGGGGACCAGCTAAGAACATACGCTCTAATCACGGTACCAACTTCATAGGAGCCTGCAGGGAGCTAGATATAGAATCCAGCCTAGAGTTTAACACCATCCAAAGGTTTTTGGAGGAGCAAGGCTGCACCTGGTTGTTCAACCCTCTCCATGCTCCCCACATGAGAGGGGCTTAGGAAAGGATAATCAGTATGATGAAGAATATCTTGGACTCCATGTTGCTGAAACACAAACAGAGGTTGACTCAAGAATTGCTTATTACCTTCTTAGCAGAAGTTACCTCTATCATGAATTCTAGACCTCTCCTAGAGGTATCTACAGATCCAAATGATCCCTGCATACTCACTCCTGCCACCCACCTAACTCAAAAATCAGGAGAACATTTCATCCATGAACTTGAATTTGGGCCAAGAGATATCATAAAAAGCCAGTGGAAATACATCCAACACCTGGCAGAGACATTCTGGGGAAAATGGCGGAAAGCCTACATAGCTTCACTCCAAACACGGACAAAATGGACTTCAAAGGAATGTAATCTCAAGGAAGGGGACATAATGCTGTTGAAAGACAGACAGAAAGAGGTTCATGGCTCTTAGGGCTTGTCACTGGTGTTTCCCTAGTGTAGACGGGCTCATCAGGAAGGTGGAGGTAAAGGTCTCTAGAAAAAATGGCACTAGGAACCCATTACAGAAATTATCCTTCTCATACCCTAACATTGATCACAGTCGGGCCCGTACCATTATGGGTCTTCCTCATCATAGCTTTAGTGACGTGTCGAACGTCAGGCAGAGAGTGTCGTGACTTAGTCTTTCTTTATTGCCCCTCATCTTTCCCTTTCTTTGGAAGGGGCAACTTATGACCCTTTACCGCTAACATCGGGGCTGGCCTTTCTCGCTTTTTCCATGGGTCGACAGCCTCGAGGGTTTAACTGCTATCGCCTCTACCTTTCTCTCCTCGACGTCAGACCTCCACTGTAAGTTTTTTCTTTTATCTCGTTTCTACATTGGGACTTTGATTAATTTCTTACTTTCTATTTCGTTAATATCTTGGACTTATTCAATTTCAACGTATTTTTAAGCATTTTCTGCTTCCCCCTTCCACACTGAACTTCATGCTAATTCTGTTTTATTCTTTCTTTTTGTTTTCAGTTTTTACCTTTTTTAGTACAACCCGTATATTTTTATATTACGTTCAACTTATCGTTCACATTCGACATGTCAACTTTTATAGGTTTTACTTTTTGGGTATCCTGACAAGGTTGGGGGTGTCTATTCTGAAAGCCGTTTTTAAAATGTGGAGACTGGGGTGTGGTGTCGTATTTCTGATATCTTTATTAAATACCAGCGGGGGTACCCGGCGTTGCCCGGTTGTTTGAAGGTGTGTGTAAGGGGGTGGGCAAAGCGAAGAATAAGCGAAGTAATAACCCTGTTTAAATATAAAAAAAAAACGATGTTAAACTTAATTTTTTTTTTTTATTGTTCCTAATATTTATAAATAACCTCCCCGACAAAATTGCCTCTGAGATGGGTATATATGCTGATGACACCACACTCTATAACAGGCACGACAGGAAAACAAATGAACACATATCTAAAGAAATGGTAAAAACACTAGAGGATGACCTCCAATCTGTAGTGGAATGGGAACAAAAATGGATGGTCACATTCAATGTTGCCAAGACTAAACTGGTTTCCTTCAATAATTACAAGAAACCCTCTCTGCCACCAATAGCAATGGCCAGTGACTCTTTATCTGAGTGTACATCTTTCAAACTCCTTGGCCTAACGTTCACAGGAAACGTGAGTTGGAACAATGACATTGAAAGCATTGCCAGGGCCGCTGCGAAGAATGTAGGCTCTTTCTACCGTGCTAGAAAACTACTAACACCCGAAAGTATCCTGTACCTCTATAAGGCCACCATTCGCCCATGTATGGAGTATTGTTGTCACATTTGGGCTGGTGCATCTGCTACTAGTCTCTCGCTCCTAGACAAGGTTCAAATGAGAGTCGCCAATCTGATAGGCCCAGAACTGGCATCTAAGCTTCAGCCTCTGTCTCATCGATGAAATGTTGCATCCCTCTGTCTGTTCTACAAGTATTTTAATGGTGAATGATCTGGCGAACTGCAGACACTTGTGCCCCCACGACGTAGACACCCTCAACAAACCCGACAGGCAGCTAAATCCCACCCCCACACCGTAGAGATCCCTAGATGTAAAATATCTTTTTACTCCAGTAGTTTCTTCCCCAGAACCGCTAGACTCTGGAATTTCATTCCAAGTCCCTGCTTCCCAAACTGTACTAACATGAACCGACATCTTGCTGCTCAAATCCCTACATAGTACCCCAGTAGTTGTTGCTCCTAGTAGTAACCCCCTGCACCAAAGTGGCAATGTGCCTTGTTTGGGGGGGAAAATGTAATAAAAGAAAAAAAAAATGTCTGACATTATATATATACGAGGAAGTGAAAATATTGTTGCTTGTCTCGTGCTGCCAATGCAGTTTCTGTAGACGTCTTTGATCTCCCTGCCTTGGTGGAACAACAAGCAGCTGATGATGAAATTACAGATTATTCTGATAAACTTAAGTCCTACAAATTTTCTCCAGATTCAGAACTCTTATGTGACATTTCAACGCCATACCCTCGTCCTTTCGTACCCAAGTCATCATTTCTAGACCTGTTTCTGACCACAGTACCTGATGACTGTGTAACGAATTCCCACAGCCTTCTTGGGAATGCCGATCATGCAGTGGTAATGGTTGAAATCGCTCTAAACTCTAGAGTCAAAACTGAAGAGCCACTGCTCAAAACAACGAGATATTATAAAAAGGCTGACTGGGAAGCCATCAGGGACGCTCCATGGCAAAATATCTTTTCACTTTCAGCTGAACATTGCGCTTATGAGACCACTGAATGGTTCAAAGTGGCAATTGAAGCACATGTTCCCACACGCAAATTCTATAGCAAACCCCACTCTCCCCAATGGTTTACTTCAACTTGTGCAGCTGCCATAACGCAAAGGCAGCATGCGTACCGCAAATTTAACCAACATAAGTCCAGTTCAAACAGACAGAAGTACATAGAAGCCAGAAATAACTGTAAGAAAGAAATAGCAACAGCTAAGAGGGAATTTACTGAAACCACCCAAAAACGCATCGAAGCACAGAAATTAGGAACCCGAGACTTCTGGAAAATCTATAACAGTGTAGAAAATAATGGACAATCAACAATTCCCCCACTATCCAACAATCATGAGGTTGTTTGCTCAGCAACTGAGAAGGCTAACTTGCTTGCCAGACGGTTTGCCTCCAACTCCACACTGGACTCTGCTAACCACCCCCTCCTTAACTTTCCTTTGCAGACAGACGCCACACTAGATGATCAGAAAATCACCCCTGCTCAGGTGCATGCTATCATAAGAAAGCTTGACATTGCAAAAGCATGTGGACCTCATCCCGGCTGTGCTATTAAAAAAGCACGCCGCCGAAGTAGCTCCAGTTTTCTCCAAACTTTACAACAAATGCCTTAATGAATCTTGCTTTCCTGCCTGCTGGAAAACTGCTTCTGTAGTGCCAGTTTTCAAGAATTCTGGCGAAAGAATTGATCCAGTAAATATCGCCCCATTAGCCTCCTCCCACTTTTCGCCAAAATATTTGAGACCATAATTAACCAAGCTTTAGTCCATCACCTTACAGATGCTAAACTTCTGATTGACCAACAATATGGATTTAGGCAAGCCCATTCCACAGCAGACATCCTCACTGTAATCTCTGAATGTATATACCAGTCACTGGACAAGGCGGAGGAGGGTAGAGCGGTAGCTCTAGATATATCTGAGGCTTTTGACAAGGTATGGCATGAGGGTCTTCTCAAGAAAATCAGATCATACGGCATCACTGGAAGAATACTTGACATAATTAGATCCTTCTTGGATAAGAGAAAAATCCAGGTTGTCCTTGATGGTCGTACATCTAAACAATATGATATAAATGCGGGAGTGCCTCAAGGGTCTATCCTTGGACCTCTGCTATTTTTAATATTCATAAATGACCATCCTGACAAAATTGTCTGTGAGATGGGTATGTATGCTGACGACACCACGCTCTATAACAGACACGACAGGAAAACAAATGAACACATATCTAAAGAAATGGCAGAAACACTAGAGGATGACCTCCGATCTGTATTGGAATGGGGACAAAAATGGATGGTCACCTTCAATGCTGCAAAAACTAAACTTGTTTCCTTCAATAATTACAAGAATCCTTCCCTACTGCCAATAGCAATGGCCAATGACTTTATCTAAAAGTACATCTTTTTACTCCTTGGCCTAACGTTCACAGGAAACATAGGTTGGAACAATTACATTGAGAACATTGCCAGGGCCGCTGCGAAAAAGGGGGGTTCTCTCTACCGTGCTAGAAAGATACTAACGCCCAAAATTATCCTATACCTCTATAAGGTCACGATTCGCCCATGTATGGAGAATTGTTGTCATGTATGGGCTGGTGCATCTGCTACTAGTCTCTCGCTCCTAGACAAGGTTCAAAAGAGAGTCGTCAATCTGATAGGTCCTGAACTGTCAGCTAAACTTCAGCCTCTGTCCCATCGATGAAATGTTGTATCCCTCTGCCTGTTCTACTTTAACGGTGAATGCTCTGACGAACTGCAAGCATTTGTGCCCCCACGACGTAAATACCCCCGACAAACCCGACAATCAGCTAAATCCCACCCCTTCACAGTAGAGATCCGTAGATGTAAGAGAGACTTCTACTCCAGTAGTTTCTTCCCCAGAACAGCTAGACTTTGGAATTCCCTTCCGGGTCCCTGCTTCCCTGACTGCACTGACATGCAGAAGTTCAAGTGCAACGTGAACCGACATCTTGCTGCCCAACTTCCTACAAAGTACCCCTGATGCTTATGTCAACAAAGTGGCAATGTGCCTTGCTTGGGGTGAAAATGTAAAAAAAAAAAAAAAAAAAAAAAAATATACATACAGGGTGACCCATAAAAAACGGGCCCAGCTATAATTTGTCCGAATGAAATGAAATTTTGGTCATAACTAATTTCTTATATTCAAAACATCACATCCAAACACTAGGGTCTTTGCCCGTTTTTTCTTTTTTCTCCGTTCTACAGCATATGTTCTAGATGGCCTCTTGATTTTTTTGGGTCACCCTGTATATATATATATATATATATATATATATATATATATATATATATATCCCTCAAAAACAAAATGATAAACAAAAAAAAAAATGAAATTAAAAAGATTCTTGATAAACGAGAGTAGTTTTCAAGAAGATCAATAAATTTCTTTATTGATTACTTTTTTCTTATTGATTGATTTAATAATTTTTAAGTAAAAATTAACAAAAAAAAAAAAAAAGTTTGTCACGAGAGATTTTTACCCCCCCCCCCATCTTTTTATTTATTAGTTAACTAGCAGGGCTACCCGGCGTTGCTCAGGACCGTATAAACAATAGGCACCTAAAAAATTCGGCGAATTTGCACAGATGGCCAGCCGCCAGCACTACAGGCCGACCCGGTACTTTTAAGAGAGGGGTCCATGCCAAATATCTACACCAGTGAAAACGTGAATTCGATTTTTAAAACGAACAATTACATATATTTAAACCTTTTTATTCATCAGAAACTATACAGAACGAATAATACGAACGAATTATATATATTTGTAAGTATTTATTTAACGAATTATATATATTTATGGTACTTCTACACTTTATTGCCGAAATTGGAGACGCCATTTTATTTCAAGCACCTGCTGTCCAAATCCAGAGGAGAAATCATTATAAACTATGGCCGAAGCATGAAATAAATAACAAAAAAAAAAAAAAAAAAAGAAAAAAAAAATTAAACTGGAGAACGATTGCTTCCGGAAAGGGAAAGAATAAATTTAAAATTAACTGTAGGGAAAATTTTGGTGTGACTGCAGTCATGGAAGCGGGCTGCTAAGGGTGAAATGTGCGAACTCGAAACCCGACCAACGGGACACAGAAAGGCGACAAATCATCAGGTTCGATTGCGTCTTACTTTGCATGAATGAGACAATATAAGGCTGGCAGTGAAGAGGTTGGGATCGAGTGGAGTTGAGTTCTTGAGAACAGGATTGAACGTGTTAGAACGGAGAATGTTGCCAAGAATCCAGTCCAGGTCTTTTTTTCTATTAGATTAGCATTTATTACTTCCAGAAAGAATAAAACAAAAAAAACAAAAAACAAACTATTTTATGAAAATCCAGTGTTGCTTTCATTACAAAATTGTTTTATTAAAATTATATTTTCTTACTCAAACTTTTCAATAAATGTTTTTCCAATTATATTTTGATAAATTTTTATACAATAAATGTTTTGGTTTTGTTTTAGTTTTCAAATGGCGCTCGCCCAGTCTAAACCATTATGAATATGTCATTTATGTTCCATGAAAAATTTTCCGTTCTCATTAATTAAATCGAAACATTCCCAATTAAATAATTATGGATGTTCTCTTTCACTTTTTTTATTTACTTTTTTCATAGTTGTTTTCCAGTAGTTTATTTTTTTTGTTATTTATCTCATGCTTCAGCCACAGTTTAATATAATGATACCGCCCCTAACTTTGGACAGCAGGTGCGTGAAATAAAATGGCGTTTCCAATTTCGGCAATAAAGTGTAGAAACAGCATATTTATAAGTATTTATTTAACGAATTATATATATTTATAACTATTTATTTAACAGGAAAACGAACGAATTGTCCTTTTTCACGCCGTCTCCATAGTTCTTCCATTAGATGCGAATGGATAGGTGTATCATACCCCGACACCGCCGCGTCAAATCTACTCAAAACAAAATAATGGCGCACTGCCTCAACTGTAAAACCCAGTTGCGCGCGTAGATGTATAAGCATCGTTTCAGCTGCGCATACATTTCCCTTTCTCCACCCACACAAATTCGGTGGGCTTAAGCGAAACTTCACCCATTCACGCGGACGTCGTAAGAAGCATCTTACGTCATAAGCATGTTATTCTTTTCATCCAATCGGATTACAAGGAAAACAAATTTTAAAAAACGTTTTTTCTGAAGGCCTCCATGGAGCTGGTCGGAAATGTATAAAAAGGGCATTTTTGCGCCCAAACGAATCAGTCGACCACAAGTCAGCATCCTCCAACCTCATCATCATCATCGACTCCGTCTGCGTGGACGTGAAACACGTGCACGCCCGACAAATAATTCCTCCACGTGGAGATGGACTTGTTATTTTTACCCTTTTCTATCTCTTCGCTAAGTAAGCGATGGACTTTTTATATTGTTTAATTCTTCGTAATAGACCTGGTTATTTCAAACCAATCTACATCTTTTCATTCAATCACCTCAGTCGCAGGAAGAGACTTTCAATTAAGAAGAAATTTTCTTATCTTCTCTTTTCATTCATTTACAATTAAAAAAAAAAATAAATTTTTTTTGTATTTAATTTATCCATTCGTCTGTCATCTTTGCTTGATTGTTTCAACTTCATTTTTACACTTGGTTTTTATCATTCTTATTTTGAATTTGCAGGATTAACATCAACACCTGTTAGTCTCGCAATAGGTATATCAGAAAATTTTACACCCCTAACACAAAACTGCGAATAAAATATAAAAAACTCGTAATTTCTCTTTTTAAAGTGGGTTATTTTCTTTATGGAATATACTTCTAAAATAAACTATTAAAGTTGTTTAAAAAAATAATAGAAATATTATTTTTTATTTTTTAAAAAACAGTGCAGCCATGTTTTTTACGTAACGAAATCAATTGAATTTTAAGAGTTAAATATTTTTCAATTTTTAAACTTCGAAAATCTATCAATATTTTTCTATTGGTTCAATTTTTACGACATTTTCAGGGTCAATGTGAAATTTTATGCTCTTTTCAATAAACCGAATATAATATTTTAGACAAACGATTTTTTTTTCAAATTCAGCCCCCCCATTTTGAAATGTCTATTAAAATTTAAATAATTAATTTATTCACCAAAGTTTTATATATCACAAATTGAAGATAAAAGATCAATAAATAAAATATTCTAATTTAAAACAAAACAAAAGGAGTGTTTTTTGGAAATTTACCTGTAAATTCCAAAGTGTAAAACCTTTTTTTTTTTTTAAACCACGTTGATTTTTTTTTTTAAGTGGAAGCTTATGTTATGCTTAGATTGTCAAATAAATATTGGACGCTGACGACAATTTTTTCTATTTCATTCAATGTTTTCTTTTTTTAGATATTAAAAAAAATCACTCGATAAAGAAGAATTAAAATATATTAAATCAAAAATTCATGTATTTCTTTAAGAGAATTAAAAAAAAAATGGAAATTTGGTAGAACGAATTTTTTGTAATCGGCCAAAATCCATGAATGAAATGTTATTATTTTCCAAATATGGTAGCACATACTGACCACTTTGTAGTTGAAATGAAATATGTCAAAAATACAAAGGGGAGATAAGGCTGCATGGCATAAAGACAAAGGGAAAACAACCGAAAATGATTACCGTTCTGTCACACACAAACGGTCGACGGTCGCAAACGCAGGTAGGCACAAACTTCTGTGTTTTGAATTTCATTCTCTGCTTTTCTTCTTAGAATTATTACAAGTTTTATATCAGCATTTTCATTTCATATATTTTGACTCCTGTCACGACGATGACACAACTGTTTCGTTTTTTTATATTTAATCCTTTGGCTTCTTTTTGGCTTATCAAGATTCCCAACTTGGATCCATCTTTAAAGAATTCTGCTAAAATGGTGAGTTCATTTTCTTTACCACACGTGATTTTTACTTTCATGAGAAAGTTGTAGTTTAATTTTATTTTGATTTTTTAAACTTTATTTTAGTAAAAAAAAACCTATTAATTTTTAAGCTAATTCTACACTTTATTGCTGAAACTGAAATAAAATGGCGTCTCCAGTTTCGGCGATAAAGTGTAGGTACCATTTTTAAATCATGAATTGGAATAATGGTGAAAGTGCACTGAGGGACCATCCAAAGATTTACCCTTAAGAAGTTTTTTTTTTTTTTCGCATACAACTGTTTACAGGTGCATTCGCGTCTGCTGCAAACAAATCTCAACAATGGCGGCCAAACGTCTACGAGTGAATAATGTGTTACTTTTGTAAATAATTCTTGTCAGCAACAAAATAAACTGTGATATATATGTTTGCAGCAGACCCGAATACACCTGTAAACAGTTGAATATTTTAAAATAATCAACTTCTTTGGGTGATTCCCCCAGTGCACTTTCACCCCAATTTTTAACTAGGAAAATGGTCTTCAGTAGAATTAATTAAAATGTAATCATTTTAATAACTATTATCTATTTTTAGCATTTGCCTTTTGGGATTATCGAAATTGTTTCGATTTTCATAAATTTTATTTGATCTGAAAAATTTAAGCTCCAATTTTGAAAATAATTCTTTTTCTATTTTCAGTCTGAACAACCTACACTTTTGGCCTCCATTTTAAAGGATTTTGAAAAAGTTGAAGACAATGAGCCAGTTTTGACTGGTCACATATTTTATATGTGACCAGTCAACATATTTCAATGATGAAGATATCGGAGTGGGCAAGTGGAAAAAATGTAGCAAATGGTTTTCCTGTAGTTCCATTTTCTACTGTCTCCAATGCTTCCAAAAAATTGAAGCACTACAGGAAATATTCCTTCCAGTCAAAGTATGGAGAGTTCATTACTTTATGCAAGAAATCTGTGCATAAACTATGGTTATGCAAAGGACTATGCAAATTACATCAATGACTGCATTAGTAAATTGGCTCAGGTACACTCTAAAATTTTTGAATCGGCAATTAGCATAAAAAAAAATAATTGAAAACAATTGGCTCGTGTTTGACAGACAGAGCGGCTGTCAATCACCGTAGTGTAGAGATATTGGAATTGCAATGGAAAAAGCAATTAATAGAGCTCAATTGCAACATACATCCTTTGGAAGCAATTATGAAGGAGGTATGTCTGCAATTGAAGCATTTTGAGGATGCTAGTGTTAGTGAGTTAGTCCTTAGTGGCAAGGATTGTATAGGGCATCAGATAATTATGAAAATGTCTTCTCTTAGATATAATAATACTTTAGGTATGATTAAAGAGTTTAAGGATTTCTTAGGAAATAAATTTTCAACTAAGGTAGAGATATAGAGGGAATAGAATTTTTTTTATTTAGCTTTGGTTTACTTTTACACATAGAGAACACTTTTTAGCATTTTTAAGGACTTTTAGGAATACTAAATCTTTGTGCAAAGATTTAGAAGCTACCTTTGGGAATGAAGTAGCATCTTTAGGTATTATAGGTAAGCTTCTTTCAGGTCCTTGGATGAAAACTTTTTACACATCCCTGAAAGATCAGCATACAGTCACAGATGGGATCCGGATAGTGCAAGGTTTAGTTGATAAGTTAAAGATTTTAGTTGAAGATCCCATAAAAGTGTTGGAAAGCACTTTTGATTTTTTGGGGAATCCAATTGACTTGGATGAGGACTTAGGTAAATTGATGAGGCGTCCTCCTTCCCAATATTGTGACTTGCTTACATCGATGATGAAAAAGTCTTTAAAAGTTATCATCGGTGTCATCCAAAGGAAGTATACAGTTAGTTTTGCTAGGGTAGATAAATTAAGAACGAATGCTCTGGCCTGAGCTAGGTTGCATACTATGGAAGCAAAAAGTGTCTTTGGTGAATATAGTGGTAGGAAACAGTCCTCATCTACTTTAGATACTTTTACAATAAACAATCTCATCAAAGCAAATAGAAATAAGGTTTTAGATGTCCTCCATGGTGAAAAAATAGATGTAAAATTGCTGGATAAGTTAATAAGTTTAGCAATTAAACAGCACAGAAGACCATAAACTAAATACTCAACATTAAACATTAAATAAAACTGTTAAGAAAAGAATTTCAGATAAACATAGAAAACAATTAGAAGTAGAATTAAAAAACATAGAAAGAAATCATCTATCTCTTCCAAATAACTTATTGATAGAGAAGTTCCCAGATTATGTAGAAATTAAGGATATTTTGTTAGGCAGTATCATAGGTAGGAGTATTTTACACATCTGGGAGGATAATAATGTAGATAAAGAATTCAACGGTCTAGTAATTAGTTTTGAAAATAACAAGTATACTGTAGAATATGATAAGGAAGATGAAATAATGGAAGAGGTGGTATTAACTAAATATGAATCACCAGCAGACCATACAAATAACGAATTAATTTTTATCTAAATTTTTTTTTTACATCCTTGCCATTTCTTTTTTGCATAATTACAAAATAAATTTAGTTTTAGTTATAGTCTTAGTTTTAGTAAAATTTAAAGTAATTGCTTTTTCCATTGTCTAATTCACATATATAACTGTTAATGTTAATTGTACTTATTTTCTTGTTTTAAAATTATTATACTTTCATCCAGAATTTAAAATCAGTACAAGAAAATTTAAATTAATTTCTTGTTAAAAAGAAAATACTGAAAAACTTTTTATCTTGGATTTTAAATCTGTCCAAGAAAATTTAGATTTTCTTATTTTGTTGTTTAACAAAATTTAGTTAAAACCTTTCATTTTATGCTTACCTTCCTTTTATGTTGCAATCCCATAATCCCTTTTTTCACTCCTCGCTTCCTGTCTCAAATTAAACATACTTCTCTGTATACCTGTCACACACGTGTTCGTATCCTCTTGCAAATCTTCGTTCCAGTTATTTTTCTCTTTTCACTGAAATGCAACTCGCAACACAAGACTTATCATGGATATATATTGTTGGTGGAAGGTTATCGTATGCTGCCCATCCATCGCTTACGATCCTGGTCCCTAGTAGAATCCAGGATTTCATAATAGGCAATAACGTTTGCCTACCTCGTTTCTCCACCTCTGTCATGTTGCACTTTCCAAACATTTACGTTTTGTTTGGAAAGTGCAACATGACAGAGGTGGAGAAACGAGATAGGCAAACGCTATTGCCTATTATGAAATCCTGGATTCTACCAAGGACCAGGATCACCGTGCTGGTTAAAGTGCACTAGGGGACCAGACCACCCGAATATTTACCTTTAAGAAGTCGTTGTTTTTTAATATCCAACTGTTTACAGCTCCAGTTGAGTCTGCTGCTTAAAAAAAAAAAAAACATTTAATAGTGTCGCGCCGCGGACTAGAATTATGAGTAAAACTGACACATGCATTAGCCCATGGTTACGAGTATAGTAATGTCTGCCAGCCAGTTTTTTTTTCTTGCTTGTCGTCTGGTGAAGTGGGTGCGCATGCGCAGAAATTGTCAGTGATTGTAGCAGACAATTTCTTTTTCTTCAGTTTCAGCATTTACAGCAAACAAAAAACCACACGAAATTAAATTCTAAAAAAAAAATTTTTTTACTCTTTTCTGTGCAAAAAAAATTTTCTTACTCTTTTCTGTACAAAAAAAATTTTCTTACTCTTTTCTGTGCAAAAAAAAATTTTTTACTCTTTTCTGTGCAAAAAAACTTTTTTACTCATTTCTGTGCAAAAAAATTTTTTTACTCTTTTCTGTGCAAAAAAAATTTTTTTTACTCTTTTCTGTGCAAAAAAAATTTTTTTACTCTTTTCTGTGCAAAAAAAATTTTTTTACTCTTTTCTGTGCAAAAAAAATTTTCTTACTCTTTTCTGTGCAAAAAAATTTTCTTACTCTTTTCTGTGCAAAAAAAATTTTTTTACTCTTTTCTGTGCAAAAAAATTTTTTTACTCTTTTCTGTGCAAAAAAATTTTTTTTACTCTTTTCTGTGTAAAAAAATTTTTTTACTCTTTTCTGTGCAAAAAAATTTTTTACTCTTTTCTGTGCAAAAAAAATTTTTTTACTCTTTTCTGTGCAAAAAATTTTTTTTACTCTTTTCTGTGCAAAAAATTTTTTTTACTCTTTTCTGTGCAAAAAAAATTTTTTTACTCTTTTCTGTGCAAAAAAAATTTTTTTTACTCTTTTCTGTGCAAAAAAATTTTTTTTTACTCTTTTCTGTGCAAAAAAAATTTTTTTACTCTTTTCTGTGCAAAAAAAATTTTTTTACTCTTTTCTGTGCAAAAAAAATTTTTTACTCTTTTCTGTGCAAAAAAATTTTTTTTACTCTTTTCTGTGCAAAAAAAATTTTTTACTCTTTTCTGTGCAAAAAAATTTTTTTACTCTTTTCTGTGCAAAAAAAGTTTTCTTACTCTTTTCTGTGCAAAAAAATTTTTTTACTCTTTTCTGTGCAAAAAAAATTTTACTCTTTTCTGTGCAAAAAAATTTTCTTACTCTTTTCTGTGCAAAAAAAATTTTTTACTCTTTTCTGTGCAAAAAAAATTTTCTTACTCTTTTCTGTGCAAAAAAAGTTTTCTTACTCTTTTCTGTGCAAAAAATTTTCTTACTCTTTTCTGTGCAAAAAAAATTTTCTTACTCTTTTCTGTGCAAAAAAATTTTCTTACTCTTTTCTGTGCAAAAAAATTTTCTTACTCTTTTCTGTGCAAAAAATTTTTTTTTACTCTTTTCTGTGCAAAAAAAATTTTCTTACTCTTTTCTGTACAAAAATTTTTTTTTACTCTTTTCTGTGCAAAAAAATTTTCTTACTCTTTTCTGTGCAAAAAAAATTTTTTTACTCTTTTCTGTGCAAAAAAAATTTTCTTACTCTTTTCTGTGCAAAGAAAATTTTTTTACTCTTTTCTGTGCAAAGAAAATTTTTTTACTCTTTTCTGTGCAAAAAAATTTTTTTACTCTTTTCTGTGCAAAAAAATTTTTTTTACTCTTTTCTGTGCAAAAAACATTTATCTCTTTATACAGTTATTCAAGAGGTAAATAAATCGTCCCTATTATTGTATCTCGTTCGTTTTCGCTACATAACACCGGATCATTTTAATCTCCTCACATGACTATTGACCTTTTATATCAGCTGAACTCGATACAGATGACCAACCAAATCTATTTTTATACAGTTATTTATACATTTCTTTCTTTCCATTATTTTTTTCTATTTCTGTAAAAAGTTATTTTAACATTTTCTTCAAGTGCCAAAAAAAGATGAATACCAACACTGTGGATTTCTGCTACGGTTGTAGCAACAAATATTTCGACACAGTAAAGGCATTTCACAAAGAAGACACAAGCAGGCAATTTTTGCGAAAAGATGGTGTTTTGCCGACAAGCGTTACCTGTCCGCAATGCAAAAATGAGTGTTCGTTTTGAGAAGTAAACGAATCTGGAGGTGCACGCACTACACAAAAGTGGGGAAAAAAAAAAGAAAAATATTGCGGTTTCACTGTCGCCGAAACCACAGGAACATTCATTGCTCGGATGCCAGCGTGGAAAGTAATAATGTTCGTCAATCATTTTTTAAGCACTATGTGGAATCATCGGACAGTACGCGAAAATCTGGACATTTCGCACCACTCCTCAGTTGATTGGCGGTCCTTCTGTTCAGAGATCTGTGAGGACTAGCTTAACAACTAGGAACCTATTGGAGGCGACGGGATAGCTGTTGAAATCGACGAAACCCTTATCGTGCGCTGAAAGTATAATAGAGGAAGGATGGCTAGTTAGATATGGCTTTTCGGTGGAATTGAAAGAATTAAAAAAAAAAAAAGTTTCGTCGTCGCGTTGACTGGCCTAGATGAAAAACGGGATGCCAAAACTCTGATTCCGTTGGTGCACAAGTTTATCCTTCCGGGCTCAATAATTTTCAGTGATTGTTGGAAGGCATATACTAACCTCGACCGGCATTTTCCACACTACACCATAAACTATGCATGCGCCTTGCATGACAAGAAACATGGTGTGTAAAAAAGGATTAATGATTGCTCGAGAAGAGAAGGATTGGCGTGCACTTACCTTGAATACTAACCAAGAAGAATTGTTGTTGTTATTCACCCTTTTAAAGTTTTATTTTGGGCTCCGGATCATGTGATAGTTAATCATCTGATCCTTCCATTATATAAGAGGGGAGATTCCTTTGTCTTGTCTCTCTTTTTTTTCTTCACCACAAATTGATTCAGTTGCCGGCAATTGAAAGTAAATCTTTTCCACTTTCGTCTGGCGAAGATACTACAAGACGGTTACGTCGCGGAAGGGGGCAATTCTTTCGCAATCTAAGGTAAGTGCATTCCCTTCTTGATCTGAGCGGTCATTGATGCTTTGCTGGAAATTATTTTTTTCACATATTTGCGAAAGAACCCCCATACTAACATGGATGTGAGTCAACCAGATTTAAGGAAGAGAATTTCTCTTCTTTGGACTAAAATCCGAACCATTCTGGAGATGGCCAATCTGGAGGATGAACTCTCTGTTAAATCCTTCTCTACACTGCAGAAATCGGTGGAGGAATATTTAACTGAGGTAGATATATGTGTTAGTAAAATCCAACTTCAATCTTCTGAGGAAGAGGACTGGATTCAAATTGAGAGGGAGTCTCTTGCACATACCCTGAGATTCCGAAGAGAATTAGAACATCTTGAGTTAAAGCTCCTCCCAGTGGCCATGGACTCTCTGAGTCTTCCATGTTCCCCAGAAGTTGGAAGAGTTGGGGCCTCATTTACTGTAAAACCACCTCAAATTCAGATCACGGGACCCACCTTCGATGGATTGGACATGTAATCTAACCCTATAAGCTTCAAGGAATTCTTGTCGCGTTTTGAGAATTGTGTAGCTGGCATGGCCAATGATGCCGAAAGACTGAATTTTTTGAAGTGTTCACTGTCTGGCCAACCCCTGTTGTTGATTAATCATCTTTCCATCAACAACAGAAATTATAAGGTGGCTCTTTCAGTCCTGAAGAGCGAGTACTTCGATGAAGATGAAATCATAGATAACATCTTCCAAGACATATTAGATTTTTCCTGTAAACAGGACAGATCCATTACTGCCCTGGCTAACTACATATCCAAAGTAGCCTCCCTATTGGCTGAGTTGGAGGGCTCCTTCGACTGTTCATTTTCAAACGACCTTTCTTCTGGGGCTCGGCTTATGGCCAAGATTCTCTTTGCAAAATTCCCCAAGGAGGTCAAGGGGGAGTTGATATTAATTTCAGGTAGAAGAATCCCCACCTTGTCCTCAATTCTGAGAGATACTAAGGAAGCGGTTAAACGTCTCCTTATTAAGGGGGATAAGATCCCTGGCTCTGCTTGTAACACTATGCGGGGGGCTTTAGGGAATGTACCTTCAGGACCTAGATCCGGTACTTCACGGAGAGATTCCTCTATTCAGTCCAACTCCGCCTATAGCATTCGTGGTGGAAAATTCTCGAGTCTTCCCCCTGTTTTGTGTGTTACCTTTGGTAGGGGTGATAAAAGTGTTTCCGTCAACTGTCTATTGGACACAGGCAGTGGACGGACTTATTTGTCCAGTAAGGTCTTGGACCCCCTCGGTCACTTGGAATCCATTGGACATGATTGTGAAATTAGGTTGACTACCATCCTTGGCGATTGCGACAGGCGTTTTAAAGAGCTAGCATTGGAGGCTAGCATTGGATCCGGTTGTCCATTTTCCCTGACGGTGTTGGTATACAAAAATATTGATATTTCGGTACACATCGAGAATCTGGATTTTATTTTGAATGAATTTGAACGCCTCAAATGTCCCTTAGCCGCCAGATTTGACAGAGGCACAAATTTTATTCCAATTCATGGAATAATTGGGCTGGATGTTATTCAACATTTAGGGAGCCTTCAATTGGTTCCTTGTTTGCTTTGACAGGCCTTTTTGACACCAATAGGACTCGTCCCCTTCGGTGAAGTAAAGCAGTTTTTACATACTGACCATTCTGTGGACAAGAACTCAGAATGCCTTACCTTTGATGCTGTACTTGCATTGACTGCTGAGGTCAACCCATCTCACCTATGTTTTGTGCTGGAGTCACAGGGCACCTATGAAGACCCTCTAAGGGATTTCTTCCCTGAAAGTGATGTACAAAGGGGTTTGGAGAAGATGTTCAGTGTGGAGTCACTGGGTATTGAAGAACAGGAAATGTCTAATTATGATGAACAGAAGATTGCTCTCTTTCGACAGTCTATTTCATTTAAGGATAACAAATATTACGTTCAGTTGCCATGGGAGGACGATAAGATCTCTTGTGTTCCTTCCAACCATGCAGTGGCTCTGCGAATATTGGAACGTGTCGTGCAGAGATTGGAGAAGAGGCAACTTTATCATGAATATTTGAAGGTTTTCCATCAGCAGGAACGGGATGGAATTATAGAGGAGATCTTCGTGCCTCCTCAACAGTTCGGAGAGTTTGTCTGGATTCCGCACAGGCCTGTCCTGAAATCGGACACTACCTCCACCACTAAGATTCGGCCAGTGTTCAACTGCAGCCTCAAAGTTTGTGACTCTCCTTCCCTTAACGAGGCTACCTACCAGGGAATAAATCTTACTAGTGACCTATTAGATTTGTTACTTACCTTTCGTGCTAATAAGCACGTCGTGTTAGCAGATATTAAGAAGGCCTTCTTAATGATCTGTCTGAAGCTTGAATCGGACAGGAATAAGTTCTGTTTTTTCCTAAAAGAAGGAGGTCGCCTACGCTGCTTCAGATACAACACAATTATTTTTGGGTATGCTGCGAGTCCATTTATATTAAATTATGTCCTTAAATACCATGCAGGGCAGTTTCCCATGGATAATTGTAGATCCATGATGGAGAATCGGTTTTACGTGGATAATTTGGTTATGTCGCACGATGATCCCGATGAACTGTGCTGGTTATATACACTCACCCGGGAACGATTGCGTCAGGGAGGATTCGAACTGCAGTCCTGTAATTCTAACCATGTGGCGATTCGAAACAAAATGCAGGAGCATGGTTCCCTGAGTGACCATGGCAACAAATGGGAGAAGGTCCTCGGATATAGATACTGTCCTCTCTCAGACACGTTTTGTTTAGCAGCTGTTAAGTGCGACTCTAGTGCCGTTACAAAGAGACGGATCCTCAGCGAGACAGCTAGAGTCTATGACTTTGTTTTTCCACGCATTTTCTTTTTTTTTTCTTTCTTGTGGATCGTGTGTAAAAAAGGATTAATGATTGCTCGAGAAGAGAAGGATCGGCGTGCACTTACCTTGAATACTAACCAAGAAGAATTGTTGTTGTTATTCACCCTTTTAAAGTTTTATTTTGTGCTCCAGATCACGTGATAGTTAATCATCTGATCCTTCCATTATATAAGAGGGGAGATTCCCTTGTATTGTCTCTCTTTTTTTTCTTCACCACAAATTGATTCAGTTGCCGGCGATTGAAAGTAAATCTTTTCAACTTTCGTCTGGCGAAGATACTACAAGACGGTTACGTCGCGGAAGGGGGCAATTCTTTCGCAATCTAATTCCCTTCTTGATCTGAGCGGTCATTGATTCTTTGCTGGAAATGAATTTTTTCACAATGGTGGCCATTAAACTATTACCCGAAAGCATTGTTTTTTTTTCCGTGCTATTATTGGACATAATTCTAGTCTACGACACTATCAAATTTTTTTTTTTTTTTTTTTTTTTTAAGCAGCAGACCCGACTGGAGCTGTAAACACAGTTGGATATTAAAAAAACGAATTCTTAAAGGTAAATATTCGGGTTGTCCCCCAGTGCACTTTCACCTTAAAATATAAAAAACATTTATTTTTATTTCACGGGTGCCATTATATACATTTTGTGCTTCCATAACTGGGTGGATAGACAGTAACGCCACAACGGAGGAAACGGGCTCTCTCTTTCTTCCAGATTACCATAAAAATTATGTTATACCGAAAGTTTCACGTTCTTGCGAGCAAGGAAATTATTAAAATCTTGCGTATAAAAATTATGGGAAATCTAATTAAAAAAAAAAAAGTAGAAATATTTTTACTATTATAATTTTTGTGTGTGAAAATATTAAATAAACAGTGCGTATTTCAATGGTAATATCGGTAGTTCGAGAAATTAATTTTTCTTCGAGTTATATCGAATTCATTAATATGGATTTAGGGGCTTTTTCGTAATGTCCCTATAAAAATTATTGTATTTTATTTTTATTGTTACAAATTACGATGCCTTATTTATATAAAAAAAGGAAAAATAAATTCTTGCGTTTTTTATTTACTACTGAAAATCATAACTTTAAAGGTGTTTTTTGTTGAAATAAAATACGGTAAATATCCAGATCCGCTACTACAGAACACCGACCACTCTAATTTGTTTTTTTTTTTATTGGTAATTGAGGTCGCTGAAATGATAATTGAGGTCGCTGACAACGATAGCCAAACTTGGGGCAAATTTACCGTTTGCATGGTATTTACCCCTGAACCCACCCTTTTGCAGCTTCCGTTTACGCTACGCGCATGCACGCTGTAGCATAAATGACGGCTTCACCAAACAAATTACGTTGGGGGGAGGGGATTTTTTTTTTTTTTCAGGACATAGAATTTTCAAAAATATATTATAGCACTTTTTGGGTGGAAAATTTAAAATTAGCTGAAAAAGAAATAAAACAAGAAAAGGAAAGCACTCCAAGTTGGAGTAGGGGTGGGTGGGTTAATTTATCTGTTTTTTTTTTAACCTGGAACATAGAATTTTCAAATTTTCAAAAAGTAACGCACCGACATTTACCAAGTACAACACCATTTAACATTTTCCGAAGATTTTACTGTTTACATTGGGGGAGCGAGCGGATGTGATGTTGGGGCGCGCGCGCCCCAACATCACATCCGCTCGCTCCGCGCGCCCCAACATCACATCCGCTCGCTCCCCCAATGTAAACAGTAAAATATTCGGAAAATGTTAAATGGTGTTCTAATTGGTAAATGTCGGTGCGTTACTTACGGAAAAACGTTTAACTTAACTGCAAAAGCACCTATTAAGCCACATAAGTTCTATAATTGAATCCCCCTCCCGCAAAAAAAGAATGATAAACATAAAGATGTTTGGTGCTTATGTTTTTGTAAACCACATTAGAAACTACGTGAGACACACAAAAAAAGTCCCCCAATTTGTTGTACTTTTCTTTAACTGTAAGTCATTAAAAAAATGTCAGTCCATAATTTTTTTATTGGTACGCCATGTGAGAAGCAAGGTGAAGCAAGCCGTCGTTAGTGCAGCGCGTAGCGTAAACGGAAGCTGCAAAATGGTGGAAAGTTATTCGTGGGTTTGGGGGTTAATACCATGCAAACGGTAAATTTGCCCCAAGTTTGACTATCAGATTCGACCTCAATTACCAATAAAAAAAACCCCCAAATTAGAGTGGTCGGTGTTCTGTAGTAGCGGATCTGGATATTTACCTAAAATACATTTCTACTCAGCTTTAAATAAAAATAATTAGTTCATTATATTCGGACATCATTATTTGATATATTTGAAAATTTGGGTTTGTATTACTGTATACAGATTCGAAAAAGTTGTCAAAAAACAAATACATAACAAATAAATGTTATCAAAGGCAAGATAAGTTACTTTTCTACCAAACTGGAAATATTTTCCATGTTTTTATTCAATGTAACATGTTTATTCAGCTCGAAAAAGTGTTTACCGATGTATTGGAAAATTCAAAATGGCGCCTGACTCTCTCTTTAACACGGTAAGTTTGGGAAAAGGTGTTATAAATAAAAAAAACTAGACAAAATACTGTTAGAAACTCGCTCCATATATGTTACCGTGACATAAGTTGACATATATTCGGTGGGTTTTTATATGTATTTTGTCTAGTTTTTTTATTTATATCCGTCGGAATGGTTTGACCTTTTATTCAAGGTCCTAGCACTAGCAGTATCAGAATTTTTGTAGGAATTTTTGACACCCTTAACACGAAACTGCGAATACAATATAAAAATCTCGGAATTTCTCTGTTAAAAGTGGGTTATTTATTTTCTTTATGGATTATACTTCCAAAATAAACTATTAAAGTTGTTTTAAAAGTAATAGAATTTTTTTTTTTTTTTAAACAGTAATGAATTTTCCGAACTCAATATTTTTCAATTTTTAAACTTTAAAAATCTATCAAAATCTTTCTATTGATTCTATTTTTACGATATTTTCAGGGTCAATGTGAAATTTTATGCTCTTTTCAATAAACCGAATATAATATTTTAGACAAACGTTTTTTTTTTAAATTCACGACCCCCCCCCATCCCAATTTTTAAGTGTCTATTAAAAAGTAAATAATTTAGTCACCCGAAAGTAAATAATTAATTTACTCACAAATTGAAGAGAAAAGGTCAATACATAATATATTCAAATTAAAAAAAAAAAAACCTAGTGTTCTTTTAGAATTTTACCTGTAAAGTTTGAAGTTTAAAACCTTTTTTTTAAACCACGTTATTTGTTTTTTCTTTCTTTTTTTTTAATGGAACCTTGGTCCTTGCTCCTTTAATTGAAAAAAAAATTAGGGCTTGAATTACATTTTTCGAGGAGTTATAAGCTTGGAAAGACAGGGGGTCGAATAGGACCTAGCACCACAGCGTTGGCAATGGCTTGTATTAGATACCAGTCCTAAAAATGCTGCAGCTTCCAACTCGTTATTTCCCAAAATTAAAAAAGGTCCATCCATCGCCTCTGCTGCAGTGCTGCATTTCCGTTATACGCGATCGACAATTTCAGTTTTCATGATAAAGCTTTAAAAAATAGTAAAACTTAAAACAAAACCTAAATCCTTAAAAATCAAACGTAACAGAAAACGTAAAACTTTATCGTAAAAAAAAACAAAACATTACAACAAAAACTATGTTGGGCAATGAAAATAACACAAGTTACTAGGAAAGCGTGTAAAAATCGAATTCACGTTTTTTACCGGTGTAGATATTTGGCGTGTCCCTCTCTGTTAAAAGTACCGTATCAGCTGTAGTGCTGGCCATCTGTGCAAATTCGCCCAAAATTCACCACAGAATTAACCCTCCCTATATGTAACACGATGTAACTTTATTATAAACTAGCGGGGGTACCCGGCGTTGCCCGAGTGTTTGTTTCCGGGACGGGGGGGGAGTTTTAAAAAATGTTATGGTAGGTAAGTAGGAAGGATCAAACCCGGAGTCATGAGTAAAAGTAGGAAAATAAAGTGTGAAAAAAAAACAAAAACATCTGCAACGTTAACAGTTCGACCACCAAGAAAAGTCCATTCCAGTTGTTTAGGAAAAAAAAAAAAAAAAATGACTACGGTAGGTCGGCGCGAACGTGAAAATATAATGTGAATTGTCCAGCACGTTAACCACTACGCCACAGAGCACTGCAGCTTAGTTTAGTGATTTAAAATAACTTCACATGAAAGAACTACGAAGCCAAACCGGTGTTCTCTTCTCAACTGTTCCTTGTGAACGATCCCCAAACGGTGTTAAGTGGTGGCAGGGGGAGGAGGAATTTATTAGAGAGAAAATATTTTACCACTTCCATTGATCTTAACCGATTTTGGCCGTGACTTCTCAGCAGAAAAAGTATAGAAATCTAAGATTATCGAGGAATTTGAGAAATAATAAGCCTATAACACACCTCAGATATTGTTCTGCCGTTTGTGCATATTATATTTGCATAAAATATCTAGATTTTTAATCCTATTAATGTCAAAATCAGACGGAAAAAATGAGTTCATTTTATTTATATAGAGAAGATAGATAGACTAGCGGGGGTACCCGGCGTTGCCCGAGTGTTTGTTTCCGGGACGGGGGGGGGGAGTTTTAAAAAATGTTATGGTAGGTAAGTAGGAAGGATCAAACCCGGAGTCATGAGTAAAAGTAGGAAAATAAAGTGTGAAAAAAAAAAACATCTGCAACGTTAACAGTTCGGCCACCAAGAAAAGTCCATTCCAGTTGTTTAGGAAAAAAAAACAAAAACAAAAAAAAAAAAAATGACTACGGTAGGTCGGCGCGAACGTGAAAATATAATGTGAATTGTCCAGCACGTTAACCACTACGCCACAGAGCACTGCAGCTTAGTTTAGTGATTTAAAATAACTTCACATGAAAGAACTACGAAGCCAAACCGGTGTTCTCTTCTCAACTGTTCCTTGTGAACGATCCCCAAACGGTGTTAAGTGGTGGCAGGGGGAGGAGGAATTTATTAGAGAGAAAATATTTTACCACTTCCATTGATCTTAACCGATTTTGGCCGTGACTTCTCAGCAGAAAAAGTATAGAAATCTAAGATTATCGAGGAATTTGAGAAATAATAAGCCTATAACACACCTCAGATATTGTTCTGCCGTTTGTGCATATTATATTTGCATGAAATATCTTGATTTTTAATCCTATTAATGTCAAAATCAGACGAGGGAAAAAATGAGTTCATTTTATTTATATAGAAGATAGATAGATAGAAGATAGATAGAAGAAGATAGAAGAGAAGAGAAGATTAATATTTATTTGAACAAAATATATTTAAATCTATCGACATTTCTATTTATTATGAAACATAAGAGTTCAAATAAGTAAAACATATTCAATTTTTTAAAATGTATATATTGAACAAAAAATTACCTTGAAGTTGTAATTAAAAGAATCATATAAATGTAATATTATCATGTTTTTTTTTTTTTTTTTTTTTTTTTTTTTTTAATAATAGCGTTTTTTTCGGATTAATATATACGATAATCAGTTGAATTGCTAAGAAAAAGAAACTTCATAAAAATTAATTAATTTTTAAAAGATTAAAAAGATTAAAATTCCATTATTTCAAAACATTCCGTCACTTCACAACATAGATTTTTAATTAATTGTTAAAATTTTTTTTTAAATATTAAGTTTTGATATAAACATGACTCTTGTCAACTATTTTATCGCCAGGTTAAAACCAATTTGAAAATATTGCACAAATATTAAACATTTTTAAACATATTTTGTATGTCTCTTTTTACCGAACAAAATATGGAACCCCGTAGATAACCAAATGAACGTTCAGTAAAATTTTTTCGGTAAATATATAGTTTTACACCATAATAACCCCAACCAAAAACAATTGTTTTTTAGGGGGCTTTGGGGTTGTTGACAACGAATCTGATATTCAAACCCGTCACAAATTTACCGTTTGCATGGTATTAACCCCTAAACCATGGGACTACGCGCAAGCGCATAAACGAATTTACATTATGTCAACCTCCAGACTTTTCTTTAAAGTGATGACAAGTATTTTTCCTGATATTAAAGTGTTTATTATCCAGTGTATTGCGTGTTGTTTTCAGTGGTCGCGCGCGGAAACAACACATGGCGACCAGTGAAAACACGCAAATGCACTGAATAATAAACACCTTAAATAAGGAAAAGTACTTGTCGACGACTAACGTAAATTTGTGTATACTACCGCGCACTCGTGCGTAGTCCCATGGTTCAGGGGTTAATACCATGCAAACGGTAAATTTACGAAGGGGTTGAATATCAGACTCGGAGTCTGATATTCAACCCCGTCGTAAATTTGTTTTCGTAGGGGTTTTGTCTGAGACTCGTCAGCGACCCCAAAAACCCCTAAGAAAACAAATTTTATTTACCAAAAAAACAAAACAAAAATAAACACCGGTGTGCTTTTGTTGTTGTTTTTTAACATATTCACAACAAGTATAGATGAGTTAAAAATTAATACACGTTTATTATTATTAGTTCTTTTCGGGGTGGGGCCTAACCGTTACTGAATAAGTTTCAGCAGTCGAGTTTTTTTTTGTTTTTTTTTGCTAGGCTGTAGTCGACGTGATAATCTCGTTTCGCTTAAATGTGCGTTCTGTTCCATTTTTTACATTCGTTCACGTGGACATAAGTCAACCTTGCCAAATATAAATAAATATTTCATAAAGTAATATATTTTTATAAGTATTATAATATAATACTGAAAACGAACACAAAACAGTGAAAAAAAACAAAAACTGAAACAATAGCGTTTTATTTGCTCACACTGAGTAACCTAATCTTCCGTTACGCTTCTTTTTTTTTTAATTTTTTATTTCTATATTTGATAGGTACGGGAAAAATGAATGGCGGATGCTCAAAATATATAAACATTTTGATCCCTCCCTTTATTAAAAATTCACCAAAAATCAGGAAATTAACCAATTTTAATGAAATCTTCAGTATTTATCAAATAATGATCGCGGAATATAATAAACTAATTATTTTTATTTAAATCTGAGTGGAAATGTATTATTTTGGTTAAACAAAAAATACTTTTACTAAAGTTATGGTTTTCAGTAGCAAATAAAAAACGCAAGAATTTATTTGTGCTTTTTTTTTTATATATATAAATAAAGCATTGCAATTTGTAATAATAAAAAGAATAAACTAACTTTTACAGGAACTGACAGAATTTTGGGTTCGTCACCAAAATTCGTTTTCCATGGTAACAAAAATGAAAAGAAAAAGCATTTAAAGCAAATTTCTCGGAAATGGGGAACTAATGGAAATGAGCAAAAGAACGGAATATGTTTAAAATAATCCAACAAAAACAACAACAAAAAATTATCAATTGCCTTTATTTCCCAAGGCTGGGGTTAAAAAAAGACTCTTAAGAAACATTTAAAAATACATAAAAACATAAAAAAAAAGACAATTCTTACTTGTAACATAAAACATATAAAAAAACGGAAAACAGTCCTCATTTTAAATTCGGCCCTTTCACCGAAATGTTCGGTCTTTCTTTTACAAAATGCTTTTTTTTTCACAAACAAAAAGTTTCTTTAACCTAAAATGGGTGAAAGAAGTATTTTCCCTTTGTGAAGGCTCAGGTACCTTTTAATTCAAAGGGGAGAAACAGAAGACCATAAAGCCGCTTTGGTAGGCTTTATGTGTACAAATACGGGGTAAATTCTTGTATTATGGAAGATTTCCTTTCTGAAGGAAACTTCGGTTGAATAATCTTTCCAGTTCCTAGAACAAAGAGAGAATTTTCTTTCTAGGGGCGATATTCTGCTCGTCTCGTCGGCGAAATTAATTTTTGTTCTTTACAGAAAAGAACTCCCCAACACACGGCGGTTTCCTTTGTTAATCCTTTGAGAATAATAATTTACGTGTTGTAAGACTCTTGTTTGTCAGTTATTACTGGTATTAATTTTCCAGCCGCAAGACCTGGTTGTCTTTTAATGACTACGAATAAAATAACGTTAACAGTTTAGTACTTCCTAATGGAGTTCTAAACAAACGTCTTTCTCCAAAGGAGGAGAGAAAAAAACCCGTAAGAATTCAACATCAAAAATCCTTTTTTGACGGAGCCGAATGTAGCGTCCTTCTTCTTGGCCGGCCAGGTTCGAACTGATGAAAACGGGCAAAATCCCTTTCCACCACCTCCTCCCTCTCCAGAGTGTAGAAGTGTAGCTGACTGCTAGAAAGGGAACTATAACGATGATGATGATGATGGAAGTGACCAGCAAAGGCCGGTCAAGGAATGCGTTCCTTTCCCCAAATGCCGAGATGGTGAATGTGTGCAAAAAAAAAAAAAAAAAAAATTATTTCTTTATTAAAAATTTCAACAGAACATTACGAAAAAAGCCCCTAAAGTCCGTATGAATGAATTCGATATAACTCGAAGAAAAATAAATTTCTTGAACTTACTTTAATATTTCACGCAAAAAAAATAAAAAAATAAAAATAATATAATAGCAAAAATATTTCTACTTTTTTTTTTTTTTTTTAAATTACAGATTTCGCATAATTTTTATATGCAAGATTTTAATAATTTCCTTGCTCGCGAGAATGTGAAACTTCCTGTGTAACATAATTTTTATATAATCTCGAACAATAATAAAAAAAAGAATTAATTTAAAAACAAGAACATAAAAAATAATTAAATTAAAAAAATGATAAAAATTGATACAAACGTTCAGAATAGGAATGTATGGATGCACGTCTGAGGAAAAAAAAGACATTTTTTAAAAAATTTCCGTCCATTTTTACAACAACCGTAAAACAGAGCATTCTCCGCAAGTTTTACCCTAAATTGTATTTAAAAAATGTTAAAATTTTTTTCCTATGGAGGGTGGAGGCTCTTTTTAAAACTAAATCTCCTTCAATATTTTCTTTAATTTTCTATTTTTGAGCGATTATCAAGAACTCTAATATGTGATACTCTCATGTCGGACATTATTTCTTGTTCTAACGTAACACGCGACGCTACTTGTTTTATTTTTTCTGAATAAACGCTTTAAAATAAGTTAAAGCACTAACAACTTAGTCAGCTAGATATAAAAATCAATTTTGCCTTTTTAAAAATAACAGTAACTGCGGCCTGTAGTCTCGTTTTTGAACCGAATAAACGCTTTAAAATAAGTTTCACCACTAACAACTTATCCAGCTAGGTAGAAAACGAACACCTAGAAAATCGATTTTATCTTTTGTAAAACAACAGTAAACAACTGAAAATATATAAAAAAAATATTATGGGGTGTGTATATTCTCTTTTAAAAACAGTATCTCCTTCAAGAACGGTCATAAAATGTGTTTTCAATCAATATTTATTCAATAATGAACCAGTTTTCCTACCTAGCAAAAATGGACGAGTTTTCCATGGACAAGTTTTCCGGTCACCGCCAAATTGAATATTGAAATGCTCATATCTTTGGTTCTATGGGCCGAAACTACATGAAAATTTGCAGGCTTTTAGAATATTATAATACTATACTATGGTTAAAATTTTATGACAATTGGTTAAAAGAACCTATATTTTCAAACCAATAAATCAGCATATATATATATGCTAAGACACTATATATATATATATATATATATATATATATATATATATATATATATATATATATATATATATATATATATATATATATACACAGTTGTGCCCGATATTATTCATACCCCCCTTGAAAATTGAGTTTATTAGGTGTAACTTTTGTAAGAATTTATTGTTTACGTCCATATTGATACATATTCTTAATAAACCTCTTCTGATCATTTTCGTCATTTTAAAATCTCGGGATACTTGTAATAAAAGAAATATACAGCTATTTATAAAATCTGCAATGTTCAAAAATAATCATACCCCCTTATTTTTTCAGTATTAATCGAGTTTCTGACTGTTTGTTTTCTGTTTGATTCTTATTTTGAATGCTTTTATACAACCTTTGATTAATTTCATTTCGTTTTTTGCATTTTTCAGAAATTAAAATGATATCAACTGAAAACCAATAAAAGAATAAAAATTATTAGAATGGGGAAGAAAAAAGAGCTTAGTAATGATCTTAGGACTAAAATAAATAGAATTGTGAATTCACATAAGGATGGTTTAGGTTACAAGTCAATTTTCAAGAAATTTGAGGTCCCTACAGCAACAGTACAGAGCATCATCAAAAAATTCCAGAGCCACCACACAACAAACAACTTGATTGGTAGAGGAAGAAAAAGGAAACTGTCTGCTAGAGCCACCAGGAATATTGTAAGAAGTGTTAATGCAAATCCAACCACCACTAATAAGGACATTTTAGAAAATCTGGAGTCTTCTGGCATAAAAATATCAAGGCAAACATTGCAAAGGACTCTGCATGAAAATGGTCTGAAAGGAAGAAGACCAAGAAGGACTCCATTGCACACCGGAAAACACCTTGCAGCACGTCTAAAGTTTGCTAGGACCCATGTGAATTCTCCAGAGTCCGTTTTCTCAAGTATTTTGTGGACTGACGAAACAAAAATTGAATTGTTTGGCCATATGGATGCTTCTTACGTTTGAAGGAAGAAAGGAGAAGCTTACAACCCAAAGAACACCATACCCACGGTGAAACATGGTGGTGGTAGCCTAATGTTTTGGGGCTCCTTTTCGGCTAGTGGTCCAGGTAGTTTGGTCAAGATAGATGGAACCATGAAGAAGGAGCAATATTTGGAGATACTCAAGAAAAACATTAGACAGGATGCGGAGAAGCTCCATTTAGGACCAAACTGGGTCCTTCAATAGGATAATGATCCAAAACATACTGCCAAAATAGTCAAGAAATGGTTTGAGGATAATCAAATTAATGTTTTGAAATGGCCTAGCCAGAGTCCCGACCTGAACCCTATCGAAAACCTCTGGCACATATTGAAAACTGAGGTTAAAAAGCGGAAACCTAGAAATTTGAGGGATTTGGAGAACTACTGCATTGAAGAATGGTCAAAAATCAGTGTTGATGCTTGTAAAAACCTTGTTGATAAATATCCCAAACGGTTACAGGCAGTTATTAAGAATAAAGGGCATGCTATTGACTATTAGTAAGAGAGGTATGAATAATTTTGAACTAGTGCCATTATTGTTTTTCTTTGTATAATGTTTCAAACTTGCATAATTTATTTATTTGTTGAGTTTAAATTAAATGCTTATGCTTGATTTATTGTTTGAAATCCCTTTAATATTGTCTACCTTCTGGTTTGAGCAATATTCTTATAGAAATCTCAAAGATCCGAGGGGTATGAATAATATCGGGCACAAGTGTATATGTGTGTGTGTCTTAGCAAGCCAGCTTTAGTTTTGCTGCTTTGGGATGAATTTTGATTTGGAATCTTTTGCTTGGTTGTCTCTCCCGTGGCCTTCTTTATTTTCCTGTTTTTATCTTTTTTTATTTGTCCATGCTTTCTTTTACGCCTCACCCTTGCTCAATATCCTTACTACACCACCTCTCTACACCAGGGCAACGCCAGTTTTTTATAAAAATAAAACTATTTACGTGATTTTTGGAATATGATATCTTCGTACATATTTTTATTTTTATTTTTATCTTTTAGGTGAATTCTGGACATGAACCGAAAATTCTACTTGATGGCTGATTTAAAGTTTTAAAAACAGAAGTTGACAAGTGCTTATCAGAAAATTATTTCCTATTATATTTTAGGTCGAATGTATTTTGGGAAACAATGTAAATTTGTTTTCACTCTTTTTTAATATCAACACATAGTAAAATTTTTTAATATTAACGCATAGTAAAATCAAACTTTTTTATAATTGGATTTTTTTCCTATAAACAACCAAAACTTGTTTTCATAATTGGAATGTCATAAATAATCAAATAAAACTTAAAAAAAATATTTTTTAAATAGGTTACTTACTATTTTTATAATTGAAATGTTTTCTTTTTATCTACAAATATGTTTAATAGTTTATACTGAAATTATTTTTAAATAGTCTAATAGTTTTTAATAAATAGAAATATAACAGAATTTCAATATCGACCATCATACTACCATACCATAGACGTATTAAGACATAATATTCCTAAAGAAATTGTTTTTTGTTTTTTGCTCTTTTTTTTTGGGGGGGGGGTTATTTTTGCGACCATATGACTTTTTCAATATATTCAGACGTAATCGCCCCAAAAGTAAAACGTCATTGGAAGGTTGGGGGAGGGGAATCCAGCTAAATTTTCTTTTTTATTTGACAAACTTCTCATGTTTTCCCTTATGTAGCCGATATTTCAATAAACCCTTTTTTTCTCGTGCATCCTTTTTAGCGATGCCATAAATAGATGAAGTTGAAGAGTCACCTACGTGCACATGGACGCACGACATCAACCTGAGGAAATGACATGTTTCTGTCAAGAAGTAGCAATCATCATCATTGCTAGATAATCCACCTGGCATTGCCCGGGAATCTTTACATTTTGCTCTCCTTTTCTTTATAAACTGTTTATAAACTGTCATGTGGCGTCATTATATATAACGTCATCGGCTATGACCAATACTCCTCCTAGTATAATAAATACGTATTCATGTTTGTTCACAGTATACGTCATGGATGACGTCATAGCAGGTATATGTCTCCAGTATACGTTATATGACATCATAGTGGATCACATTATATATGGACAGTGTACGTGATGATGTCACATATGACGTCATAGCAAAAAGTTAACAGACTAAGAATGAAAGTATTCCCGGGCAACGTCGATCAGATTTTATATATATATATATATATATATATATATATATATATATATATATATATATATATATATATATATATATCTGTTTTGAAATCATATATAATGTATGTGAACAAACAAATGAACGAATAGACAGGAATACGACTTTATTATATAGATACACTCATGAGCAAAAAAAAAAAAAAAAAAGGAAAAAAATTGGCCAAGAGTGAAAGAAGGAAGAAATCGATTTTTCAATATTTTTCCATGAATTTTTTGTTAATTTTTACTGAAAATTTATATTTTGAAGATCATTATTATTATAATAAGTGGAAAAATTAATCCTAAAAATGGTAAGACCGCGTCTTGGCAAGGATATAAAAAAACGAATTGCAGGATTAAAGCAGTCCAAAACAAGAAGATTTTTGATAATTTAAGAAAAGAAAGTAAAAACACCTCTTTCTGTAGTGAAGCGAATTGGTCAAAGGTTCAAAGTCGAACGCTTGGTAAAAGGATAATCTGGATCTGTTCGCCCTAGGGCATCCACTTTGAAGGACGACCACAGGCTTAACTTAACTATTTTGAAGGACCGAAAGAAAACTTATGTTGACCATAGCAAAGAATTCAAAACAGGTGCTCGAAATTCTCTTTCTAGATATACAATATCTAGACGAATGAAATAAATGTGAATTTCCTCTAAAAGGTGTGCAAAGAAACCATTTTTATCTAAAAAGTACATCAATGATAGTAAGAGATTTTTCTTGTTTTATAGCAAGAAAGATACAGTCTGGTTCAGGAAGGTTTTCTGGTCAGATGAATCAAGATTTTGTCTTGTTAGTGATGCTTCCGATGCTTCCGAACGGTGCAATCGAAGAACTGGAGAAAGATTTTCGTCAACTTGCATAAAAACGACATTTAAACACGGTAATGGAGGGATAATGGTCTGGGGAACTTTTACTGCAGCAGGAGTTGGGGAACTTATTAGAGAAGTCAATCAATGCAAAGGACACATTCGAATATTAGAAACAGGACTGTTGCTAAGTATCCAGAAGCTGGCAATCTCCCAGAACATTATTTTTCAACATGCTAATGCCCCTGCACACAATGGTTTTCTAATAATCTAATTGATGGTATATTTTGGCCAGGTCAAAGCCCCGATTTAAACCCAATTGAAAATATTTGGTCCATAATATCTCGTGCATTGGCCGGAATAACTTTTGAGAACAATGACAAACTGTGGGAAGCTGTGAAAAGCGAATGGAATAGCATCTCCTCTTCACAATGTTCCACGTTGGTTTAAAGAAATCAAAAGGGAATGCGATCCATCCTAAGCATTTATTAAAGTAAATGTCTTGTTCTGTGTTATTAGTCTTGTTTAAGTTTCCTTGTTCAATTGTTTTTTATTCAATATAGTGCAATAAAATATATAAAATTTGTTTGGCCCATTTTTTTTTGCTCACGATATATATACTATCAGTATGACCCGACCTTGGTCGGGGGTTGATTTAATCCCATTTTTATGCTTATTGTCTGTATCTTTGGTAAATTCACTATTTTTTTTGTACTCCTAAAATTATTTTAGTAAATTTTGGTTATATTAACATCTTACTGATCAATGTAGCTTCCACATAGTGAATGCAACGTGCCAACAATAATGTAATTTCTCTGATTTGTCCCCTATTTGATTTGTCAGCTATTCTTCCAGCTACAAACCGTGCCGTCCGAGCTGATTTTTTTTTTTTGGTGGCATTGTTGGGATATTACTTTGTTGGTGTGTGTGGAATCGAAATGGAATGCTCCAACCAAGTGGTCAAAAAGGGTTGCGTTAGATGTTTATTTAGTTTGCTGTAGACTCTACCGTAAGAATGGTTGACCGAGTCAATATTTAGGTAGCGTGTATGCTAAAAAATTTATTAAAAAAAATGTCCGGGAAAAAGGCAATCAATATATGTAAATTCTCCCATACATCACTGAAGAATTATGGAGATTAATAGAAATTGTATAGAAATATACAGTTTTGTAAACTTCTATATATATATAAAACAAAGTAAGATATACAAAAATAAATGTGGTGTAAGATAAAATAAATATGTAAAAATATAAATTTTCAGAAAAACAATCTTAATCGAAATTTATGAGAAGATGAAATGAGAAGAGAGAATTTTAAATAAGTGTTTGTAAATGCATAAGTATTGTATAAGCAATGTGGTTTTATTGTTATGAGGAGTGTTTTATATTGCTTAGTTCGTCAAAGAAAAAAAATCAATATTGGTAAGTTAATGAATTTGTATTTGTATAAATAAATGTTATTTAAAGTTTTAATTAAAGTCCAGTTAATGGAAAAAATGGAAGAAATATTTTAAAATATAGAAAAATGTTAAGTTGTATTTATACTGTAATTGAGGTATTATCGTCTGTGAATTTTTGATTTAAGAAAGTAAATTGCCCAATTGTATTAATAAACGTCTTTCCAATTAACGGAACAACATTAAGAAGTTACGTCGTCAAACAAAACAAAAAATAGAAAGAAAGAGAAAACACGCTCTAATGGTCGTGTGTGAATGTATGCGTGTTTGCGTTTGTGCATGCGCTGTGAAGTGTGAAGTAGTAGTACGAACAATTCATTAAAAGAAATACGGTGCCAGCATTGGTCTGACTCGTTGCTAAGCAACGACCTGGAAAAATGGCTGGTCATTTTCATTTGCATACGTACAATAATACATAGCGATTACTTGTTGAAAACATTTTGATGCAAAACCTAGCTTAAAACACTGCCAGGCACAGCAAGTACCTTTGTGTGAAATTTCATAAAAATCGGTCAAGCCGTTTTTGAGTCTATAACTCTCTCTCTCTCTCACTCACACTCACACTCACACTCACACTCACACACAGTTGCATTTATATAACTGTGTGTATATATATATATATATATATATATATATATATGTGTGTGTGAAGGAGGTTAAAATAACAGTAGGACGTCCGGGTAGAAAGAGGTGTTAAAAAAGCAGTAGTAGCGGAGCGGATGTGGGGGGGGGAGGAATCAAAACAACAGTAGGCAAACCGAGTGTATAGAAGGGTAAAAAACAAAAATGGTTGTAGCGGGAGAGGGATACACGGTGTTGTCCAGTTGTGTGTAGGTGGTGTAATTAGGAACCCCGGGTGAAGAGAGGTGTTAAGAAAATAATGTGGTAATAGCAGGGGGGGGGGAAATCAAAACAACATCAGCAGCGCATCTGGAGAGAGGTGTTGAAAAAAAGTGGTAGTAGGCAGGCAGGCTCGAACATGTGACGCAAAGGCAGAAAAGAAAGTGAAAGAAAATCTGACGTCTTCACTATGCTCCATGACGTGAACGGAAGTAGGAAACGTTCAAATTAAGTGAAGTCAATCTAAACGATACGATGACTTGCAAAAATGGTGACTCAAAAAACCGACCCCTCCTTGTAGAAAACTACTCAGTTTAGAGTGAAGGAATTAATGTTTTGGACCAATTTTTCAATATTTATTGTCCGAGACAGCGTGCTTCAAAATGATACTGATATTGTAAGGAGTCGTTGCCCCTGTCGAAAGTTTTTGCGAGACAAACAAGCACACACATATGTCTATATCTATATATCTATGTCTATATAGACTAGCCTGGGTACCCGGCGTTGCCCGGGTGTTTGGAGGTGTGTGTTGAGCAAAAAAAAAAAAGAAGTGGTAGTAAGCAAGCAGGCTTGAACCTGTACCGCGAAGGAGGAAAAGAGCGTAAAAAAGTGACTTCTTTGCCATTGCCTCCATCGCCAAACCGGATGTGGCGATGGTTTAAATTAAGGCAAGTTAATCGAAAAGAGGATTAATTTCGACAATTCGGCGAAAAAAGCGACCCCTCCTTTTAGAAAAGTCCCAGTTGAGGGTGAAGGAATTAACGTTTTTAGCCAATTTTTTTATATTTGTCGTCCGAAAGGCCGCGCTTCAAAACAGTACCAATCCTGTTAAAATCCGCCACCTCTGTAGAAAGTTGTAGGCATACATACATACATGCATACATTTAAACAGACAAGAGAGTTTTATATAATAGACTAGCCTGTGTTCCCGGCATTGCCCGGATGTTTGGAGGTGTGTTGAAAAAAAAGTGGCAGTAGGCAGGCAGGCTCGAATCCATACCATGAAGGAGGAAAAAACGTGACCCCCCCCAAAAAAACGTGATATCTTTGCTGTTGTGTCCATCGCCAAACCGGAAGTGGCAAAAGTTTAAATTAAGGCTAGTCAATCGAAAAGAGAGGATGACTTTCGAAAATATCGGCGAAAAAAGTACACAGTTGAGAGTGAAGGAATTAATGTTTTTAACCAATATTTGTCGTCCGAAGAGTCATGTTACAAAACGATACAGATCTCGTGAAAATTCGTCGCCTCTGTCGAAAGTTTTAGGCAGACATACATACATACATATGATGGCAGCAACTCGTTCTCGAGTATTGCCATTACTTAATATATTTCTAGCTCAAATGACGCAAACATGAGCGCAACTAGCAGCATGTGCCAGATGGTCACTTCTATGAACTTTCTATAGTCCTGCACATTCACTGATGACCAGGTCCAAGCTGTGATGACCCGAACACCTACCAGGCCAGACCCTAGAAATTTTTAGTTAATAATGAAGACAACGAAAGAAAGTCTCATTTTAACATTTAATAAACAAACTTTATTTGTCAGTTTCGTTAGTAGCTTTATTCGAAGAGAGAAACGTATTAATAAGAGAGTTCAGTGTTCGTACACGCACGTGTTCCCTAGTAGTCGTGAAGAGTTCTTTGAAGATTAGATACCCGACAATTAGATATAGGCTAGGCCTGTTAAAGGAGAAAGAGACATGTGTTCTCGCGTAAAGATAGAATTAATATATTGCCGGCTTGTTGAGGAGAGAATAATTTGGTCCATACGCGTTTATAGCTAGTAGTCGCCGGGACAAAGAAAGCCGATTAGAGAGAAAGAAAAGGCAAAGACTTCAGTGTGTTGACATGTTGTCATGAGTGTGTGTTAGTTGTATCATAGAGGACAGTTCTTTAGCATGACAAAGAATGTTTGCTTGGGCACGTGGAAGCAAGTTGTAGTTTGAGGAGAAGCTTGTTTTGTACTCACGTTAAGCCTGGGAGGCCAAAGTTCCTTGGCGATGTTTGCTATTAGACAGACCAGTGAGAAAGAAAATTAATGGTCTGTGATTTCGCCTTTTATATACTCGCTCACGTGACTGAGAGCTGGCTTGTGATTGGACAAGCCAGGGAGAAATGGATTTCAAATCTGGAAGCTGTGAGAAATAGTCTCTGCCTGTTTGTAGCAGATGCTACAAGTTCCAGAGCCCCCATTACCATTGACGCCCATATTTGCATCAGTCCTCATTGAATGTCCGTTTGCCATTTTAGGCTGAAGCCAACCTTTTTGCTATCGAGATACACACTGATTGCAAAATGTGTATTCCATTGCATATCAATTAATGCCTGTGCTTGAAGCTTTTTATAGTGAGGAAAGACTTTGCACTGAGGGTATTCCACTCTCTAAACAACTGCCACTTTGAACCAAAAAGAACAGCAAGTCAACATCATTGGAAGCAGCAGTTGGCGCAGGTTTTATATCAAGGTTTTCCTTCTCCTAGAGAGGTTGCCTTCACTGCTATTTGATCCAGGACTGGGACTTAGGATGCTGGACACCAGAGCATACTCCACACGCCGGTGGGTCATATATGTTGCAGCTGACAGGGCCTAAGCTCCTCTGGAGGTTTATGTCAGGGTTACCTCACCCTTAGCCTTTGGTTAAAAGAACCTTGGCCCACAAGGCAGTGGAGGTCCAGTTATACAGCGCAGGACACTCACCGTTCATCAGAGCCCCATCTGCATGGCAGTGGTCATGACGTGTACGTGGAGTTGATTTGTCTAGAAGAAGCACAGTATGCCGTTAAGACATCTGTGTGCTTTTAACACACGTCCACACCAGACCTTGACCACTACATGATGATGATTGCAACGTCTTGTCAGACGAGTGCCACTCCCTCATACACTTAAAGTCCATGAGCCCAAAAATGACTTCCAGCAACACTTAAAGTCCATGAGCCCAAAAATGAGATCCAGCAACAAGCAACAGAAAGATAGCCAGCAACAAGTTAAACTGCAGACCAGCTTAATGCGGATACTGGTCTCCCGCTTTATGGTTTTTTAAATCAGAGATTTGCTTCTCCTAGAAAGGTTGCCTTCACCATGGCTTACAGGAGCCCTCTCCACCCCCAACACACGCATACATACACACAAGCACACACGATGCTAGTTGGCCGTTGACCCCGAAAAAGGGTTCATTCGCCCTTTGGAAGGTCTTGTTTTTAATCCTTCAGGGAGACTAGCCACCCTCCTTACCAAACAAATTTGGTGGGGGAACCAGTTTATTCGCCGGTGACCCGACCATGAGGCAGGTAGTACTGGGTTACATGGTACCAGTAGCATATGACATGACCTGACACACAACATACATACATACATACATACATGCATTAAAACAGACAAGTGAGATTTGCATAATAGACTAGCGGGGATACTCGACGTTGCCCGGGCATGGTGAGGTGTGTGTGTGTGTGTGTGTGTGTGTTGGGGTAAATCAAAACAATAATAAAATAAGCGAACGAAAAAAAATGGCATAAATAATCCTGTTTAAAAAATCAGTAAAACAAAACCAAAAACAAAAAACAACAGCGAACGTGATGAAAAAATAAAAAAAAGGAAAACAAAGAATAAACGAACGAAAAAATGGCATTAATAACTCTGTTTAAATATTTAAACTTTAAAAATAATAAAAAAAATATCCGGTATGTCGGCGCGACCATGCAACCTTAAGTTAATGACGCTGCCACTATAACCACTGGTCTACGATCGCATTAGCCACGTACCGTTTTTTTTCTATTTAAACTTATACAACTTTGCGCATTCGGGTTTAACAAAATTGTCATGAATGAACGATTTTTTGCTACCCTTCCTCATTGCGAACATGTATTTCTATAGGAAATAATTGACCGTTTTTTCTAATTTTCACATATTCGACCGAGACATCGCCCTTTCAGACGGTACCGGTTTCGACCCGGTCCGATACCGTTGAGAAAAGTTTTAGACATACATACATACATACATACATACATACATACATACATACATACATTTAAACAGACAGGTGAGATTTATATTGTATGAGCCTTTTTCAAGTCTCACACAAAACACACATTCATATTTCAAGCTATCATATACATACGCGCACACAAACATACGCGCCCACGTCCACACATGTACACATATTCACGTTCGCGTACATACACTCACATTCACGTATATATACACACACGCTTACGTATACACATGTACTCACACACGCGAACACGAACACACACATGGACGACGTCACTTCCGCTTTCTAGGGAAAAACACATGCGCAAAAGACACTCCAGAAGCGAGTATAAAACATGGAGACAAGCTGTTTCTAATCCTCTTTTTAGGACCAACTCTCAACTAGAGAGGTTGGGCGAACAAACCGCCGCCGTTTCGGCGCGCGCGCACGCGCACCTCACGCCCACTTCCTACTATGTATGGGGCACGAGCTAATGACTGTATGTATACATTCTCCCTCTTTCTCTCTCCATCTACTACTGGCCACTAAGAACACCTTCGCGTAGCTGACTACTAACTGATGACAACTCTAATATCCTCTTCCTTGCCTACACGCTGGATTCTCATTTCCACTACAACACTCACTTCAATTCCCACGCGCGAACAAACAATAATGACCCAAACTTGAGATGAAAACACATTTCCTTTTCTTGCTACCACACCAGTCCTGCAACGGACATTGGTTACATACGCGCGGACATGTTATAACTAAAATGTTCATTTCTTTCAACAGCAAATAAACGACGTTTATCTTATCCATTACTTGAGTCTTTGTTTCCTTCAATTCCCATTCATTTCATTATTCTTTTGTAACGGGATTGGGGTATTTATATATCCTAGTCCCCTACAAATTTGGTGACCCCTTTATTTAAATGAAATGGATGAGGTTGAACGAAGCACTCATACACACACAGACTCTTTCTCTACAAAGATAAACTTTCCCTCTTCATCACTTAACGAGAGACGCACGCCAAGGTATAAACTTTCTTTCTCACCAGCTAACAGCGAAAGACGCACGCAAAACTAACCACGTGTGGTACCCTTTTCTTTTACTTGTTTCTTTCACCAAAGAAATTCCTGTTCGTTTAATTCAATTTAACACGTCGTTCGTTTCTTCCTCGAGACAATTCATTTTCCCTCGGAACGCGAGAGGAGCACGCATTTCCTCCTATGCCACAAGTCCACAACAAACTGGCGCCTGACTGACGTGGAACGAGCAGGCATGGCGACCCTACCGTTTTGAGATTAATTGTTTTGAGTGAGACGCGCGTTTTATTTGATAAAGAAAAAAACGAACATCTCAACAAAGAAAACCAAGCGAACCACTACCCACAGGAATAACTACTACCAACTACAATGAGAACCCTCGTCAGACTCAGCAAAAAACGAACACGGAGCTGTCGACTTTCATATCGAATTTAAGAACAAATTCGAGCTCGACAAACATTTTCATGGTTTCCTGACATTACCCTGCAACAAACGCGAGGAGCAAAATCACATAGGCCTATGCAATTCCCTCCCGCACAAGCAGACGCAACAACAAAGAAACAGGACATCCCTATCAACACATAGGAAGAAGTTGAATCAACAATACGAGTTGAGATGCATCACGCACGCTGATAAACTCAAAACTTGGAAGTTTCGTTGACAGTCGGCAACCACGAACGAATACACAACAAACGCCCGTACAGACAATGTACACACACTACCGCAGATGCACTTGCGAAGACAACAGTAACCAGACCCCGTTCAACAAGAACGAACGCGCGACTAGCGCCCGTCCAAACGATGCACACATTACCGCAGAATCACATGCGAAGATACCGTCAACTGGGCACACACACGACACCGTCAACACGAAACAAAAATTTTCCTTCCAAACGGAACAATTCACTTCTCTGTCCAAGCAACGCTTTGCACATGTCAGCACACAACAGAAACCAACCAAACAAATGTCAGCCTAAAAAAAGAGTAAACGCATTTTCCACGCGTAAGTAAATATTTTTTTTTACGAACACACTCCGTTTTTGACATTCCGTTCTTTTTGACGTTGTTTTTCAAACAACCACACCAACAGCAAAAAAAAAAAAAACAGGACAAAAAAATCAACTGCCGAAAACATTACTCACAAAAAAAAAATATATATATATATATAAATATATATATACATTGCATGTATTTTTTTTTCCTAGGAAGGGGAGTATTTGTACGAGCCTTTTTCAAGTCTCACACAAAACACACATTCATATTTCAAGCTGTCATATACATACGCGCACACAAACATACGCGCCCACATCCACACATGTACACATATTCACGTTCGCTTACATACACTCACATTCACGTATATATACACACACGCTTACGTATACACATGTACTCACACACGCGAACACGAACACACACATGGACGACGTCACTTCCGCTTTCTAGGGAAATACACATGCGCAAAAGACACTCTAGAAGCGAGTATAAAACATGGAGACAAGCTGTTTCTAATCCTCTTTTTAGGACCAACTCTCAACTAGAGAGGTTGGGCGAACAAGCCGCCGCCGTTTCGGCGCGCGCGCACGCGCACCTCACGCCCACTTCCTACTATGTATGGGGCACGAGCTAATGACTGTATGTATACATTCTCCCTCTTTCTCTCTCCATCTACTACTGGCCACTAAGAACACCTTCGCGTAGCTGACTACTAACTGATGACAACTCTAATATCCTCTTCCTTGCCTACACGCTGGATTCTCATTTCCACTACAACACTCACTTCAATTCCCACGCGCGAACAAACAATAATGACCCAAACTTGAGATGAAAACACATTTCCTTTTCTTGCTACCACACCAGTCCTGCAACGGACATTGGTTACATACGCGCGGACATGTTATAACTAAAATGTTCATTTCTTTCAACAGCAAATAAACGACGTTTATCTTATCCATTACTTGAGTCTTTGTTTCCTTCAATTCCCATTCGCTTCATTATTCTTTTGTAACGGGATTGGGGTATTTATATATCCTAGTCCCCTACAATATTATAGATGATCTTCCACTTCCTTATTCTGATTTCTTTCTTAAATTTCTCAAATAATAGACTCCTTTAATTGGGGTACCCTTTGCCAGAAAATCTGTCTTCACCACTCCGTTCTACTCCTAAAAGTGTGAGCATGGCCTTACGAATGAAGGGCCGTATCTTTGCCTTTTTTTGGATGTGGTGAGTCTATATGATTCCACTGCATTGACTGGGTTTGGGTCAATAGTAATAGACCATATTTCTTCCTGTGTAATCAGTCTTTTGAAAAACTTTGACTCATTTTCTTGGTACACCCATAAATTTATTCTCGAGCACTCGAGGTGTTATCGCTTTTAGAAACGTGTCAGCAACTTTGGAGTCTATTTGGTAGACACCTTATGCAAACCTTATGCATATGCAAATTGTTATGAATGATAATTTCCACGAATTGTGTCTTAATTTTGACTTCCTTGACCATTTGGCGAATAGTGAAGCGTCGATCTTCCAAAATGTCAGTCTCAACTAGAATGGCAATATTTTGAAATGGGAGAAGGTGACCAAACAATTCTGTGAGCTATTTCCACAGTTTTCCTGACATGTTTGAATTTAGGATGCCAACATTTTACAAGGCTATTATGGGACATAATTTTCATGCATTTCTTTCATTTTATCAAAAATCCTCTGTGGTGTGCGTTCTTTCAAATGCAAAAACAGGATAATTGAGCAACACACAAAAGTTTTCCTTTCACGCCTAACTCAGTTCAAATACCCGTAAATCAGAAATCACAAGTAGTTCAATGCTGTAATCTTCCACATAAACCATAAATCATTACACATGGAAATTTTCAGCTAGATCAACCAATTAAAAGTGGGTCAGGCGTATTACTTATTTAACAGCCTTCGTATTATGCGTGTCCATTCCTATATTGTTGCTTTGTGCCCCAAACGAAAAATCCGCTAATTTTAAATACCGTCTACCCCTCCTATGTAAAATCAAAAACTATATAATTCATTTTTTAAGTATAATATCTTTATTCATTCGTTTACATCAACTAACAATTAAACAACTTTTATACCTTGTTTAAAGAAAGCAAAATGAATCATTGTTCTACAAAAAAGAATGTTAACGTAAAAAAAAAACAATCAAACAATAAAACCAATCTAATTCTGTTGCATAGTACATTAACGGGGACTCATATTGGGGCACATATATAACGATGCACGCATAACGAGGTACATATAATACACGAATAATGATGTTGACGACAATTCTGATGGGAAGACATTTATATATATTACATCATGAAAGCGACTGTGACAATTCTTGGGGACTTCATACTGGGAGATATAATGCAACAGTTCTTAACACAGATCGAGGGGAGGAGATACTTCACTTATGATGGAGGAGGCACATTACTTGTCAGAGGGTTATACAAGAGTTCGTTATAAGAAGATGATAAACACATTTACCTTTTCTGCTGTAAAGAATGACGACACGAGACAAACAGTTACAAACATAGTTGGTTTCTTTATTCTTCAATCGGCCGATCGGTGACGTAAGGAATTCAAACTTTTACTCTTCTACCCTTCGCCTCTAAGGGGCTCCCACTCTCCAGCTAACTCTCTCTCATGAACTTTAGACTCATTAACTTTTGACTGATCAACTGGCTGCTAACTCCGAACTCTCAGATTCCTATATTGAGAAATCTCGTTTGTTCATGACGTCAGAACTGGCATTGTGCATTCATTTAACTGACATATTTAATATCTAGATTTCTAAAAGAATGGACAATCGACTCTTTTTCCGACATAAACAATAGTTAACTATTTCTAATAGAATTAACAATAGTTAACTATTTCTAATAGAATTAACAATAGTTAACTATTTCTAATAGAATTAACAATAGTTAACTATTTCTAATAGAATTAACAATAGTTAACTATTTCTAATAGAATTAACAATAGTTAACTATTTCTAATAGAATTAACAATAGTTAACTATTTCTAATAGAATTAACAATAGTTAACTATTTCTAATAGAATTAACAATAGTTAACTATTTCTAATAGAATTAGCAATAGTTAACTATTTCTAATAGAATTAACAATAGTTAACTATTTCTAATAGAATTAACAATAGTTAACTATTTCTAATAGAATTAACAATAGTTAACTATTTCTAATAGAATTAACAATAGTTAACTATTTCTAATAGAATTAACAATAGTTAACTATTTCTAATAGAATTAGCAATAGTTAACTATTTCTAATAGAATTAACAATAGTTAACTATTTCTAATAGAATTAGCAATAGTTAACTATTTCTAATAGAATTAACAATAGTTAACTATTTCTAATAGAATTAACAATAGTTAACTATTTCTAATAGAATTAACAATAGTTAACTATTTCTAATAGAATTAACAATAGTTAACTATTTCTAATAGAATTAACAATAGTTAACTATTTCTAATAGAATTAACAATAGTTAACTATTTCTAATAGAATTAACAATAGTTAACTATTTCTAATAGAATTAACAATAGTTAACTATTTCTAATAGAATTAACAATAGTTAACTATTTCTAATAGAATTAACAATAGTTAACTATTTCTAATAGAATTAACAATAGTTAACTATTTCTAATAGAATTAACAATAGTTAACTATTTCTAATAGAATTAACAATAGTTAACTATTTCTAATAGAATTAACAATAGTTAACTATTTCTAATAGAATTAACAATAGTTAACTATTTCTAATAGAATTAACAATAGTTAACTATTTCTAATAGAATTAACAATAGTTAACTATTTCTAATAGAATTAACAATAGTTAACTATTTCTAATAGAATTAACAATAGTTAACTATTTCTAATAGAATTAACAATAGTTAACTATTTCTAATAGAATTAACAATAGTTAACTATTTCTAATAGAATTAACAATAGTTAACTATTTCTAATAGAATTAACAATAGTTAACTATTTCTAATAGAATTAACAATAGTTAACTATTTCTAATAGAATTAACAATAGACTTAATTTCTAACATTTCAGTCTCCATTATCTTTAACATTTGCCTACAGGGTTTGATTCTAACTTTATCTTAATATCATTTTCACTTATTTAGTATGTCTTCTTACTCACATGATAAGGGGACAGCCTTTTCATGTAACAATTCTTATGTTAACTATCAATTATAAATTTAATTATAGCAAAATTAAATTCAATTAAACACGATTTGTACTTTTATGGCAATATATCATTTTTTACAGATTATTTATCACACGGTAAACAAAACAGAAACAATCGTTAATTAATCAATGAGATAAATGATACAATACAACGAATTATTAAAAAATACACACAACAAAAAATAAACTTAAATGTTTCTTTTTCAAGGGAGGGGAACCTAAACTGCAATTAAAACTATAGAGAAAGAAATCTAGACTCCCAAAGCTTAGAAAAATCGATCTTATTTGCTTGAAATAAAAATGTAAATGGTAATAGTTAACAATCGAAAAATAGTAAAAAACAACAAAAATCAGAAAAAAAACAAAAAACAAAAAAAACAAATGACTTGTATCGAATTTAGCAGTACTTGATTATTAGGTACAGGCAAAAATGACCAAAGAAAACGAAACTCTATGCTTCTTAAAAGAGGTTTATAATTATCTTTTTTTAGTTTACGTCTAAATTGAGATTGTGTTTGAAAGATAACAAACAAAAATTAATCTCTAAAAGGAAAAAAAAGTATATTTACGTGTTAAAAAATTGCAGTGAAAAATGTTGGAAAAAAAAACAACAAAACAAAACACAAAAAGCAAAAAGCAAAAAACCCAACAACATCTTTTTTGAATTTCAAATCCGAATAAATCAACTTAAAAATCTCCGGAAAAATAATTATCAGTTTTCTCATACTATTTCAACGATAATTAGTAAATTAAACTCATAAGATACCAAATATACAAAGTGTAATACTTTTTATAAGAAATAATAATAATAAATATAATAAATAAATAAATAAATGAAAATAAAAAATGTATAATAAATAACAACAAAAAAAGCGATTTATAAAAAAAACGTATCGCTGAACACAAATAACACTGATTTTCACCAAATTACGGACCACGATAGCGTAACAATTTCGTTGAATTAATTTATTCTTGTTTAAAAAACAAACAGGTAAAGCTTATTTAGTTCAAACTAGCGGGGCTGTATAAACAATGAGAAAATTGAATTTGGTTTTGTAATATATTTGTTATTCTTATGAGAGAGGAATTTTGTATGTTGATGTATCATTTGTTATTTCGAACATAAGAATATTTTACCTACATAAGACGGGTATCACACATATGAAATAATTGTATCTTACCTAGGGTAGGTCATTTATAGCATGTATATGAAAGGACGGGTAATATACAAACCATTTATCTCATCAAATCCCAAGTGATGCCAGGTATTTTACTAATATATATTCTCGCCTATTTCATTCAATCTCGGGCAACACTGGGTGTTGTGGTAGTATATATCTCAATCAATCTCATGAAATCCTGGGCGACGCAAGGTATTCTGTTAGTATATCTTTCAATCAATCTAATTCAACCCAAGGCAACGCCAAGTATTCTGCTAGTATATATTTGCATCTATCTCATTACATCCCAGGCGACCGTATATTCTGCTTGCATACATTTGCATGTATCTCATTGAATCCAGGGTTACTCCGGGTAATCTGTAAGTATATGTGTGGACGTATCTCGTTGAATCCCATAATTCTTGGATTGTTACAAATTTCGACAATTTAATCCACATTATCGCTCACCTGTCTAAAATAATAACTTTGAGACATTGTCTTGGCTGGTTTTCATTACAAACACATCATCCAAATAACTCACATTTCATCATTCTTTATAATTTTTGGATATGTTACTAATTTCAACAACCATGTCACATGATTTAACTTACATTATCGCCTCCACTCTTACTAAAATAAAAACATTGATACATAGGCTATGGTATGTTACTAATTTTTGCTATCATTTTTCATGAGTAAATCCACGTTATCGCCCCCTTCTATCACTAAAATAATAACTTTTAGACATTGTATGGCTGGTTATTTCATTAAAAACCTACCAAAGAAGTAACTCACATTATATCATTTTTCTTAATTCTTGGATATGTTACTAATTTCGACGATTATTTTTAATGAAGTAACGAAAATAATTGCGACCTCTTACTAAAAGAATAACTTCCATACATTGTCTGGTCTGTCTACTTCATTATGAATACACCAATCAAGTAACTCACATTTCATAATTTTTCATAATTTTTGGATATGTTGCTAATTTCAAACGTCATTTTTTCTGAGTTCAATCACTTAATTCCTCTCCTCTTACTAAAATAATACCTTTGAGACATTTCTGGGCTGTTTATTTCATTAGAAAACATCAATAAAATACCTCGCATTTCATCATTTTTTATAATTCTTGGATATGTTATGAATTTCGACAATCAAATTTAATGAGTGCGCACATCTAATCGCCCAATTCTTACTAAAATCATAAATTTGCTACATTAACTGGGCTGTTTATTTCATTATAAACACACCAATCAAATAACTAAAACTTCATTTTTCATAATTCTTGAATATGTTACTAATTTCGACAATAAGTTTTCATGAGTTAATCCACATTATCGCCACCTCCTATCACTAAAATAATAACTTTCAGACATTGTATGGCTGTTTTTTTGATTACAAACACACCTATCAAGTTACTAACATTCGACCATTTTTCATAATTCTTGGATATGTTACTAATTTCGACAATCATTATTTATGATTTAACCCACATAATCGACCCCCTCTTCATAAAATACTCCCTTTGAGACAATATCTGGTCTGTTTATTTCATTATAAACACACCAATCAAATAACTTACATTTAATAATTTTTCATAGTTCTTGGATATGTTACTAATTTCAACAATCGTTTTTCATGATTTAACCCACATAATCTCCTCTCCTCTTGCTAAAATAATAACTTTGAGACATTGTCTCTGGTTATTTCATGATAAACACACCAATCAAATAACTCACATTTTATCATTTTTCATAATTCTTGGATATGTTACTAATTTCGACAATCATTTTCCATGATTTAACACACATAATCGCCCCTCTCCTACTAAAATAACAACCCTGCGACATTGTCTAGGGTGTCTATTCCATTACAAACATACACATCAAATAACTAACATTTCATAATTTTTCATAATTCTTGGATATGTTACTAATTTCGACAATCATGTTTCATGATTTAACCCACATAATCCCCTTCCTCTTACTAAATTAATACATTTGAGACGTTTTCTGTGCTGGTATTACAAGCATTAATTGTATATTAATCTAATGTAATTCGACAATGAAGCTACATCCAAGGGAGGTCACTTGCATGTAATAGCAATGATTGTATATTAATCTAATGGAATTCGACAATGAAGCTACACCCAAGGGAGGTCACTTGCATATTGTACCAATGATTGTATATTAATCTAATGGAATTTGACAATGAAGCTACACTCAAGGGAGGTCACTTGCATATTATAACAACGATTGTATATTAATCTAAATGAATTCGACAATGAAGCTACACAAGGGAGGTCACTTGCATATTATAACAATGATTGTATATTAATCTAATGGAATTCGACAATGAAGCTACACTCAAGGGAGGTCACTTGCATATTGTAAGAATGATTGTATATTAATCTAATGGAATGAAGCTACACCCAAGGGAGGTCACTTGCATATTATAACAATGATTGTATATTAATCTAATGGAATCTGATAATGAATCTACATCCAAGGGAGGTCACTGGCATATTATAACATATATACTGTACAAGCACCTTCTAAATTTTTCAAATTGGACATATACTGTCAAAGCGCCTTAAAAATTTTCAAATGGGACCTATACTGCACAATCACCTTCAAAATGGTCAAATCAGCCTATAATACACAAACACCTTAAAAATTGTCAAATCGGACCTATAATTCACAAGCACCATCAAAATTTTTCAAATCGGACCTATACTGCACAAGCACCTTCAAAGATGTTGAATCGGACCTATACTTCACCTATGTCATACAATCCCAGGCGACGCTTGGTATTCTGCTAGTACACATCCACCTATGTCATACAATCCCGGGCGATGCCGGCTGTTCAGCTAGTGCATATACACCTACTTTATCCAATCCTGGGCTATGCCGGGTATTTTGCTAGTACAGATATCCACCTATGTAATCTATTCCGGGCGACACTGGCCATTTGGCTAGTACATATATCAACCAATTTTTTTCAATCCCAGGCATCGCCGAGTATTCTGCTAGGAAAAATTCCATGAATTTTATCCAATCCCAGGCCATGCTGGGTAATCAGCTAATATATATGTCGTGTTAGTGCTATGTCATACAATTCAGGGCGACGCTGGGTATTTTGCTCGTACATATACAACAATTTTATCCAATACACATGTTTTTCTTTTTACTTGGTCTTTTGGCTAAGATCAAAGTGTAGTATCTGTTCTTAGAAATAAAGCGGTTTCAACTTTCGCCCCCTCTTCCTACTCATATTATGCCTGCCACCTTCCTCCCTCTAAATAGAATTAGTTAATATACGAAAAATATATAACACGCGTCTTTTTTTTACTTAGTCTTTAAATCTCGTTTCCTGTCTAGACATCTCTCTATCTCTCTATCCCCCTTCTCTCTCTTCGTTTTCCTTACTCTAAAGAGTGTTACTAAAAAAGAAAATGGCGTTTGTTTTGTTTTTGTAAAAACATCGATCGTTAATATTTTTTGTAAGCGTTTCTTTTTTTACTTCACAATTTTGGCTTGTTAATTTTCGTTTAACTATTGTATCTAACTATTTTTAAACCTGCTAACAACTTTGGTAACGTTTTCCTAACGTTAAATTTTTTTATTTTGATGTGTATGATAGTCGTCTTTTTTACCGATAACAAACTCTCTCTAATCAATGGTTTCATATCACCATTACAGCTTGCTTACGTCAAGGTCACATGACATGACTCAGTGTTTATTAAATCACATATAAATATCGTTAAAATGTCACTTTTTTTGGGGGCCCCCTTGTAGGGTCAGCTGAGTAACTTAGATTGGACCTTTCGGGCCCAAAATTCGATATTTGTCGTCCGGAGGGTGGGGCTTTCATATGAGACCAAATTTGTGAATTTTTGTTCTGTCTGGCAAAAGTTTTTAGCAGACATCCAAACATACATACATACATACATACATACATACATACATTTTCGATTTTATATATATAGATTAGTGATGGGACAATTCCAGAATTTTTCCGATTCCGATACAATTACCGATTCTGTTCTAAATTCCCGATTCCGATACGAGTATCGATCCCGATTCTTTTAAACTTTCTCAATATTCAATTAGAGATTTATTGCTTGAAGAAAAATATGTTTAATTCAACATTGCAGAGTTTCTTAGGACTCGCAAAGTATTACCAATCTTTTATTGAAGGGATGCATAATTTGCTAGCTCCCTTAAATGAGCTGCTAAAAAAGGACACACCTTGGAACTGGACGCAAAAATGTCAAACCGTTTTTGACAAAATAAAGAGCGCACTAACATCTGAATTATTTCTAACTCATAACACAAAATTAAATATAGTCGTCGCTAGTGACGCTAGTTCCTACGGCATAGGAGCATGCATTCAACATATCATGCCTAATAGATCTAGGAAGCCGATAGCTCATGCTTCGAGAACGCTGCTTCCAGCAGAGAAAGAGTATTCACAGATTGAAAAGAAGCGTTGAGTATAATCTTTGCAGTGACTAAGTTCCACCGATATTTATATGGTAGACATTTTATACTTGAAACCGACCATAAACCAATAGTCACAATCTACGGATCAAAAAAAGGATTGCCTGTATACACAGCAAATAGATTGCTGCGCTGGGGTATGATCCTACTGAATTTCCAGCTACAACATTTAGCATCGAAAAAGATTTGCCATGCGGATGGACTTTCAAGACTGATACCACAGAACATAATTTGGAAGAATCAGTGATTGCAGCAATTCGAACAAATGTCGAAGTGAAAAATATGGTAGCAAACATCATTAAAGAACTACCGGTAACATTGTCGGACATTAAAAGAGAAGCCAATAAAGATGAATACATAAATGACATAAAAGAAAAAATTATAAATGACAAAAAGGTTTAGGAAATTTTTTTCCATATGTAACGATGTGTTATTATATAGCGAGAGAGTAGTAATACCTAAAACGTTGCAGAAGAGGATTTTGAGAGACTTCCACACAGGACATCTGGGGATAAATCGAATGAAGTCTCTAATGAGAAGCTACGTATACTGGCGTAACATGGACATCGACATAGCTACAACAATAAATAGATGCAAAGGATGCCAGTTAGCGGCAAAATCCCCACCTATAGTACACAAACCTTGGCCGAAAACCGACCCATGGTCGAGAATCCACATGGACTTCGCTCGTCCAGTAGGAGAAAATTACTACTTAATTGTAGTAGATAGTTATACAAAATGGCCTGAGGTAATGTGTTGCAGGAATCCAACAACGAACAACTCAATAGGATTCCTACACGAGTTATTTGCACAATTTGGTGTACCAGACACACTGGTCACTGACAATGGAACTCAGTTCACATCCACAGACTTTAAGGAATTTTGTGACACGTTCCAAGTAAAGCATATCACTACTCCTCCGTACCATCCAAGGTCGAACGGCCTCGCGGAGAGGTTTGTGGACACGTTAAAACGAGCATTGAAAAAATCCATTAGGATACCAATGGAAAAAGCTTTGCAACAATTTTTGCAAATATATAGGATAACACTGCACCCTATTACACCATCAAACATATCACCAGCTGATTTAATGTTTGCTAGAAAAGTGAAAGCGGCGTTTGATAAACTATTGCCAAGACAGGCAATTGTCCGAAACATTACACACATGATAAGAAAGAAATATAACTCGAGAGATCGAGTATATTTCAAGTGCTACAGGAATAATACCTCTTACTGGGAATGTGGAGTAGTGGATAAACGCATTGGTGATTGTACATACATGATTAAAGGTCCACAAAATATGCATAAAAGGCACCTGAACCAAATAAAAAACTCCACATACAAGATGGTGATTATAAAACAGCAGTCGAAGAGGAGGAAACCATAGACATCATATACGAATCCTTTAATTTGGAACCGCTTCAATATACACCTGAGCCCCGAAGATCAGGTAGAAAAAGAAAGTTTAATAAACCATTAATGTTAAATCCCAAGAGGAAAAGATATTGAAATCTATGTGACACCCACTCATTTACATATGTGGATTATGTTACACATAAATAGCAAGACTGGGTTAGTCTGAGTGTGTGTTAATCAGAAGCTACCGAAGGCCGAGCCGAGAGCAGATATGTTCTCCAGCCAAGACTCTCTTACCTGACAACCATTATGTAAATATACTGTGAATATACTTTTTCTAATACACTTCTTATTGATCTACTTTTGTTGGTTGAGTCTTCATTTATATTGCCTTATACGTTATTTGGTTCAACCTGCAAACATCACAGGATGAATCAAGCATAACAGTTGGCGACAAAGATGAACATCAACATAACACTTGGATATGTTACTAATTTCGACAATCATTTTTTATCATTTAAACTGACGCCATCACCCCTCCCCCGTACTAAAATAATAACTTTGATATATTGTCTGGTCTGATTATTTCATTGCACACTCATTATTGCATAAAATCACATATTATCATTTTCCATAATTCTTGGAGATGTTACTAATTTCGACAATCATTTTTCATAATTAAAATCATCCTTATCACCCTCTCTTACTAACATAATAACTTTGATATATTGTCTGGGCTAATTATTTTATTATAAACACACCAATCAATCAACTCACTTTTCATAATTTTTCATAATTCTTGGCTATGTTACTATTTTCGACCATAATCTTTTGTAATTAAAACCATCTCTATCGCCCTCTCTTACTAAAATAATAACTTTGATATATTGTCTGGGCTGATTATTTCATTACAAACACACCAATCAATCAACTAACATTTCATAATTTTTCGTAATTCTATGATATGTTACTAATTTTGACAATAATTTTTCATAATTTTAGCCCTCCTTATTTACTTTCCCCTCACTTAAATAATAATATTTATGTATTGTCTGGGCTGATTATTTTATTATAAACACACACATCAATTAACTAACATTTCATCATTTTTCGTTATTTTTGGATATCTTACTAATTTCAACAATATTTTTTATAATGTAAACCATCCTCATCGTCCTCTCTCACTAAAACATAGCTTTGATATATTGTCTGGGCCGATTTTTTCATTTCAAACACACTAATCAATTAACTCACATTTCGTCATTTTTCGTAATTCTTGGATATGTTACTAATTTCAATCATTTTTCATCACTTAAACCCACATCATCGCCCCCTTACTAAAATAATAACTTTGATATATTATCTGGTCTAATTATTTCATTGCAAACACACTAATTCATTAAATCGCATATTATGATTTTTCATAATTTTTGGATATGTTAATAATTTCGACAATAATTTCTCATAAATTTAACACACCTTATAGCGTTTTCCTTACTAAAATAATAACTTTGATATATTTGTTGGGCTGCTTATTTCATTACAAACACATCAATCAATAACTCACATTTCATCATTTTTCATAATTCTTGGATATGTTTCTAATTTCGGCAATCATTTTTTATAATTAAAAACCCACATTATGCCCCCTCCTACTAATATAAGAACTTTAATATATTGCCTGGGCTTATTATTTCATTACAAACACACCAATCAAATAACTCACATTTCATCATTTTTCATAATTCTTGGATATGTTACTAATTTCGACAATAATTTTCATAACTCTGTCGCCCCCCCACTTAAAAAATAACTGTGATATATTGCCGGGATGATTATTTAATTACAAACACATCAATCAATTCCGGGTATTCTCATAGTATATATGTTCTACCTATCTTATCCAATCCCAGGTGACGCCGCATATTCTGCTAGTATATATCTTTCACCTATCTAATTCGATCCTGGGCGACGCTGGATATTCTGCTACTATATGTTTTCCACTTTTCTCATTCAATACTGGAGGACGCTTTTTGTTAGTATATATTTGCACTTATCTCATTCACACCCAGGACTGACTTCATGTCCGCCACCCCACTATTAAAAATATGCATGAAATAATGTTTAAATCGTAAACTGTTTCAGCCATTTCTGGGACTGACCTTATATCCTCACCCCACTGTTAAAAATATACATGAAATAATGTAATGTCTAAATAGTAAACTGTTTCAGACATTTCCAGTGGGGTGAGGAAATAAGGTCAGTCCCAGAAATGGCTGAAACAGTTTACGATTTAAACATTATTTCATATCCTGCACCTCACTGTTAAAAATATACATGAAATAAAACAATGTTTAAATCGTAAACTTTTTCAGCCATTCCCGGAACCAACTTCTTAACTCCCATCCTACTGTTAAAAATATACATTAAATAAAGTAATGTCCAAAACGTAAATGGTTGCAGCCATTTCTGGGACCGACTTCATATTACCCACCTGACTATACATTAAATAAAGTAATGTTTAAATTGTAAACGGTTTAAGTAATTTCTGGGATTGACTTTATATCCTCCACCCCACTGTTTAAAATATACTTGAAATAAAGTAATGCTTAAATCATAAACTGTTTCAGCAGCTTTTCGAAATTAATACATAAAACATTAACACGGGTAGTGATTAGGCAACCATTGCTTCAAAATGAATTTCTGAGTGTAGTATCAGTCTCAGCATTCCAGTGACTTAAATCCCCCCTTCTTTTGGTCTTTGTTAATGGAGGAAAAATCCTTCATTACTGATACAATTTTTATTTTTGTTATTGATCAGAGTACCCCTTTTGGGGAGCTGGTTTCTCCCAAAATTTTTAACCGACTTCATGTTCAACTCCGTCTTTGTGGGGAGGCAAGTAAACAAAAAATAATAATCAGAAGGGACATTTTTCAGGGCATCTTATAATTAATCAGAAGAGACATTTCTAGTGCATTATATAATTAATCAGAAGGGTCATTTCCAGGGCATTTTGTAATTAAACCAGAAATTACTTTTCCCAGTTACTTTTGTAATATTAAAACTTTGCTACATTAAATGTAGCAATGCCTCCCTACGGGACAGATTTAGACACCAGGGTCGTTTTCTAACATGGAGAAAAAATTGTCTTAGTCGTAAAAGATTTCTCCTCCACTAAGAAGAAAGTGAAATGTAGCATCTGAAGAACAGATACGACACTTTGATCTTAGCCAAGAAGCCACGAAAGACAAATCATTTTTATTAGCTTTGCCTCAACAGCGACACCAATTTTTTTTCTTTTTTGTTTTATGGAATGAATATTCCACTTTGCTTTTAAGGGGTAACAAGTTTTATTTGGAATATTCCACTTTCCTTTTTTTAGGGATGCACAGCATGATAACGAACGGAGCGATAAGCGTAGTAGTAGTAGTAGCAATAATAATAATAATAATAATAATAATAATAATAATAATAATAATAATAATAGCAACAGCAGCAGCAATAGCGTCGGAATTTATCTTGCTTCCAGATAAATTTGATGCTAAAGTAACTAAGCTGAAAAAAAAAAACATGAAACAAAAGAGGGGGAGGGGGAAAAGAATAAAATGTCTTGCTTTGAAACGAAGAAATTTTATTTACAATAAGTTGCAAATTTTTCCCTTTGCGGGCATTAAACTTAAACGCCAAGGTAACATATTATGAAAAAAGTAACATGTAATGAAAAAATAACAACACTGCTGGTTCTTATAAAGAAGTTGTGTGTATCCATAAACAAATACAATAATAATGTACAAAATAGTAGTATCTCCTAATCACACTCGCATATGAAATTAATTTTAGGAGCGTACTCACAATTGAAAGCCAGTCAGGCACGTGCCTTTTTCTTTTTTTGTTTAAAGTTCTTTTAGAATTTTCCTTCCGTCCACGTTGCATGCAAACCATAGACACACATGTATTACAGGAGCAAGACCTCGTCGCTTGTCCGGATAGGAATTTCCATAATTCCTTGTCACATAAAAAGGTATTTTCTTTAAATTCCAATCCTTGTAAAATAAATATGCACAAGACCGCAACCATGTAGTTAATTTCCAGAAGTCTGTCTCGTCACAGCCGGGTATTAATTTCTTGTCGGGTTTACTTCTTTGATGGAGGCTCTTCAAAATTCCATTTTCAGTGCCAGGCAATGAACACGTTCACTCTCCACGTCAGCAGAATTTCAAAAGAGGACGAAATACGCGCTGGGCTCGTGACGTCACCACAGAGCTAGCATTTCCCTTTTCTCCAAATTAAAGGGAGTTTCATACAAACCGAAAATATACGAAACTAAAAATCATAATGGATACAAAATACAAAAAATCATATATAAGAACCAGATAAACAATAATAAATGTAAACAAGGGGGATGCACCATTATTGGTACAAAAAAAATTCCAACATTAGCAAATGTGTAGATTACGATCTTTAGTTACCATTATCCCACCCATAAAAATAAAATTCTACTTTTTTAGGCGATTACGGTGAACTTTTTTAGGCGATTACTTTGAAAACTTTGAACAAATTATCGCGATTTGTTTTCTTTTTTCACCAATTCGCAATTATGACATTTTGTTGTGAAAGAAATAAAGTTCTCATTAGAATTCTACAATCTATGCTAATCCACTAGAAAATAAAAATGTGATGCTTTATTTTTCAGGCGATTATGTGTAAACGGCCTGAAAAGAAAAAAAAAAACAAAAACAAAAAATATCGGTTTTGTACATAAAGATAACGGAAAATGATTGTTTTTTCGGACCAGATAATGTTTTAAGGACGTAGTCAATTTTGTTTATTTTAAAATCTTAGTCATGTTTATGTTCCTGATGAAAATTTAGTATAAAATATGTCATTGCGAATAGTCATACAAAACAGGACCTTTTTCGTTGTACTAACAATGCAGTAATGCGAAAAATAAAGCGATTACAAGTGGTTTTATAACATAGTTTGTCAGACTTAAGATTACTGGTTTAAAAATTTGGTAAACTGCCCTACAGGTTGGAATGGCACGAAAAATTTTTTATGCTAAATTTATATGTGCAACTCAACCCACTCGAAATTCTTGTTAGAAATTGGATAATCATGTCTCCTAATGTATTGTTTTGGACTAATCAGATTGGCCGATTTTATTCTCAGCGAAGTGTTGCCGTTGCGCTTTCTTATGCTTTTTGTATTTTGTGTGTTCAGTTTCAGCGAAGGACCCGATCTGGGCGGATAAGCGGAATCTGCTCTAGTTACATCAAGCAGCCGAATCCTAAAAGAAGGACATTTTACCCCCCCCCCTCGCAGGAGACATGGAGCCTCCAACTTTCATCTTACGCGAGCCTTTTCTAATCTCACACAAAAACATGCGTTCACATTTCAAGCTATATTACTTGTCATATACATACGCGCACACAAACATACGCGCCCACATCCACACACATACATATATTCACGTTCGCGTGCATACACTCACATTCACGTGTATATACACACACGCTAACGTACACACATGTACTCACATACGCGCATGCATGGACAACGTCACTTCCCCTTTCAAAGGAAATCCACACATGTGCAAAAGACCAGCGGAAACACCTATAAAAGCAAGAGCAATAAGCAGCCTCCCCCTTTTCAGACCAGCCTCCTAGCTGGATGATCTACGAACCAACAGCGTGCCTTTTCGCCATGTGCGCGCATGCGCGTACCTCACACCACTTGCTACTATGTGGGACAAAAAGCTATCAGACCGTACGTACACTTTATACGCTTTCCCTCTCCATAACCTGGATTGACTTTCTCACTCTATCTCCCCTTTGGCTTTGGTCCATCAAAACAGACATGTACGCGACGCTCTACTGAGCTTAACCCTCTCTTTCTACAGACGGCTTGCCACTTCGCATTTCTCTATTGCATTTCCCTTTCCTTCCACGCGCGTAGTCGTCAATGGCGGAATGAACACGTGTACACCCAAGACTTTATTTTCTCAACAGAAAATAAACGGCATGTTTATTTTATTCCAGCATTTGAGTTCTTTGTTTCCTTCATTCAATTCGTTTCATTATTTTTTTCTTGTAGCGAGTTTAGGGTATTTATATCCTAGTCTTCTACAATCTCTTTGAGACATTTTATCTTATGCTTAAATAATCACCATAATTCCGCTAGAAACTTTGAGACAAATTATTTTATGCCTAAATATAGGCACATCTTCATTAAGTCCGTTAGAGACTTTCATTAGTGTGAATTACCGTACTGACATTTTTATGGACTTCTGTACTATACTATCAGTGCGAATATTGGATCGTTTACATCAGAAGACATCTGATCGACCCAATTCTGCAGCTGCAAACTCATATCCTCAAAGACAGAATGAACCTGCTTCCATTTCCTGTTGAAGGTAAAAAACTATCGCCTTTCGAGGTTGTTAACAGCTCTGTTTACAGAGGCAAAAGATAGGCATTCCTTTTTTGCAACCGAGGACCAATAAAATTTGTATTGGATTTTAAAGGTAGGACTTTGTTGTGATTGTTTTGTTTTACCACTGTTCAAAGAGCAAAAAATGGTGAGAAAGATGTCTTACATTCTACAATAATCATTTGTTTTCTTCTTCAGTTGGTTCACATGATTATAAAAAAGCAGAATCTCATTGATTTAAATGTATATATAATTTCTTTTTTATAATTTGATAAATTTCTAGACTTCGTACTTTTACATATTTTATCCCAAGTTTTGAGACTTTTCTGTGTAATTTTCATTTGTGGCAATAAATAAATAAATGCAATAAAACATAGGATTATTTCAAAGATGACTACTCCAGACAACACGAGACCAGGTCGGTGCCAGAAAAATTAAAAATAAAACTTACCAGGCGAAAGGGTTAATGCGGTATTATGGTAAAAGAGGATGCTAACTAAGAGAACCTTCTAGAGTGACAAAGATGACTAACGACCACCATTTCCCCATTTTTGAGTTGGCCTTGTGCCTACGTTTTTTGTTCATGTTGAATGGTTATTGTATTTTTAACTTGAATGAAAGATTTGATACCTCAAAGTGTAGAATCTGTTCTTACTACATTTTTTCTTTCACGCAAGGCAGTGCCATTCTGGCGACCCATTCTCATGCCTGGAACACATTGATAAGCTCTATTTTCTGTTTCAGGTTAGCGTTCTGTCCGCAACCCCCACTTTATCTATCTTTCTCTGCTCTCCTTCCCGTGAGAGGGGATCTGAGCTGATAATTACGACTTTCCCGCAAGGGAGGGTCGGACACATTCTCTCTTTTCTCTGATTAACTCACCACTCCCTCTCTCAGTTCTCTCCCCCTCTTGCCGCCTTTAGCGCCACCTCTTTTTGGCGCCAAAGTCGGCTCCCCACTTTGGACGCCGTCTCCATGTCGGTCAAAACCATGATATTTGGACTTTACATTACCCTTTGACCGACCATGGAGATTGCGGATACCGGAAAAGAGATACCAGCGGAAACTCCCAGCACAAAAGCCCACACGAGAGAGACGGCTCCCCCAAAAGATGACTCACAAAATGGGAGAGCAACATTAAAAAAGAGAGGGGCGTACCGCCAAGATCAACTTAAGGAAGGGACAGCAGCCCCAGAAGACTTTGCCGGGAGAGACTCCCCACAAGGGCAGATCCCCCAAAGAGAGAGCCAACTCAAAATCTGAGGAGGCCGACTGCACAGGACCTCCAAATCAAAAAGAAACAGCTTCAAAAGACATTTGCCAGGAAGATGCTCCCTATGAGAACGGCTCCCTCCAAAAAGGAGCTAAACAACCAATTAAGGAGGCAAACTGCCCGGAATAACCCGAAAAAGGGCAGCAGTCCTAAAGGGCTATACCAGAGAAAAGCCTCCCCAAGAAAGCAGCTCCCCCAAAGAGGGAGCCACGTCTCAAATTGATGGGTTATACCACCTGGAGTCACAAAATAAGAGGGCAGCAGGCCCAGTATACCAGAAAAAGAGAGAAGCGCCCCAAAAAGGAGGCTCCCCATAAAAGGAAGACAAAACGAGGCCCAACCCCACAAAGAAGACTGCCAACGCACCACCAGCAAAATCAGCATGGGAAAGGACCTCGAACTTGAAACTGACCCTAGAGGATTACAGGACCCTCTACCTGACCAAATACAGGCAGTACATCGAGGGAAATGTGCTCCAGCAAGTACCAGGGTTATGGGAGGCAACTGCAGACAGTGTTCTGTCGTTTGTAACGTCAGACTTCAGCACAAATTGCCTCCTCGGAATCGATAAAGAGATTGTGGAGCTCCTACAGATGCTTAACATCCTGGCAACCTTCTTTTGACAAAGGAGTTTCGCCATGTGAGACGTCCTCCTCCCCAACAAAGAGACGACAGAAGAGCTGGCCTGAAAAGAACTGAAGAGTGACAGGGTGAAGCTGCTCCTCGAGTACCAGGGAAAGTGGAAAATCCGGTTCCTCATTTACAACATGCCCTCCAAATTCTGCACTGAATACTTGGGCGCCTACTTCAGCCAGTTTGGAGAGGTAGAAAGGGTGAATCTGGTGAGGTCCGCAGTAGCATTCACAACTCTGACTATGTGGTAACATTGGAAGCTAAGGTAAGTGTACTTTCTGGTTATTCCAGCGATGCTAGTGCACCATAACTGGAACATGGCAGTGGTTGTGGAGAGCTACCGTCTGTACTGCTCGTTTTGCCAGAAACAGGGGCACCTGGCCAGAAAGTGCCCCAAAAATCTCGCTTCCACCCAGCCAACAGCACAGGCTGCCCCCAAGCCAGCCAAAGAAGCAGCAAAAAAGGCCATGCCAAGGTTAGCTCCACTTCCCGCCTAGAGATTGGTAAAGCCTCTGGAGGGAAACAAAAGAGGATTGGAGCATAGTAGCGGGTCATAGAAGGAAAACCTCAACCACCTCTGCCGCATCCCCAACACGCGCTCCAATGCAGCAACGGCTGAAGCAGCAGCAACAACAACAACAACAACAGCCACTGCTGCAAAAACAAGAAAAGGAACAGAACCAGCCTCAACCGCAGCCACAGCTGCAACAAGAGGTGGCGAAGCAACCACAAAGGCAGCAGAAGCAGCAGCAACAGACGAAGCAGCAGCAGCAGCAATCGAAGCAGATAAAGCAGCAGCAGCAGCAGCCAGAGCAGCAGCAGATTCATCATCAGCAACAACGACAACAACAACAACAGAAGAAGAGCAATCAGGATATAAAAATTCCCACCAAACAGGGGACAAAGAGGAAAACTGAGAGCTGAAGATGAAGAGGAAGCAGGGAGCGAGAGGGAGACTACTACTACATCACCCTTCCCTCGTTCTACAAAAAAAGACAAAAGAAGAGTGAATAATGAGGGCGAAGAAGTGATCATAGCCTCCTGTGAATATACACCTTCCCAAACACTTAATACCAGCACCACACACGCTACCAACGCCCACTCCCAGAACAACGACAAATTCACGCACACTACAAGCTCAGGTCCCACCACCAGCACCGGTAAACAAACACTCCCACACTGTACCTAAATCAGATACCGGCACCGACACACCGATACTTCACTTCGACCGTGAAGAACCAGAAATGAAAAGAAGCCAATTGGCGTCTCCCTCTCGGCTAAAGAAAAAGGATCCCAAAACCTTTAAATCAGGGACGGGCATATATAAGCTCGATCCCCTGTCAGTCGGCACGGACTTTCTACTCTGGCAGAGGAGAAATCTAAAGCCGTTGCTGGACTGCCGACAGATAGGGAGCAAAGACACTGAACCCTCAACAACTTCCCAGATGCCACCCTAGTAACAGCCTTCATAAACTTTCGACCTAATGCAAGGGAAGGGTTCCAATTCTGGTACACACATCACTGTAGCGAGCCTTAAAACTAACCTACCCCCTGGATGTTGGCAGCATTGTGCGATGCGGTCAAATTACCAAAGAACTGATACACGGCCATCGTAATAGATGGCCTATCGGCTGAAAAATGATGTCATCGCCGAGGTCCTAGCAAGCAAGATATGTGGAACACTTAGACTATCGATAATGAGCAGAATTTTTTTCCAGAAAGCGTTAGAAAACTTCAAAATTGGATTAAAAAAGATAAAGAACACGATGATTTGTACTGAAACTCATCCAATATCTATCTATATAAATTCGTATTCCTGTATGCTTGTTTATTTGTTTGTTAACAATTTAATTAATATATACAAAATGTCCATTACTTTAGTAATTGATTCATTCCTATACATAGTATGATTCTTGCAAAATATACGGTTAAGAGGTGACATCGTTTGCATATTACATTAAGGAAAATCGATTTTGGTTTAAGCGTTCTATTTAAGTTTATTATTTAAATTTGATTTATATTGATAACATATTTAATTTAATTTATTTTTACCGATATCCCTATTTTCATAAAACGGGTTGAGTCATTTCCCCTGGTCACCAACTTTGTTCTTTTTGTTTTTGTTTTCTTTTTCGGCGGATATTAAAACTAAAAACTTTCAAGCATTATTTTTGGAATTAGTTTAAATAAAATAATTTCCATGATTTCGCAATTAACGTTGTGGTCCAGTGGATTTTTCCTTTCAAATAAACAAACAATCCAATTCAACTACGATTCTTTATTTAAAACAAAAATAAAAAAAACTTTCATTTACATATTTTACCAGTTTTTTTCTTCATATTTTTTTGACATTGTAGCTGCTAATTTTTTTTTCTTTTTATAACACAATAAATCATAACTCATCATTTTCATAACATAAAAAGGTGTAATTCGATTAACGCAAATTGTACTTTGGTATTTTTGAAACTGAATTATTTACAGTTTGTTTTCGTTGCAACAGAAGTAAAAACAAATCTTTCTAGACTGAGGTAGAATAAAAGAAAATAGCTTAAACTGGAAGATAGTCATAAAAAGTGCTCAGTATCCGGAGAATGGCTTCTCTTCGTATCTCTTCCGCTGAAATATGTAGGGGAAAAGAAACTTAAGAGAAATTAAATTCCTCTGCCCCAAACAAAATAATAATAAAAAAATAAAATACAAGGACACTTCCTTCTCGTTTAAAATGCGCCGCATTTATTTTCCAACAAAATAACAAGATGAACAAGCAAAGTCCGATCGATAAGAGTTCTTAAGGTTAGATATTCAAATTAGGTGAAAATCCTTTGTGGAATTACTGAGATTAAAAGGTTATGTTAGATGAAAGTCCTTCGTTAAAATAATAAGTTTGGAAGGTGAAAGTCTTTTGTCAAAATAATGTCCTTATTTCAAGGTTTTTGTTTTAACTGGCGAAGTTCGCCTTATTCGAAAGTCCCATGAGGAAAGTAATCCGTTGTTAGTAATTCTTATAGAAAATGTGCGGAAATGGGTGCGTGTTTTTTTTTTGTTTTTTTTGGATGCCCGCGTGGAGTGTGTAATTATGATTTCGACAGATTTGAAAACGACGATGAAATGAAAACAAGAGACTGCTGCTGATATTTGGTTCGAGAAAGCGTTAAAAAAACAATCTTCTAAAATTTCTCATTGGTTGATATTGTCACGTGGTATTGTCTTCACCTACGTCCGCCAGAAATATGTCCATTTTGCTTTTGTTGTTGTGAGAAAAGCGCGTGGGCGTATTTGAAATTATGTCGTTGCTAGAAGAACTTATTTTTGTGCAAATGCGCGCGGAAATTAAAATCAATGGACGTTCGTTTATTTGCGCACGAGCGCGCGCGCGTGTGAGTGAGTGACAGCACAAATATATGGTGGAGAGTTTGTCACGTACTTCCTCTTTTTTCGGGTTTTTATTGTTTTTTTTATTTTTGAAGATTTTGTTAGGGTAATATTTTAGCAGTTTTTCATTATTATATGTCAACTGACATATAATAATGAAAAACTGCTAAAATATTCTTAGTATAGCAAGTGTGGCCAAACCAAACATTATGCCGACCCTAGTAACGCTGGGTATCTATGCTAGTTAATAATAAAAAAAGAATTGAAAGGGGAAAAAGTTGTTTTTTATGCGTTAAAAACAATTGAACATTTAATTGTATCATGGCTTTTAAAGATTAGAATGCGTTCTTTATTTACTTATAAATTACATATAAAAAGAAGAAAAGAAAGGAACACAATTTGATTTGTAGTGAAACAGAAGTTTATTGAATATAAATAAATAAAAATTATGCATGTGATATTACGTATGTTTGAAGCAGAAAACAACCAAATGTTGCAAAACAAAATATGAATAAAGACAATAAAAATATTAAACTTTTTTAATTGAAACGAACAACAATATTTTTTTTTACATCAAAGCGAACAACAATATTTAAAAAAAATCCAAACTAAAAAAAAAAAAATTAGTTTAACTGAAAAAAAAAACGATAAGTTAATAAAAATTAAATTCACACGAATAATGTTAGTATAAACAAAATTACTAATGTAGAAATATTTCAACCATTAAATATTAAAACATTACAAAAATCTGTTGTAGAATTTAATTAAAAGTTTGCATTTTTCTTTTTCGAATATTTTTGTTGCTAATATTGTCATTCTCTTTGCGACAAAAATTGTTTATGAGGGAATTCGTTAAACTCTATACAGCATTTTTTCCATTTGCTGAATAGTATGACCCTCATCACAAGAGTCAACATGAAAGAAAAGATTTTGATCAGCCAAAACATTTAAATTTATATACATGGCTAATTTTCTCTGAAGAATCACATTTGGTAAGTTTGTTTATGACTATATAATTATTAGTGATATGATTTGGGTAACCAGAGAACATCTGTTAATACTCTGAAAGTAGCTGTTTAATTCAGCTATTTCTCCAACAGCCTTTCTCCCGGATATAAACATTTTGCTACAATTGCACTTCAGTTTTTTGAAAACTGCATCACAGCAATAACCTGCTAAGTATAATATAACAGGAAGTACTTCTTTGCACTGATTAGCATCATCCTCTGTTACGTCTTTGTAAAATTTATAAACATGTAACTCTTGCTCCCATGTCATTTCGTCACAGTTAGTTTCTTAAAAAATTTTCAATTCAATAGTTCGATTATTAATTGGTAAGCTCAATTTTAAAACTGACAGCATTCTGATTTTTTTTTCACATTCATACACTTGACGTATCAATATATTATACTGATCCCCACTAAGTTGCCGATACTGGCCAAAACTTGGCTCATGTCTGTCTGAAACTGGCCAAACCTTGGCTCATGTCTGTCTGAAACTGGCCAAACCTTGGCTCATGTCTGTCTGAAACTGGCCAAACCTTGGCTCATGTCAGTCTGAAACTGGCCAAACCTTGGCTCATGTCTGTCTGAAACTGGCCAAACTTGCCTCATGTTTGTCTGAAACTGGCCAAACATTGCCTTATATCTATCTAAAAGTTTACTGGTAACATAGACACCATGTTCAGTTCTTTTATGCAATATTTAGTCAATTCTAAAATTGCGTAAAGGGTATGATGCAAAGGGAGAAATCTATAATTATCATCATTTAATGTAAGTTGATTAGCAACAAAACCAACAACATTCATATGGTGTTTTAACATTCAGTGTTGTCCACAGAATCTATCTATCTATCTATCTATCTATCTATCTATCTATCTATCTATCTATCTATCTATAAAAGTGAACGTGTCTGTGTGTCTGTGTACATTTTCCTTCGCAATAACTCTGTTAATTTTAAGTCTACAGACTCGAAATTTGATATACGAGGTAGTGAAATTTGGGAAAATCTATGTGATCAGTTATCGGCCAGAAATTTGGCTGTTAAGAGGTCAAATTTAAAAAAAATTGACCGTTTTTTTTTGCTCAACATACATCTCCAAATACCCGGGCAACACCGGGCACCCATGCTAGTACTCCTATGAATTCATTTTTCTTTTCTGTGTATTGATATTCATATTAAAACCCTCTTTTCTATTTATTTACAAAGAAAATACAAGTTTCTTATATATGGGTTGCGGAATTGCAGTCACTAGCAAAAGATCTAGCTAATTTACATATTCTTTTAAACATTCATTTTAATAAATTCCCTATTAGTTTTTCGGTTTTCTTATGGAATGATCATCTGTAGTTAACTATTACGTGTAATGATATTCATGCAGATATTCTACATGATTTATACTTGCACAATATTTGCATAAAAAGTTTACAGGACACACAATTTTGTTTCCATATATATTTATGTATACGTATATATTTTTGTTTACTGTATCTATTCTATTATATCTATGAAAGTGAACGTGTCTGTATGTCTGTTTGTGTGTCTGTGTGTGTGTACATTTCCCTACGCAATAACTCTCTTAATTTTTAGTCTACAGATTCGAAATTTGATATACAGGGTACTGAGATTTGGGAAAATCGATGTGATCGGTTTTCGGCCAGAAATTTGGCTGTTAAGGGGTCAAAGTTCAGCGATTCGACCTTTGAGAACTCTACCAAACTCCTCCGAGAATTTTGGGTCTAAACACTTTTAATTTTAGATATAGGTTACTTGGACATGGATCTAACTTAATAACTTGATTTGAGCCCCAAACAATAAATTTTAAGGGGTCATAATAAGGTTCAAAATTAAAAAAAAATAACCGTTATTTTTTTTTTTTTTTTTGCTCAGCATACACCTCCAAACACCTGGCTAACGCCGGGCACCCATGCTAGTTTATATATATATATAAAAGTGAACGTGTCTGTGTGTCTGTCTTTCTGTGTGTCGGCGTACATTTCCCTACGCAATAACTCTGTCAATTTTTGTCTACAGACTCGAAATTTGATATACAGGGTACTGAAATTTGGGAAAATCGATGTGATCGGGTTTTGGCCAGAAATTTGGCTATTAAGGGGTCAAAGTTCAACGATTTGACCTTTGAGAACTCTACCAAACTCCTCCGACAATTTTGGGTCTACGCACTTGAAATTTTAGATATAGGTTACTTGGACATGGATTTAGCGTAAAAAATTGATTTGAGCCCAAAACAATAAATTTTAAGGGGTTATAATAGAGGTCAAAGTTTTAAAAAAATTTGAACTCTGCGGTCTCTTCCAAATTACTCAGACAATTTCTTGTCTAAATATTTGAAATTTTACATAAAGGGTATTCAGAGATAGGGAAAGCTTTTTCATCAGTTTGGGTCGAAAATGTTTAGTTACCAATATATAAACATATGCATGTATGTATGTATTTATGTATGTATGTTTGCATGTCAGCTAAAACTTTCGACAGAGGCGACGGATTTTACCAAGATCAGTATCGTTTTTAAGTTCGACCTTTTAGACGACAAATATCGAAAAATTGGCTAAAAACATTAATATCTTCACCTTCAACTGGGAACTTTTCTACAGGGGGGGGGGAGGGTCACTTTTTTCGCCGATATTTTTGAAAGTCATTCCCTCCTTTCGATTGTCTAGCAATTATTTAAACCTGCGTCACTTCCGGTTTGGTGGTGGTCGTAACAGCAAAGACGTCAGGTTTTTTCCAGTTCTTTTCCTACTTCGCGGTACAGGTTCGAGCCTGCCTTCCTACTGCCACTTTTTTTTTTGTTGCTCAACATACACATCCAAACACCCGGGGAATGCCGGTATGAAATGCTAGTATATCTATAAAAGTGAACGTGTCTGTGTGTGTGTCTGTGTCTCTGTATGCCCGTGTACATTTCCCTATGCAGTAACTCTGTCAATTTTCAGTTTACATACTCTAAATTTGATATTTCGGAAAATCGTTGTAATCTGTTTTTGGCCAGAAATTTGACTGTTAAGGGGTCAAAGGTCAACGATTTGACCTTTAACTACTCTACCAAACTCCTCCTACAATTTTGGATCTAAACACTTGATATTTTAGATATAGGTTCCTTGGACATGGATCTAACTTAATAACTTGATTTGAGCCCCAAGCAATAAATTTTAAGGGGTCATAATAGGGGTCAAATTAAAAAAAAATTGACCTCTGCGGTCTCTACCAAATTACTCAGACAATTTCTGGTCTAAACATTTGAAATTTGACATAGATGGTATTCAGAGATAGGGCAAGCTTTTTAATCGGTTTGGGTCGAAAATTTTAGTTACCAATATATAAATGTATGTATGTATGTATGTATGTATGTATTATGTATGTATGTATGTATGTATGTATGCCTAAAACTTTCGACAAAGGCGACGGATGTTACCAAGATCAGTATCGTTTTGAAGTGCGACCTTTCAGACGACAAATATCGAAAAATTGGCCAAAAAAATTAATATCTTCACTTTCAACTGGGCACTTTTCTACACGGGGGGTAGGGGTGGAGGGCGCTTTTTTCGCCGATATTTTTGAAAATCATCCTATCCTTTCGATTGTCTAGCCTTAATTTAAACCTACGTCACTTCCGGGTTGGCAGTGGTCGTTACAGCAAAGACGTCAGGTTTTTTCCCCGTTCTTTTCCTCCTTCGTGGTGCGGATTCGAGCCTGCTTTCCTACTACCACTTTTTCATTTGCTCAATATACACATTAGGCTGAAATGCTAGCATAAAATATTTGTATGTATTCTGCGATTTCTACATAATTGAGAAAGCATTCCTGTTTTCCTAAGTTAGCAATCCTTGAATAGTATATTCGTTGAAAATTTGCATAACGAAATTAACATTTTTGCCTTTTAAAAGTAATGGAAGAAAGGGCTTTTGAAGTCAACTTCAAAAAATTCAAAAAATGATTGAGACTTTAAGGCATAAAGTGTATGTAAGCTACAAAATGGAGCACTTTGGTTTTACTAAATATGTACGATCAAATTATTTCTTATCATTGTACGACTAACTGCTCCTGCTGTTTATCATATAGAAACAACGTGTAAAGTTGCTTGAATCAGCAGCAGCCGAATCGGACAATTTAGTTGTGCCGGATCGTACATAAGGGGGTTTACTAAAATTGTACGACTAATTATGTACTATTATTTGCTCCTGCTGCTGTTTTACTATTAAAGCATACCGGCTTTGTCAGCACAAAATATCGTAAAAATCTGTTGTATAATTAAAATAAACAATAAAATGAATGTACTCACAAATTTCAATCGAGAGATTATTTTTGGCAAATATATTTTTATATTCATATAAAAATTATTCACAATTTTTTAAAATATTATTTTCTTCAATTCTGTGTGCTACTTTTATTCTGCTTTTTTTTGTTAAAAATCTTTGTAAAAAAATAAACAAGTTTATCTTAGATTGGTCGTGCCTGGGTTTTACTAATTATACACAACTTTTATGTACGTCTAATTAAATTGTTCAAACCTGAGACACTTACTTGGCACAATATATTCGAAAATTATCTCAGTTGTTAAGGGTTTAATTAGTCAAAGCAACTTTGACATGGGTGGTAAACTCATTTCGTTAGCGCACACAAAAAAGTCTTGTATGAACAATAAAACTACTTTACTCAAGTTTCAGTAGAGGTTACTTTTGGCAACTATCTTTTTTAGTTTTATACCTTAAGATATTTATAAAAAACAAACTATTTTTTTAATATTCTCTCTTAAGTCATAAAATAAACAAAATAAAAATACAACTATTAGGTTGGTGCAAAAATAGCATCGTTTTTTGATGTTCAACTTTAAGTTAACAAGGACATTATTTTTGCACCGACCTGATATTTATATTGCGAGATATTTCAAATTTTGTTATAAATATTCGTTTTAAAGTTTTAGAATATAGTTTGTGTTAAAAAAAATCAAAGTTAAGGAAAAAAGTCACTTCAGTTTATTTTTTAGTTTGAACCTTTTTACTCCAGTTAAAAAAAGCAAAACTAGCTCTAGTCGATAATATAAATAAAAAAAATGACTTCTTTTGCTTTTTTTTTGGGGGGGGGGGGAGAGGTTCTTAACATGAGGAGGTTGCGGGTAGTAATTCCCAAAGGCATTTTCTTATTTTCAACCTCCCCACTGTCATATTATGAGTTATGTTCCCTTCGGTCAACTCTTTAATATAAAACAATACAAGAGTTGCGTCCCTTGTGGTTAGTAAAAATAAATACATGGCCTTGCTCCATGGCTTATCACGCTTAAATGTATCTTGTCTTCTGGTGTCTTTTTTAATAAGGTTCATCCCGTATCATATAATGAAACAAACATAATCGGACATGGTGGCAGCAACAGGGATTTTCTTAAAAAAAAAGGAAAAAAAGGAAAGAAATCCATCCACAAATAGAACGCAAAAGAAAACATCAGTCTTCGTGTTGCGCGTAAACGCATGTGGTGACGACGACAAGCGCCATCTTAAAAAAAAAAAAAAATCGATGCACAAAGTAAGTTCGCCAATTTCATTCAGTCATGTCATTGTTTTGTTTCTTTGTTTTTTTTTATTTAAAAAAAAGGGGTATTAGTATAATAATAATATAAAAAAAAACAATAATTGAATTAAAGTAAAATGAGTTCTAATGCAAGCGAACCTGTTATGCACTGGGGGGTTTGAGAATCTATTTGAATCGTTCAGATTCTTCAAGCAACGGTGCGCATTATATTTCTCAGTAAAAAACATTCCTGTCGAGAAGCAGGTCGACCACATTCTACTGCTGTCTGGTGAGGAAGGTTTACGGCGATATAACGCCTGGACATTTGATGATGATGCTGACCGGACAAACCCGGAGGCAATTTGGCGTAAATTTGAGGAGCGTCTAGAGCCCCAAACCAATTTTCGTATTGCGCGTTTCTATCTGCGTGAATATAAACAGAAGAATATGGAAAGCATCAACGACTTCATGGCGAGATGTAAACTACAGGCAAAAAAATGCAGGTTTAGGGATAACCAAGAGACTGAAGAACGTCTCATTGAACAAATGATTACCGGCACCAGACACCTGGAGTTACAAAGTCTTCTACTTTCGAAAGGCATAGAGCTTACACTCCAAGAGGCCTTAAATAGTGGTAGAACGCACGAAGCGTCCCTTAACCACATGCGGCAAATAGCTGAAATTCGAGGCGATTGTGAGGAAATTAGTGCAATAAAAACAAGCCAGTGTCGACGTTGTGGAAATAAACATGAAAAAGAAAAATGTCCAGCCTGGGGCACCACATGCTCAGCGTGTGGCAAAAAGAACCACTGGGCGAAAGTCTGCACTAACAAAAAGAAGGGCACAAGAAAATACAGCCAAACAAAAACGACGAACAGCCAAAAGCAGCCGCAAGAAAACAGATACAGAAAGCGGAACAGTAAAATCTGCTCAGTAAAATCTGAGCCCAAGGAGATGTATAGAGAATTTGAGCAGTTAAACTTTAATGCGATTCATCAGCCAAAAGACGAGCGTACTGAAATAATAACGGAACTTAAAATAAAGCTTCCCAATAGACCAGGCACTCATATACTCAAAGCAAAGGTGGACACAGGTGACGAAGGGAATACGCTTCCTCTACGAACTTTTTGAAACATGTTTCCCAACAGAGTTGATAACTTAGGACAACCCATTCCAGGCTCCACAAAGAAAGAGCACACGATTCTGACGGCATACAACGGCTCAAACATAATACAGCTGGGATCGATCTACATACAATGCGGACACAAAGATAAGTGGAAAACTTTAAAATTCTTCGTTGTCACAACAGAAGGGCCTACAATCATAGAATTACCTTCTCTCAGAGACTTGGAGCTGATAAGTCTCCACTGCACCATTCAACAAAAGAAAGATCCGATTAACTCTGTTAGCGAATTAAAAAATGCATATGCAAGTCAGTTCGATCGCAGAGGACATTTTGACTACCACATCGTCCTAAAATCTGATCATCCTCCAGTAATACATGCACCGAGGAAATGCCCTATCCATCTTAGAGAAGAAATAGAAGAGGAGTTGAAATCCATGGAAGCCCAAGGCATCATCAGAAAGAGTCAGCAGCATAGTATATGTTCGAAAGAAGAATGGACAACTTCGCTTATGCCTTGAGCCAAAGGATCTGAACTGGGCAAATATGAGATGTCATGACAAAACTCCCACCATGGAAGAGCTAGCACACAAGCTATCAGGTGCTCAACATTTCTCCAAGCTAGATGCCAAAAACGGATATTGGTCCATACCTCTTGACGTAGAATCCCAATTACTAACGACCTTCAACTCACCGTTTGGGAGATACTGTTTCCAAAGAATGCCCTTTAGTCTGGTAATGTCACAGGATGTATTCATGCAGAGAATGGACATGATACTGGAAAAATGCCCTGGTACAATTGGACTAATAGATGATGTTATCGTCTTCGGAAAGACTAAGGAGGAGCACGACAGCAACCTCCACCGGCTTATGGAAGTAGCACAAACGGAAGCAAATATGTCCCACAGTTGCCTATCATACCCAAACCAATACACCTAGAAAGCCAACACCCTCAAACACAAATAACGCTAACACTGCTTACCACACCACAGTTTTTCTAAACATATTTTCTTTGTATTAGGGAACTCTCTAAAAGTGGTTGATGACGATAAATAGGAGGGACAGTTTGATAGTATTCGAGGAATAGCACCATCCTTAAGATAGGGATTCTTTAATTTAACTGTAATTGTCTTTCCGGTCATATCTCTCGCCGTATGCCGTCAGGTTGAAAAAGAAGTTCACATACCTAAAGAAATAATTTAAAATAAAACCGTACCATATGTTTGACTTAAAAAACTACATGACAAAAAACGATAAGATAGAAAAATAATTATTAATGAACTTTTTTTTTGTTGTCAAAAACGGTCATAACCAATTTTTTTAAAGTTTAACCTATTTCATACTGATATAAAGTAAAAATAATTAAACTAAAAATCATTTTTCTTATTTAGAATTATTTAATCAAAAAATTCAAGTTTTAAGATATCGCTTTTATTAAATTGTTAGGTGAAAGTACAGAATATTTATAACACACTCCCCATATAAAATAATAATTTATTACATCAGTACATAACATAAATAACATTTAAGATCATTTTTTTATGTCCATAGTTTCATTTTTTTTTAAATACGTTCTGAAAAAATGTATTAATAAAAAATAGATAAACATTTGTAATGTGTACACATCCTTTGGTACAATAAACTGTTAATATATATATATATATATATATATATATATATATATATATATATATATACACACACACATATATATATATATATATATATATATATATATATATATATATAGTAAGTTATAAAATATATATGGCGATTAAGCTTCACTGAATATTCCGCGTTTCATCCACTCTAGGACTCTTCAGGCTTATGCGCATAAGCCTGAAGAGTCCTAGAGTGGACGAAACGCGGAATATTCAGTGTAGCTTAATCGCCATATATATTTTATTACTTACTAAATAGCTCTACCTACGTATTGAGCACTTTTGAAGTAAATACTTAAAGTTTATGCATAAATTTATACTTTCGTATATTAATTTTATGTGAGTAAATGAAGTAGTTATATATATATATATATATATATATATATATATATATATATATATATATATATATATATAAAACAAAACAAATAAATTTTATCAAAGGCAAGATAAATTAATCTTCTACCTAGCTAAATAAGCGGTTTTAATATCTTTAAAAGGTTTATTCAGTTAATTATTTAAGCATTATCAAGAAAATATAACGAGCATTTTTTTTTGTGTTTTTTAAAAAATATTTTAGTCTCAAACATTTTACAACTCACTTTGCTGTATCGAGATTGTGTGAAATTTTTTCTTTTTATTGCATTCATCTACATGTAATGTAATGCCTTGTCTTTCGGAAAAGGAAAAACATTTTGTAGTTTCCTTTGCAATTTGGAATGATGCACCGTGTGGGCATGTTGCAAATTTAACCATAAGCCATGGGAGATGTGACCAGATTTCACAGGAATAAGTTTCATGACGTCAGAAGAGATTACATTAGTTAATAGGCCATCTAGCACGATAATCGTGACAGACCATCCTGAGCATGGCGCACTACATTGGTATCCTCTCACCAGAGGACTTTGGAACTGTAGGCGACACTGAATGTCTGAGTAACCAATCATGGCTCAACTTGGCAAGTTTGAATGCGAGGGGCTTGAGATCGAAGCTGTCCCTAGGAGTAGATGTGACTGCGCTACAGGAGACGCACTTCATTTCGTCTGTGGATTCTCAGGTGCTGTTGAGAGATTTCTTTTCAGTGTATGTGAACCCATGGGGGAAAGGTGTCTCCCGACTGGTGAAACGCACCCTGCCCGCAATGGTAAACGTCCATAGGGACGATGTGGGCAGGCTGGTCATGGCTGATATTGCTGTTAAAAAGTGCATATTTCGGGTCGTTGCAGTTCATGCACCTAACACCGCTCCAGAGAGGGAGTTTTAATGGAGGATTGGAACATCAAACTTGACCCCAGTATAGATAAGGTAGGAGGCAAAACTAGAGGATTAGAGAAGTGAAAAACCAGCCTGGCAGATCTAATGCGATCTGGTCGACAGGTTCCGTGTCGAGCACCCTGAGAGTGAGATGTGGATGTGGACCCATAACGTAGACTCCTACCCAAACCTCTATCTTGATCGGATGTTAGTAAAAAGAGATATAGTTATGGCCCATCTGAATTTGGGGAATGGCCTAAACTAGGAGGGAACTGGAAGTTAAATACCTCCCTACTGGAAATACAAGACTTCTGGGTAAAACTAGCTAGGCTCATACAAGAGGCTTTAGTGGGGACAGTTACAGGGAGTAGATGGTGGGTTAGCCTAAAAACTAAGATTAGGAACTTCTCCGTCACAGACTCTCAATGCCTCGCAGCAGATAAGGTCAGAACGAAGAAGCAGCTAGAGGAAAAATTAACTAGGGCCACAGGTTTAAGGGATACTGTAGATCAGGAACTAGCTAGGCAGGACCTTTGACGCGAGGCTACCATGCATTACAAAAGCCAAAAAGTTAGGGCTAGGCTTAGAAAAGTAGCCAATAAAGCTGTGATGCAGACACACATAGGCTGACAAGTATATAGCAAGCGTCAAGCATCTGGATGGATGCAACCTGAGGTTGACTTGGGAGATTTGCAAGGGATTTTGAGAGCATTTCGAAGAGGGTTTCATGCAGCAACCCGATCTCCCTATCCACGAATTTGGCAACTATTTGGCTGACTTTCCCTGCCTCGAGGTGGCTAGAGCAGCTAGTTGCCAGGGCAGGGTAACTGAGCAGGAGGTCATTATTGCGCTGAAGCAGGTTGGCTGCAACAAATCCGGGACTTGACGGTCTGACTTACAAATTGTATTTGAGGCTGTTGCCCATGTTGATACCGATTGTGACGGATGTGTTCAACCACTGGTTTGATGAGGGTTCCATCTGGGTCAAGTCACCAAAGGAGTGATTACCATTGCTGAGGAAAACGGATAGGCATGACAGGGAAGAACTAAAGGATTACAGGCTCATAACTCTGCTAAACACAGAGCTAAAGACTTTGGCCAAAGTCCTAACAAATCGGCTGCAGATCGTTATCAGTGAATTGATCGAACCAGAGCAGAACTATGCAGTGAAAAGGAGATCGATTAAAAACAACTTGTACCCGATCCAGGTAAAGGGAAAGCGTTCAAAATCCTTTGCTATCTCCTGGTCTGTGTATCAAGGCTGCCAACTGTCTCCCCTGCTCCCTTGCGTTGGAGCTGCTACTTCGCTACTTGTGTGGGATTGCTCTACTTGGCAGGTTGAGAGCCAGAGTTTCCGTGTTTGCCGATAATATCATCATCTTTGTGTCAAGCTTCTAAGACCTAAAGGCAGTGACAGAGGCACTCACATGGTACAAAAAGACCACGGGGGCCAAAATCAACACGAGCAAGTCGACCGGTTTGTGGTTGGGAGCCTGCAGGGGTGCAGATTCCCTTCCCGCTCCCTTCAGCTGGACCAATGGCTCGGTTTGGATCCTTGGCATGTGGTTCAGACTGGACTTTCAGCTGAAAAAGAATTGGTCGGAGGTAAAGTCAAAGGTCAAACCCAACAGTCAACTTGAAGAGCAGGGCGGAGGCGTGTGCTACCTATGTCTTCCGCTCATTCTTTACTGACTGGCTGGACTTTCGCTGCCTGAGAACTATCTAAAATCCCTACAGTGCAAGTTGCCCTTGCTTCTTTGGGACAAAGGGAAACATTGGGTTCGCAGACAGGTCTGTGTTCAACGTCTGTGTAAGGAGTTTTGGGAATGCCGGATTTGAGGTGTCACCAAGATGCCAAGAGGTTAGCCTTCCTGAGCCAAACCTTGACAGAAGAGTCGGCATGTCAAGGTCGCTTTTCCTGACCTCATCGTTGACCACAGGGTCGAGGCACATCGAAAACCGTGGAGTGACATGCGATTCTTCAGAGAATGTAGGGCTGTGCTAAGGAACCTCCCAAAGTCCAGCAACCTTTCACGGCTAACTAGAAAGGAACCATATAATGAACTAGTGAGGGGAGGGCCACCGACGACCCGCTCGTCGAGCATCTGGGGTTGTCAAAGGAGGAGATCTGCTCCCGGTGGAGCTGGGTGCCAGGTTCGAGTCATCTCAACAAATCCAAGTTCACCTTGACCTGGCGATTGGCCCGAAACACATTGCCTCTCAACACCATACTGAACAGTGTCGGACTAGTGAGGTCGTCAGGGTGTCCTCATTGCAGGATTTTAGCCGAGGAAACGGCGGAACATGCATTCTTCGATTGCAGCATAGTCAGACGGTACTGGGTGTATGTCAATGAGGTGACGGCTTGCATGGATCCTGAGCAGCCTTGCTCGCTGGATGTGTCCTACATCATCCACAGCGCAGAGCCACTGTGGGATAGGGAGGGACGAATGGTGTTTCTTGTGATCCTTTTTTCAAGCCCCAACTGAAGGATAGGAAAAGATTGTACTCTGAAGCCTTTGACTGAAGATGGTTAAAGAGTGAGTCTGTGTGTGTGTGTAGAGGTGCCAAGTTGAAGTTCGTGTTCTCCACCTAAGCATGGTGTACATGAGTCCAGATCTTGCCAGACTCTAGACCCCTAAAACAAGCATTTAAACTAAGTTCTTAGCGAGCTGAGTGAATGGCCCCTTCCATCCCTGATAGGAAACCTCCAAGATACCCACACCCCGATTCTTTCTTTTTCATCCCCGGTTACCCCAACAAGCAATCTTGGAGAAACTTCACATACCCCTACCTCCACCCCAGTTTTTTTGAGCCTGCCTAGAATTTCAGCCCATATAGAGAGCGACTTGTTTGATGTCTCAGAAGCTTGACACAAAGATGATGATTATCGGTCCCAACCCCTGTGACAGCCCCAGCGCCAGAGTCCAATCAAGCTGCCACCACTCCTACAACCCACTCACCAACCCTAGCGCAGAGGTAATCCAGAACCGTGCAGGAAGCCAAGAGAGACGAATGGAGCATAGTGACAGGCTGGAAATGGAAGTCACAACCCCATCCGCTATCGTCCCACCACCAACCCAATAATCGAGGCAGCAACAACAACAACAACCTCTGCAAAAGCAGCCTCCACAATAACAGCCCCCACAGCAGCAACAGCAGCAACCGAAGCCACCAAGCAGCCACAGCAACTACAACAGCTGCCACAGCTGAAGCCGCAGAAGCAGCTGCAACAACAACAACCGCTTCAGCAGCAAAAACAGCAGCAGTCAAAGCAGCAGCAGTAACAATAGTTGCAGCAGTAGCAGTACCAACAACAGGAACCGCAACTAGAGGAGCCACAATAACCAACGATGCCCACACCAATTGAGACATGGACCAAGCAGAGAAAAGACTGCTCCTCAGAGGATGAATCCGCCATTCAGAGGAAGAGGAACCCAACCTCTCTACTCCTTGGATAATTCGAAAGAAAGAAAAAGAAAAGTAAAAGAATGAAAAGGGCAGAAAAGGTGGCCCACCCCCTGTAAGCATACACCACCCCTAACAATAACACAACCCATGTCCACCCCAACTCCAGACAACATACCAACACCAGACACTGCAACAAGACCAGACACTGCACTAACAACAAACACTACACAAACACCAGACACCTCAAAAACACTTGTCCCTACACCAATGCAAACTGAGCCAGAAAGAAAAGAATGAACTCGGGAGGGAGTGAGACCCTTCAGCTTCTCGTGCTTGTGGACTTACTCCAACAGAAACTAGGAAGGAACTGTGTTTTGTTGATCCCCTGTCTGTGGCAACAGATTTACCACACCGGCAAAGAAAAAATTTAAAACATCTGCTAGATTGCCATCAGATAGGAGGAAAAGACTTTAATGTCCGCTCTAATTTCCCGTCCCGCTTCTAACCACTTTCGTCAGGCTTCCAGAGGCCTGCAAGACCGACTTGTGGACAATTCTGGAGGCCAATGTGAGAGAAGGTCAGGACATGAAAAACCTGAACACCTTGAGCATTGCATACAAAGTTGGCATCCTTTTGCCGGCTGAATTCGGAGCTGAGTGTGACACACCTTAAAGGTAGGTACCATGGCTTTGAATTTAGCTAGTCTGAATGCTAGGGGCTTGAGATTATTGGGCCGGGTGGCTTTTTTTTTTTTTTTTTTTTTTTTTTATTCAATTTTCACCCCAAACAAGGCACAGTGCCACTTTGAAGCAGGGGGCTACTATTAGGGAATTAATTAGCGGGGTCATTATGAAGGGAGAAGAGTAGAAAGATGTTTGTTAACATTACACTTGAACTTCTGCATATCATTGCAGTTGGGAAAGCAGAATCCCGGAAGGGAGTTCCAAAGACCCGCAGTTCTGGGGAAGAAACTATTGGAGTAAAAGGCTTTCTTGCACCTAGGGATCTCCACTGTAAAGGGATGAGACTTAGTAGCTTGTCGGGTTTGTCGGGGGTAGTTACGTCGGGGAGGTACAAGTGTTTGCAGTTCGTCAGAGCATTCACCATTAAAGTATTTGTAGAACAGGCAGAGGGATGCAACATCTCGTCGATGGGACAGAGGTTGAAGCCCAGATGATAGTTCAGGACCTATCAGGTTTGCGACTCTTTTTTGAACCCTGTCCAGGAGCGAGAGACAAGCAGCAGATGCACCAGCCCAGATGTGACAACAGTACTCCATACATGGGCGAATGGTTGCCTTATAGAGGTATAGGATACTGGCAGGCGTAAGTAGTTTTCTAGCACGGTAGAGGGAGCCAACCTTCCTTGCAGCAGCCTTGGCAATGCTCTCAATGTATCTATTCCAGTTCATATTCCCTGTAAACGTTAGGCCGAGGAGTTTAAAAGAAGTACTTTCAGGCAATGTGTTCTTGGCCATTGCTATTGGTGGGAGAGAAGGTTTCTTGTAGTTATTGAAGGAAACAAGCTTAGTCTTAGCAGCATTGAATGAGACCAACCATTTTTGTCCCCATTCCACTACGGATTGGAGGTCATCCTCTAGTGTTTCTGCCATTTTCTTGGATATGTGTTCATTTGTTTTCCCCTCATATCTGTTATAGAGAGTGGTGTCATCGGCAAATATACCCATCTCCGAAACAATATTATCAGGGAGGTCGTTTATGAATATCAGGAACAATAGAGGTCCAAGGATAGACCCCTGAGGCACTCCCGCATTTATGTCATATTGTTTGGATGTACGTCTGTCGAGGACAACTTTGATTTTTCTATTACTTAAGAAGGATTTAATTACGTTATGAATTCTTCCAGTGATTCCATATGATCTAATTTTCCTTAGAAGACCATCGTGCCATACCCTGTCAAAAGCCTTAGATATATCAAGGGCCACCGCTCTACCCTCCCATGTTTTATCCAATGAACGGTGTATACGTTCAGAAACTACAGTTAAGATATCTGCTGTTGAACGGGCTTGCCTGAATCCATATTGTTTGTCAGTCAAGAGTTTAGCAGCTGTTAGGTGCTGGACTAGGGCTTTATTAACTAAGGACTCAAATATTTTGGCGAAAAGCGGGAGGAGGCTAATGGGGCGATAATTTAGTGGGTCAGTTCTTTCACCAGAATTCTTGAAGACTGGTACCACAGAGGCGGTTTTCCAGCAGTCGGGAAAACAAGATTCGTTAAGGCATTTATTGTAAAGTTTGGACAGAACTGGAGCAACCTCGGCAGAGCATTTTTTTAATAGCACAGCCGGGATGAGATCTGGTCCACATGCTTTAGAGGTGTCTAGGTTTTTTATAATAGCATGTACCTGAGAAGGGGTGATTTTCAAGTCGTCAAGTGTGGCGTCTGTTCGCAGAGGAAAATCAGGGAGTGAGTGGTGTACCGAGTTCAGTGTGGAGTTTGAGGCAAACCGACTGGCAAGCAGATTAGCCTTGTCAGTTGCCGTGCAAGCAACCTCATGATTGTTTGTTAGTGGGGGAATAATTGACTGTCCATTATTAACTACGCTGTTGTAGATTTTCCAAAAATCCCGGGTTCCTAATTTCTGTGCTTCGATGCGCTTTCTGGTGGTTTCAGAGTAATCTGACTTAGCTGTGTCTATCACTCTCTTACAATTATTTCTAGCTTCTATAAACTTCTGTTTATTTGAGCTGGACTTATGTCGGTTGAATCTGCGGAACACATGCTGCCTTTGACAAATGGCAGCTGCACAAGCAGAAGTAAACCATTGGGGGGAGTGGGGCTTGCTATAGTATTTCCGTGCGGGAACATGTGCTTCAATAGCAGTTTTGAACCATTCAGTTGTCTCATTTGCACACTGTTCCGCTGGAAGAGTAAAGATATTTTGCCATGGGGCATCTCTGATGAGCTCCCTGATGGCTTCCCAATCAGCCTTTTTGTAATACCTCGTTGTTTTGAGTAGTGGGTCTTCAGTTTTAGGGCGAGAATTTAGGCTGATTTCTACCATTATCACAGCGTGATCAGCATTCCCGAGTGGGCTATGGGCATTTGTTGTACAGTCATTGGGAACTGTTGTCAGAAAGAGATCTAGAAGTGAGGCATGTTGATCGTGCTGGTCTGGGAAACGTGTCGGAAATGTAACCATCTGAGATAGGGAATGAGATATAGAGAAGCTATATGTGGCGCTACCAGCTACGTCTGTGTGATTTGAGAATCCTAGCCAGTTACTGTGGTGGACATTGAAGTCACCAAATACATGTATTTGTGCGCTAGTATCGAGGGAGAGTGCTATATCTATGCTGTCTGAGACTTTGTTTATTAGGGTACAGTCTTGGTTTGAGGGAGAGCGGTAGAGAAAATATAAGTAGCTAATATTGTGTTGCATATTTAGTCTGAAGCACATAAAGGCCTGGCCCTCTGATTCTAGTTTTATTTCTCTAGTTAGGGGGAGGGTGTTTAGAATATAGACTCCAAGTCCATGCATATGTCTGTCCGAGTCCTTACGGTAGAGTGGGAGATAACCAGGCATGTTAAAGTGGTTAGAGGGTATGGAGGAGTGAAGGTTAGTTTCACTTAATGCTAAGATATCCGGGGTGTTTACAAGGAGAAATGACTCAACATCATCTAAGTTAGTTCTTAGCCCGCGGATATTAGTAAATGCAAGCCTCAAGGGAGGAGGCAGGTTGGTTTTCTTTGAGTTTGGTCCTGATTTAAACGTAACTTTTGCTTGAGCTGTCATTTCATTTTATTTTATTTAAAAGTTTCAGTTAGGGTGGATGAGTGAGGGGGTGCTGGACAAGTAGTTGTGCAGAATACCAGACATGCAATACAAGTAGACCATCAGCTGTCCTCACCCACAGGATTGTGGCCTCAGGAAAGCCCACCGGGGATGAGTGCAGGGTCCCTTTCCATGCGCGACATGGCACTACAAACATCCCGATATTTTACAACTGTTGATGGAGCAGCCGCTCTAAGCGCTACCAAAGAGTTAGGGCTCCTGTACTATTAGTCGGAAACAGCAGCCAGGAACTGTCAATCCGGTACCCTCAATCCATTAGGCAAAGCCAGCCCAGTCCAACTGCACTGACATATATGGCACTGAAGCACCCCAATGTGTCCAGTTAAGGGGGATGGGATGTGGCAGGAGTGGGGAAAAGCGGCGTTCATTACCCTAGTCAGGAAACAAGGTCAACCACTGGGTGATTCAAGCGAGTCCCTGTGATAGCACCTCTACGCCTGGCCAATAGGCAAAGAAGGAGTATGAAAGCCGAGTGATAGACAGAGTCTATCTCCTCCTTAAGCAGTTTAGGTTTGCCAACCGGTGATTTGTTTGAGTCACCAGCTCTAGGAAGGTTGTCGTCCAGGACTGAAGAGACCTCCCTCCCCTAGGTTTAGTTTCAGAGTTTTCCTTCTCCTAGACGGATGGCCTGGGAAGACCTACGGGTCCATCAGCTCCGAGGGGGTTCGCCCCGCGCCTGGGTCCTAATCCAGGTATTTCTGCGACCCCGCATGGGTAGTTAATATTTATTGGTTATTTAGGTTAATATCTCCTGGTAAAATCGGGCATTTAGGTTAGCTTCTACAGAAGATTTTCACTCCTCAAGTGTGGTTTAAAAAGGGCATTATTATGCTGTCCATTTTCATTTATACTGAGAGAGGGTATACGTAAAATTCATGCAGTGGAAGCAGTTAAATTTGCTACAGTATTGGATCGAGAGAGTCGAGTTGATGTATGGTTAGATATAGTTTTGTAAGTTTAGCAATGTATGGTTAGATATGGTTTAGTAGGTTTAGGAATGTATGGTTAGATATGGTTTAGTAGGTTTAGGATTAGGATAAAGTGTTAGAGTATGATCTACTTTCTATTAGAAATTCTGATTTGGTGCCCAAACCGGACATTTAGTAAGACTGAAAGATTAGATATGCTCAGTATAGAGACAAGAGAACATTTGATATGGAGTACAGTTATACCTGATAGATATAGGTTATTGCATATTCTGTAAGTATAGTTAAAGTATAGATGGATGGATAAGTAGTATTGTATACGAATGCATGGAATTTTAGACAATTTGAGCAAGTTGCCTTTAGACTACAACTAAGGAGAATGACTTCGCCTTTCTCTTAATATCCGGAAGTTTTTATTTCAATGAGTACCGGTTTAGTTCGTGTAATAATTATTGCAATACTATCTCTTAATAAAGAGATATTAACGGTTACTGTTCATTATAGATTACTTTAAGTCAATGTATTGGACTAAGGCTAGTAAGTATTTACTTAGAAGCTTGGTTATGGGTTGGGAGTTATAATCGGGAGCATGCCTAGGAAATTTTAGGTGTTAATGGGTATCGATTTACGAGTTTGTTAAGGTCAAGGGCGGAGAGCAAGGACCCATCTAAGCTACGTGAGACGGATTTGTTTAGTATCAACTTAGGAAGTAGAGCAGATTTGATTTGTTAGTGATCAGGAGAAAGAGAATTTAAGTAAAAAATAATAAGGTTTGTCATGCAAAACAGACAAGGCAGTCATCTTTGAGGTAAAGTATCTATAGGAGGTACTTGCTTAGTATACAAGCAGCAGTATTTTGTAGTTTGGAGAGGAATTTTAGGTACAATAGTTTCATGACTTATTGCACAAGTCCGTAGTCAAGGTGAGGGACGATGTACTTCTAATATTGAAACTGGGTTTATCTAATTTTAAAAGTAGTTGACTAGAGTGTTATTAGGTGTTCTACTTAGCTTAGGGATAGAATAAAGATTTAAGGTAATATTCAGGGTGATATAAGCAGTTTCATGAGGATTGGATATATGATCACTGGATGTTGAACTGCTCAGACGGATTCTTGTATCAATTAAGAAGGATGTCTTGGTGATATAAGATTTGAGAAATTAAGAGTCTGGGGATACAGAGAGCTTTGAGCCGATGAGGATTCAGTATAGGCGATTGTATATAGGTAACAAAGGTTGTTTAGTTTAGTACGCACGTATTGTACATATTAAGTATACTGCTTCAGTTCAATCCTCTAACGCAAAGGAAAATCCGTTTGCATTCCGGTTTGCAATTTTGTCAAGAGGAGAAATTTAAAAACAGCTTATCTAATTGTTGATGATATCAGTTTATAGACAATAGTACAGACTGATAAATTGTTGTGTAAGGCATAAGAGCCCCTCATCTTCAGATGAGATGATGGATCACGAGCATAAGTTCGGAGCAGGGATCCGGAAAGGAAATGGCAGTGTACAAGCAAGGGGGGGGGGTCACTGATGTTTATTAACTTTTTATTTTTTTTTCTTAAAAAAAAAAAAAAAAAAAAAGATTTTTTTTTTTTTTTTTTTTCGATGGCTGATTATATTAAGTATCGTACTTAAATAAAGTTTTCATGTCCTCTAAATAACTTAGCATAATTTCTTTTTTTACCGAGTTTGTCTTTACTATAGCATTGACTTATTAATTAAGTGACATGGCATTGTAAGCGGCGAAATAGTCTATTTAAGTGAAGAAAAGTTATCGGTTACAATATGCCTGAAAATGGAAAGAATATTAGCTTTAAATTATATGCGAACAGTTAGGAATTTTACTTAGCTTTGGTTTTTTTTCCTTGGATACTCGAGGCTAAAAAGCATGGTGGTCGTTTCACATTGGCCTCATACGGTCAAATGGCACTTGTGGTACCAAGATGCTATCTAATTAGGGAGACGGTGTGGGCTGATTTAGAGGGAGGGGGGGTCACTTAGTGAAAAGTGTTCCATTTGGCGGCGCGACATATTTCTTTACATGTGTATCGTTTTTAGAGGTATTAATGTAAACAATTGAATACGCGTTTCAAACAAATATGATGGAAATAAAATATTAATAGATATAACGTAAAAATAATGGCATACATAACGTACAAGGTGAAAAGCGGAAAAAACTGAAAAGGAAATGTGCAGTTGAAAAGTACAGCTTTAGGAAAGAATTTAAGTAATAAACTTACGGTGCGTAAGGATTCGTTGAAATAAGTTTTAACCGTCATGAAGGAAAACCATCAATAAATTGAGAATCATAGAGTTTTAGGTTTAATTCAATAAATCTAATTATTTAAGGGTTTTTTTTTTAATATATGCAATAATTGAACATGCAATAAGTCTGGATTTATAACACGGTGGAAATGATATTTAAATAAGGTTTTCATGTCCTCTAAATAACTTAGCATAATTTCTTTTTTTACCGAGTTTGTCTTTACTATAGCATTGACTTATTAATTAAGTGACATGGCATTGTAAGCGGCGAAATAGTCTACGACTTCTTGTCTCTTGGAATAGATGTGGCTGCGATTCAGGGGCACATTTTGCTTCTTCTGTGGGCTGTCAGGTGCTGGTCCAAGATTTTGATGTTTTCTCAGCATATGGCAGTCTGCAGGAGAAAGGTGAAACATACCCTACCCGCGATGGTGGAGGTTATTCATAGGGATATGGAGTGCAAGCTGGTTGTTGCCGCTGTCGCCATAAAAGATTCTGTTTTTTGGGTAATCACGATTCATGCGCCCAGTACAGCTCGCAAGAGGGTCTCATACTTTAGTCAGCTTGACGTGTTAATGTCGGAAGTGAGTAGGGCTAATGGGGGATTGGAATGCAATCTTAGAACCCGAGATAGACAAGGTAGGAGGCGAAGCTAATAGGTTGGAGAGGACCTAGTCCAGCCTGGCTGATCTGATGGCTAGATATGGTCTGGTCAACAGGTTTCGGGTTGAGCATCTGGGGTGGGAGATGAGGGCATGGATCAATAGCGTTTCCTCCTATCCAAATACCTATTCATAGGATGTTAGTTAGGTGAGGCGAAGTAGACATCTTGTCCCACGTTCACTTGGCTAGGCAATGCGGAGCATAAACTAGTTATGGCATGGCTGAAGCTAGGAAATAGGCCTAAGTTAGTGAGATACTGGAAGTTAAACACCTTCCTTCTGAAGATAGAAGACTTCTGAGATAAATCATTAGAGTTAATTCAAAAGGCACTAGTAACAGCGGTTATCAGGAGTAAGTGGTTTGTGGGTCTTAAAGCTAAAATTTGAAGATTCTCTGTTAAGTATGCCTAGTGCCTCACACTAGATAAGGCCGAGACGAAGAAGCAGCTAGAGCAGAATCTAGTCTGGAGGAGGGTGATAGGGTTAGTCAGTCTAGCGTTATAATCAAGATTCGGTTCTGGGGTTCAGGAAGGAGTGAGTCACTCTCTCGACAATGGCACGTTTCTGCCCTCTTCTTTTCCAATCGATCACACCTGGCCTCTCGCCACCAATGTCACACCGCACAATCCAAACGTCAGCAATACGAAATTCTTTTCAAGAGAAGATGTTCACGACTCTTTCCTCTCCTCCCCCAGAGAATTTTTCCCTGCTTTTATATCCTCCTATCTAGAAACAAAAGGAAGAGACAGGAAAAAAAATAGCTTCCCCCATCATGCTCTGCCTTCCCAAGATGCCTTTCGCGTATACAAATACGCTGGCCATCCTTTCCTTCTTCTTTCCCAAAGAGCGATGCAGATACGCCCGGTACGTTTCTTTTTTTTTTTTTTTTCTTTTCTAACCATATACCCCACACGCCCCCCCTGATCTTTGAGATCAATAAGACACTTCATAATCCTTCATCAAAGCAGGCCTCCTCCTCTCACGTTGAGGCCTCTGGGGGAGAATTTCTTGGGAATTGGCATTTTCATGTTCACTGCAGACATTCTCGTCCAGTTGTAAAGAACCACAATGTGGGGCTAAGTCGAATTGGGGTGCATCGTTAGCTTCTTGGTGGATATTGACTTCCTCCTCTTCACTGCCATCACTGCGCACTGGCAGGGTTACACGACGCAGGTCTAGGATATGCCGGGGAACGCCATTCACCATTACGTTGTTCTTTGACTGCATTCCTATTACGACCCCCCTCCCCCAGCGAGTGGTACATTTTGCATTGGGGGGGGGGGGGCTTTACCCACACCTCCTCGCCCACTCTAATGGTAGCTTCTTCACCCTCAATTCCTACCGTTTTGTGGCATGGATGCCGCCACTTATATGCAAAGATGGCTCTATGAGGCACAGTTGTCTCATCTTGCCTGGTTTTTGGTGAGATGTATCAAAACACCGCCTCCATGGGTGAAATGTTGCTTTTTTCCGCAGCAGCCTTGATGGTGCAATGATTCCTCTACACTCGGCCGATACGCTGCCCTAAAAAATTGCCTTACTCCCCACCTATCACACACCTCTTTAAAGGCTTCTGATCGGAAAGCGGGGCCATTGTCCATTAACAGTTCCTCAACCGGCCTTCTTTCCAAAAATATTTCTTCAATCGCCCATGCAGCTTCTGCCCTGATCTCTCTCCATATGGCAAACTTCCCCGGTCCACAGTCGACCATCGACAGATACAGCTTATGGCGATAATGGGTCACATCAATGCCCAATCGCTTCCAGTCCTCTGCAATGTGTAACTCTCCTGCTTCATGTCTGGATGGTCCGGGGTCTATCAATTGGCACTCCTAATAGTGGTCCACTACCTCCCTGACCTCGTTCTCGGTGGTTTCCGGATAAACCTCTCTTGCCAGGAATAACATTCGTTCTCGACCAAAGTGGTGCATTTCATGTAACTTTTTAACTTCTTCTCCTGCACAGCATACTGAGGAAACCTCCTTTCTTTCTTGCAGCCAGGCCTTCTTTACCCATGTCATCGAATCCGCCTTGTTCTTTTCTGATGGAATCAGCACTACAGATACCTTCAACTGGAATTCCGCTATCAAATTTGCAAGTGCTCCAAGACTGCGCTTGATCAGCATTTCTGCAGCACCTCTGGTCCTAACTCTCTTATCGCCAGTCACTGCTGACCTGATCCATGAAACTACCGTTGCCGAATCGGATTTGATTTCAATCGTTTTCAATCCCCACTTCAGGGCCAGATTGATTCCTTTCATAGCGGCCTCCAGTTCGGCTACGTTGATATGGGAATAGTCGTTTTTCTTCCTTAGCCACGCCACATCTTCCACAGTTACGCCTCCCATCTCTAATACGACGCCCAATACCAGACTGCTGGCATCACACCAAATCACCCCTCCGCATCTCCGCCGCAGACGTACCATTCCCCCTTTACTGGGTCTTCTTTTGTCACTCTCGCGATGATTTCCTGTAGCATGTTCGTGACCTCCTTCATCACATGGCCCTCCCAGCCATCAGTGCCCGTTTGTCGTTTAACAAAGCTGCACGCTATTCTGAGCCAGCCGGCGATTGGATAGTGTCCCAACAGTCTCCCGCAGACCGAGAAGAGTTCTCGTTTTGTCAGGTCGGTTCCGATTTCGGGTATTGCATTCCCTCGTCTAAAGACAAGGCTTCCTTTGCCATCTCGGCATAGTTTCAACCTCAACGCCGCTCCTCCATCCAGTGACTCCACCGGTTTTGCAGTCAACCCATACCTCGCGACATGGCTTCTCACTTTCTCTGCTGTCACCTCTGCTTCATCCACGAGAATGTCGTCAATGTACGAACTAGTGGCCTTGTCCACTGTACAGTCTTTACTCAGCACCGTCTTCAGCACAGCAGTCATAATTTTTGGGGCTGAGCTCAGCCCAAAGCCTAACCTCGTCAGGCAATACAACTTCCCCTTCTACAGGACCAATTGATGTTTCCAGAGTTTTTCATCTACATGGATCTGGAGATAAGCCGACTTCAGGTCGACAATCTTAGTGGCCTGCTTCATCCTCCTCCATTTCCTCATCACCTCTTCGCATACATCAATCCTCTTTCCAGTGTGGCAGACTATGTATCTGTTTAATTCTCTGAAATCCAGTACCGGTCTAACTTTATTCTTTGTGGGTTGAACAACCGCCAGTAATGGTAGCACTCCTTTTTCTTCCCCTGTCTACCATTTCAGAATTCCCTCCTCTATCCTCATCGCCACTTCTTCCTGGAATCCTTTTCTTATTTCTCCTCGCAGTGTTTTCTTGTAGCAGCTTACTTTGTTTCGTAGTTCCTGAGGCCCGGAGATCCATTTCCATTCCACCGTCCACCTCTCACCATCGAACCGCGCTAGGAAATCCTCATCCTCGAAGCAGCAAGCCTCTGGTTTTTGTGTTCTGATATATCTATCACCTTCCACTCCTGCCATTCCTACTGCGCTGAGGCATCCAAAAGTTACTTGGCCCCCTCGCAATGTAGCGCACCCCAGTTGGTTGATCGCACTTACACCTAAAACCACATCAAAATCACCAACCAGACGATCCTGCCAGTCTTCTGATCTCCACAGGAAATACGTCAACAGACTTGCCTGTCAACCTCAAACTTGCAAGCTTGCAGAGTGCTTCAAATGGACTCTCGGTGAAAGCCAATTTCAGTCTTTGCTCTACTGAGGCAAGGTCTCCCTTATCTTCATCGCGCATCTGCTGGTAAATAGTGAGGGCTTCCCCTCTAAGTAGAGCGGCAGCAGGGTGGCCACGTCTTCGATTTTTTGTAACCTTGTCACCATCTTTAATTTTTCCAGCCATTTAATTAGGTCACCCTCAACAGTGAAGGGTCTCAACATCTGAGCTGAGAGTCTCCAGTCAGCCATGTTAACCTGCTTAACTCGCCGAAATAGCTTCTAGCGTTATAATCAGGATTTGGTTCTGGGGTTCGGAAAGGAGTGAGTCACTCTCTCGACAATGGCACGTTTCTGCCCTCTTCTTTTCCAATCGACCACACCTGGCCTCTCGCCACCAATGTCACACCGCACAATCTGAACGTCAGCAATACAAAATTCTTTTCAAGAGAAGATGTTCACGACTCTTTCCTCTCCTCCCCCAGAGAATTTTTCCCTGCTTTTATATCCTCCTATCTAGAAACAAAAGGAAGAGACAGGAAAAAAAAATAGCTTCCCCCATCATGCTCTGCCTTCCCAAGATGCCTTCGCGTATACAAATACGCTGGCCATCCTTTCCTTCTTCTTTCCCAAAGAGCGGATACGCCCGGTACGTTTCTTTTTTTTTTTTTTATCTTTTCTAACCATATACCCAACAGTCAGGAACTAACTAATACTTTCTATGTGAGACTAGAGAGCATTATGAAGGCCAAGTAGTTAGAGCTAGGCTTAGGAAGATAGACAATGAAGCAGTCAATTCTGACGCAGCCGTGCATCACAAGGTTTCTAGCCGTGGCAAAGTGAAACATCCAAATACACCATGGAATCGACTCGGGAGATCTACGAGGGGTTTCAAGAACATTTTGAGGAACGTTTTACGCAACAGCCCAGTCTTCCGGTCCACAAATTTAGCGACTATTTGGTCAACTCTCCTCACCTCAAGGTGGCTAAAGCGGCTAGTTACAAGGGCCGTGTGAAGGAGAAGGAGGTTTTTACTGCATTGAAGCAGGTAAGCTGCGACAGATAGCCAGTACTTGATGAGCTGCCATACAAATTGTATTTGAGGCTGTTGATAATGTTTTTGCTTCTTTTGACGGATGTGTTCAACCACTGGTTTGCTCAGGTATCTTTCCCGGAGCAAGTAACCAAGGGAGTGATTACATTGCTGAGGAAAGGTGATGAGCATGACGGGGAAGAATTAGATGACTACAAGCCCATAAGTCAGCTAAACACAGAGCTAATGATTTTGGCCAAGGTCCTATCGAATCGGCTGCAGGTTGTTATCAGCAACTTGATCGAAGCAGAGCAGAACTATGCTGTGAAGGCGAGATCGATTCAGAACAACTTGCACTTGATCAACACGATCCTAGAGGGGGAATAGAAGACAACATGGAAGCTGCACTGATCAATTTAGATCAGTCCAAAGCTTTCAATAGGGTCGACCATCGCTTCCTGGCATCTGTTTTAGAGACCGCTGGTTTTAAACTGGACTTCTGCAAATCGATTTCCGTGATGTATCACCAGCCCATGGCTGTTGTACAAGTCAATGGAAAGCACTCGAAACCCTTCGTTATCTCTCTGTTGGTTCATCAGGGTTATCTGCTGTTGCCCCTGCTTTGTGTCCTGGCATTGAAGCTGCTGCTCCTCAAACTGACATGTTGGGTGGCAAATTAGGCCCTGCTCAGAATAGCTCTGCCTGGCAACTTGGCCATCAGAGAATCCGCGTTCGCTGATGACGTCACAGTCTTTGGGTTGAGCTTCCTAGACACCGAGATCATGTCAAAGGTACTCGCTCGGTACAAAATAATCACAGGAGCCAAGATGAACCACAGCAAGTCGGTCAGATTGCAGTTGAGTGCCTGCAGTGGTAATGCAAACCTGGCAAACCTAGCAAACCTGGAGTGGTAATGCCAACCTGGCAAACCTAGCAAACCTGGAGTGGTAATGCAAACCTGGCAAACCTACTAAACCTGGAGTGGTAATGCAAACCTGGCAAACCTAGCAAACCTAGAGTGGTAATGCAAACCTGGCAAACCTAGAAAACCTGGAGTGGTAATGCAAACCTGGCAAACCTAGCAAACCTAGAGTGGTAATGCAAACCTGGCAAACCTAGCAAACCTAGAGTGGTAATGCAAACCTGGCAAACCTAGACAGCCTGGAGTGGTAATGCAAACCTGGCAAATCTAGCAAACCTAGAGTGGTAATGCAAACCTGGCAAACCTAGTAAACTTGGAGTGGTAATGCGAACCTGGCAAACCTAGCAAACCTGGAGTGGTAATGCAAACCTGGAGTGGTAATGCCAACCTGGAAAACCTAGCAAACCTGGAGTGGTAATGCAAACTTAGCAAACCTAGCAAACCTAGAGTGGTAATGCAAACTTGGCAAACCTAGAAAACCTGGAGTGGTAATGCAAACCTGGCAAACCTAGCAAACCTGGAGTGGTAATGCAAACCTGGAATTCCTAGTAAACCTGAAGTGGTAATGCCAACCTGGAAAACCTAGCAAACCTAGAGTGGTAATGCAAACCTGGCAAACCTAGCAAACTTGGAGTGGTAATGCAACCCTGGCAAACCTAGCAAACCTGGAGTGGTAATGCAAACCTGGAGTGGTAATGCAAACCTAGCAAACCTAGCAAACCTGGAGTGGTAATGCAAACCTAGCAAACCTAGAGTTGTAATGCAAACCTGGCTAAGCTAGCAAACCTGGAGTGGTAATGCAAACCTGGCAAACCTAGCAAACCTGGAGTGGTAATGCAAACCTGGAAAACCTAGCAAACCTAGAGTGGTAATGCCAACCTGGAAAACCTAGCACACCTGGAGTGGTAATGCAAACCTGGCAAACCTAGCAAACCTGGAGTGGTAATGCAAACCTGGCAAACCTAGCAAACATGGAGTGGTAATTCAAACCTGGAAAACCTAGCAAACCTGGAAAACCTAGCAAACCTGGAGTGGTAATGCAAACCTGGCAAACCTAGCAAACTTGGAGTGGTAATGCAAACCTGGCAAACCTAGCAAACCTGGAGTGGTAATGCAAACCTGGAGTGGTAATGCCAACCTGGCAAACCTAGCAAACCTGGAGTGGTAATGCAAACCTAGCAAACCTAGAGTGGTAATGCAAACCTGGCAAACCTAGCAACCTAGAGTGGTAATGCAAACCAGACAAACCAAGCAAACCTAGAGTGGTAATGCAAACCTGGCAAACCTAGAAAACCTGGAGTGGTAATGTCAACATGGCAAACCTAGCAAACTTAGAGTGGTAATGCAAACCTGGCAAACCTAGCAAACTTGGAGTGGTAATGCAAACCTGGCAAACCTAGCAAACCTGGAGTGGTAATGCAAACCTGGAGTGGTAATGCAAACCTGGCAAACCTAGCCAACCTGGAGTGGTAATGCAAACCTAGCAAACCTAGAGTGGTAATGCAAACCTGGCAAACCTAGCAAACCTAGAGTGGTAATGCAAACCTGGCAAACCAAGCAAACCTAGAGTGGTAATGCAAACCTGGAAAACCTAGCACACCTGGAGTGGTAATGCAAACCTGGCAAACCTAGCAAACCTGGAGTGGTAACGCCAACCTAACAAACCTAGAGTGGTAATGCAAACCTGGCAAACCTAGCAAACTTGGAGTGGTAATGCAAACCTGGCAAACCTAGCAAACCTGGAGTGGTAATGCAAACCTGGAGTGGTAATGCAAACCTGGCAAACCTAGCAAACCTGGAGTGGTAATGCAAACCTGGCAAACCTAGCAAACCTGGAGTGGTAATGCAAACCTAGAAAACCTAGCAAACCTGGAGTGGTAATGCCAACCTGTAAAACCTAGCAAACCTGGAGTGGTAATGCAAACCTGGCAAACCTAGCAAACCTGGAGTGGTAATGCAAACCTGGCAAACCTAGCAAACCTGGAGTGGTAATTCAAACCTGGAGAAGCTAGCAAACCTGGAGTGGTAATGCAAACTTGGCAAACCTAGCAAACCTGGAGTGTTATGCAAACCTGGCAAACCTAGCAAACCTAGCAAACCTGGAGTGGTAATGCAAACCTGGCAAACCTAGCAAACCTAGCAAACCTGGAGTGGTAATGCAAACCTGGCAAACCCAGCAAACCTAGAGTGGTAATGCAAACCTGGAAAACCTAGCAAACCTAGCAAACCTGGAGTGGTAATGCAAAACTATCAAACCTAGCAAACCTAGCAAACCTAGAGTGGTAATGCAAACCTGGCAAACCTAGATAACCTGAAGTGGTAATGCAAACCTGGAAAACCTAGCAAACCTGGAGTGGTAATGCAAACCTGGCAAACCTAGCAAACCTAGCAAACCTGGAGTGGTAATGCAAACCTGGAGTGGTAATGCCAACTTGGCAAACCTAGCAAACCTGGAGTGGTAATGCAAACCTAGCATACCTAGAGTGGTAATGCAAACCTGGCAAACCTAGCAAACCTGGAGTGGTAACGCCAACCTGGAAAACCTAGCAAACCTGGAGTGGTAATGCAAACCTGGCAAACCTAGCTAACCTGGAGTGGTAATGCAAACCTGGCAAACCTGGCAAACCTAGCAAACCTGGAGTGGTAATGCAAACCTGGCAAACCTAGCAAACCTAGCAAACCTGGAGTGGTAATGCAAACCTGGAGTGGTAATGCCAACTTGGCAAACCTAGCAAACCTGGAGTGGTAATGCAAACCTAGCATACCTAGAGTGGTAATGCAAACCTGGCAAACCTAGCAACCTAGAGTGGTAATGCAAACCTGACAAACCAAGAAAACCTAGAGTGGTAATGCAAACCTGGCAAACCTAGAAAACCTGGAGTGGTAATGTCAACCTGGCAAACCTAGCAAACCTAGAGTGGTAATGCAAACCTGGCAAACCTAGCAAACTTGGAGTAGTAATGCAAACCTGGCAAACCTAGCAAACCTGGAGTGGTAATGCAAACCTGGAGTGGTAATGCAAACCTGGCAAACCTAGCAAACCTGGAGTGGTAATGCAAACCTAGCAAACCTAGAGTGGTAATGCAAACCTGGCAAACCTAGCAAACCTAGAGTGGTAATGCAAACCTGGCAAACCAAGCAAACCTAGAGTGGTAATGCAAACCTGGCAAACCTAGCAAACCTAGAGTGGTAATGCAAACCTGGAAAACCTAGCATACCTGGAGTGGTAATGCAAACCTGGCAAACCTAGCAAACCTGGAGTGGTAACGCCAACCTGGCAAACCTAGAGTGGTAATGCAAACCTGGCAAACCTAGCAAACTTGGAGTGGTAATGCAAACCTGGCAAACCTAGCAAACCTGGAGTGGTAATGCAAACCTGGAGTGGTAATGCAAACCTGGCAAACCTAGCAAACCTGGAGTGGTAATGCAAACCTGGCAAACCTAGCAAACCTGGAGTGGTAATGCAAACCTAGAAAACCTAGCAAACCTGGAGTGGTAATGCCAACCTGTCAAACCTAGAAAACCTGGAGTGGTAATGCAAACCTGGCAAACCTAGCAAACCTGGAGTGGTAATGCAAACCTGGCAAACCTAGCAAACCTGGAGTGGTAATGCAAACCTGGAGAAGCTAGCAAACCTGGAGTGGTAATGCAAACCTTGCAAACCTAGCAAACCTGGAGTGGTATGCAAACCTGGCAAACCTAGCAAACCTGGAGTGGTAATGCAAACCTGGCAAACCTAGCAAACCTAGCAAACCTGGAGTGGTAATGCAAACCTGGAAACCTAGCAAACCTAGCAAACCTGGAGTGGTAATGCAAACCTGGAAAACCTAGCAAACCTAGCAAACCTGGAGTGGTAATGCAAACCTGGCAAACCCAGCAAACCTAGAGTGGTAATGCAAACCTGGAAAACCTAGCAAACCTACCAAACCTGGAGTGGTAATTCAAACCTGGTTAACCTAGCAAACCTAGCAAACCTGGAGTGGTAATGCAAACCTGGCAAACCTAGCAAACCTGGAGTGGTAATGCAAACCTGGAAAACCTAGCAAACCTGGAGTGGTAATGCAAACCTGGAAAAGCTAGCAAACCTGGAGTGGTAATGCAAACCTGGCAAACCTAGCAAACCTGGAGTGGTAACGCCAACCTGGCAAACCTAGCAAACCTGGAGTGGTAATGCAAACCTGGCAAACCTAGCAAACCTAGCAAACCTGGAGTGGTAATGCAAACCTGGCAAACCTAGCAAACCTGGAGTGGTAATGCAAACCTGGAAAACCTAGCAAACCTAGCAAACCTGGAGTGGTAATGCAAACCTGGAAAACCTAGCAAACCTGGAGTGGTAATGCAAACCTGGCAAACCTAGCAAACCGTGAGTGGTAATGCAAACCTGGCAAACCTAGCCAACCTAGCAAACCTGGAGTTGTAATGCAAACCTGGCAAACCTAGCAAACCTGGAGTGGTAATGCCAACCTGGCAAACCTAGCAAACCTAGCAAACCTGGAGTGGTAATGCAAACCTGGAAAACCTAGCAAACCTAGCAAACCTGGAGTGGTAATGCAAACCTGGCAAACCTAGCAAACCTAGCAAACCTGGAGTGGTAATGCAAACCTGGCAAACCTAGCAAACCTGGAGTGGTAATGCAAACCTGGAAAACCTAGCAAACCTGGAGTGGTAATGCAAACCTGGAAAACCTAGCAAACCTGGAGTGGTAATGCAAACCTGGCAAACCTAGCAAACCTGGAGTGGTAATGCCAACCTGGCAAACCTAGCAAACCTGGAGCGGTAATGCCAACCTGGCAAACCTAGCAAACCTGGAGTGGTAATGCAAACCTGGCAAACCTAGCAAACCTGGAGTGGTAATGCAAACCTGGAAAACCTAGCAAACCTTGAGTGGTAATGCAAACCTGGCAAACCTAGCAAACCTGGAGTGGTAATGCAAACCTGGCAAACCTAGCAAACCTGGAGTGGTAATGCAAACCTGGCAAACCTAGCAAACATAGAGTGGTAATACAAACCTGGCAAACCTTGCAAACCTGGAGTGGTAATGCAAACCTGGCAAACCTGGCAAACCTAGCAAACCTGGAGTGGTAACGCCAACCTGGCAAACCTAGCAAACCTGGAGTGGTAATGCAAACCTGGAAAACCTAGCAAACCTGGAGTGGTAATGCCAACCTGGCAAACCTAGCAAACCTAGAGTGGTAATGCAAACCTGGCAAACCTAGCAAACTTGGAGTGGTAATGCAAACCTGGCAAACCTAGAAAACATGGAGTGGTAATGCAAACCTGGAGTGGTAATGCCAACCTGGCAAACCTAGAAAACCTGGAGTGGTAATGCAAACCTAGCAAACCTAGAGTTGTAATGCAAACCTGGAAAACCTAGCATACCTAGAGTGGTAATGCAAACCTGGCAAACCAAGCAAACCTAGAGGTGTAATGCAAACCTGGCAAACCTAGAAAACCTGGAGTGGTAATGCCAACCTGGCAAACCTAGCAAACCTAGAGTGGTAATGCAAACCTGGAAAAGCTAGCAAACCTGGAGTGGTAATGCAAACCTGGCAAACCTAGCAAACCTGGAGTGGTAATGCAAACCTGGCAAACCTGGCAAACCTAGCAAACCTGGAGTGGTAATGCAAACCTGGAAAACCTAGCAAACCTAGCAAACCTGGAGTGGTAATGCAAACCTGGCAAACCAAGCAACCCTGGAGTGGTAATGCAAACCTGGAAAACCTAGCAAACCTAGCAAACCTGGAGTGGTAATGCAAACCTAGCAAACCTAGCAAACCTGGAGTGGTAATGCAAACCTGGCAAACCTAGCAAACCTGGAGTGGTAATGACAACCTGGCAAACCTAGTAAACCTGGAGTGGTAATGCCAACCTGGAGTGGTAATGCCAACCTGGCAAACCTAGCAAACCTGGAGTGGTAATGCAAACCTAGCAAACCTAGAGTGGTAATGCAAACCTGGCAAACCTAGAATACCTAGAGTGGTAATGCAAACCTGGCAAACCAAGCAAACCTAGAGTGGTAATGCAAACCTGGCAAACCTAGAAAACCTGGAGTGGTAATGCCAACCTGGCAAACCTAGCAAACCTAGAGTGGTAATGCAAACCTGGAAAAGCTAGCAAACCTGGAGTGGTAATGCAAACCTGGCAAACCTAGCAAACCTGGAGTGGTAATGCAAACCTGGCAAACCTAGCAACCCTAGCAAACCTGGAGTGGTAATGCAAACCTGGCAAACCTGGCAAACCTAGCAAACCTGGAGTGGTAATTCAAACCTGGAAAACCTAGCAAACCTAGCAAACCTGGAGTGGTAATGCAAACCTGGCAAACCAAGAAAACATGGAGTGGTAATGCAAACCTGGAAAACCTAGCAAAGCTGGAGTGGTAATGCAAACCTAGCAAACCTAGTAAACCTGGAGTGGTAATGCCAACATGGCAAACCTAGCAAACCTGGAATGGTAATGCAAACCTGGCAAACCTAGAAAACCTGGAGTGGTAATGCAAACCTGGCAAACCTAGCAAACCTAGCAAACCTGGAGTGGTAATGCAAACCTGGCAAACCTAGCAAACCTGGAGTGGTAATGCAAACCTGGAAAACCTAGCAAACCCAGCAAACCTGGAGTGGTAATGCAAACCTGGCAAACCTAGAAAACCTAGATAATCTGGCAAACCTAGCAAACCTGGAGTGGTAATGCAAACCTGGAAAACCTAGCAAACCTAGCAAACCTGGAGTGGTAATGCAAACCTGGCAAACCTGGATTGGTAATGCAAACCTGGCAAACCTAGCAAACCTGGAGTGGTAATGCAAACCTGGAAAACCTAGCAAACCTGGAGTGGTAATGCAAACCTGGAAAACCTAGCAAACCTGGAGTGGTAATGCAAACCTGGCAAACCCAGCAAACCTTGAGTGGTAACGCCAACCTGGCAAACCTAGAAAACCTGGAGTGGTAATGCAAACCTGGCAAACCTAGCAAACCTGGAGTGGTAATGCAAACCTGGCAAACCTAGCAATCCTTGAGTGGTAATGCAAACCTGGTAAACCTAGCAAACTTAGCAAACCTGGAGTGGTAATGCCAACCTGGCAAACCTAGCAAACCTGGAGTGGTAATGCAAACCTGGAAAACCTAGCAAACCTTGCAAACCTGGAGTGGTAATGCAAACCTGGAAAACCTAGCCAACCTAGCCAACCTGGAGTGGTAACGCAAACCTCGCAAACCTAGCAAACCTGGAGTGGTAATGCAAACCTGGAAAACCTAGCAAACCTAGCAAACCTGGAGTGGTAATGCAAACCTGGCAAACCTAGCAAACCTGGAGTGGTAATGCAAACCTGGCAAACCTAGCAAACCTAGCAAACCTGGAGTGGTAATGCAACCCTGGCAAACCTAGCACACCTGAGTGGTAATGCAAACCTGGAAAACCTAGCAAACATAGCAAACCTGGAGTGGTAATGCAAACCTGGCAAACCTAGCAAACCTAGCAAACCTGGAGTGGTAATGCAAACCTGGCAAACCTAGCAAACCTGGAGTGGTAATGCAAACCTGGAAAACCTCGCAAACCTTGAGTGGTAATGCAAACCTGGACAACCTTGCTCACCTGGAGTGGTAATGCAAACCTGGCAAACCTATCAAATCTGGAGTGGTAATGCCAACCTGGCAAACCTAGCAAACCTAGAGCGGTAATGCCAACCTGGCAAACCTAGCCAACCTGGAGTGGTAATGCAAACCTGGCAAACCTAGCAAACCTGGAGTGGTAATGCAAACCTGGAAAACTTAGCAAACCTGGAGTGGTAATGCAAACCTGGCAAACCTAGCAAACCTAGCAAACCTGGAGTGGTAATGCAAACCTGGCAAACCTAGCAAACCTGGAGTGGTAATGCAAACCTGGCAAACCTAGCAAACCTAGAGTGGTAAGGCAAACCTTGCAAACCTAGCAAACCTGGAGTGGTAATGCAAACCTGGCAAACCTGGCAAACCTAGCAAACCTGGAGTGGTAATGCCAACCTGGCAAACCTAGCAAACCGGGAGTGGTAATGCAAACCTGGCAAACCTAGCAAACCTGGAATGGTAATGCCAACCTGGCAAACCTAGCAAACCTAGAGTGGTAATGCAAACCTGGAGTGGTAATGCCAACCTGGAAAACCTAGCAAACCTGGAGTGGTAATGCAAACCTAGCAAACCTAGAGTGGTAATGCAAACCTGGCAAACCTAGCAAACCTAGAGTGGTAATGCAAACCTGGCAAACCAAGCTAACCTAGAGTGGTAATGCAAACCTGGAAAACCTAGAAAACCTGGAGTGGTAATGCCAACCTGGCAAACCTAGCAAACCTAGAGTGGTAATGCAAACCTGGCAAACCTAGCAAACTTGGAGTGGTAATGCAAACCTGGCAAACCTTGCAAACCTGGAGTGGTAATGAAAACCTGGAGTGGTAATGCCAACCTGGCAAACCTAGAGTTGTAATGCAAACCTAGCAAACCTAGAGTGGTAATGCAAACCTGGCAAACCTAGCAAACCTAGAGTGGTAATGCAAACCTGGCAAACCAAGCAAACCTAGAGTGGTAATGCAAACCTGGCAAACCTAGAAAACCTGGAGTGGTAATGCCAACCTGGCAAACCTAGCAAACCTAGAGTGGTAAAGCAAACCTGGCAAACCTAGCAAACTTGGAGTGGTAATGCAAACTTGGCAAACATAGCAAACCTGGAGTGGTAATGCAAACCTGGAGTGGTAATGCCAACGTGCAAACCTAGCAAACCTTGAGTGGTAATGCAAACCTAGCAAACCTAGAGTGGTAATGCAAACCTGGCAAACCTAGCAAACCTAGAGTGGTAATGCAAACGTGGCACACCAAGCAAACCTAGAGTGGTAATGCAAACCTGGCAAACATAGAAAACATTGAGTGGTAATGCCAACCTGGCAAACCTAGCAAACCTAGAGTGGTAATGCAAACCTGGCAAACCTAGCAAACTTGGAGTGGTAATGCAAACCTGGCAAACCTAGCAAACCTGGAGTGGTAATGCAACCCTGGAGTGGTAATGCCAACCTGGCCAACCTAGCAAACCTAGAGTGTTTATGCAAACCTAGCAAACCTAGAGTGGTAATGCAAACCTGGCAAACCTAGCAAACCTAGAGTGGTAATGCAAACCTGGCAAACCTGGCAAACCTGGAGTCATAATGAAAACCTGGCAAACCTAGCAAACCTGGAGTGGTAATGCAAACCTGGCAAACCTAGCAAACCTGAAGTGGTAATGCAAACCTGGCAAACCTAGAAAACCTGGAGTGGTAATGCAAACCTGGAGTGGTAATGCCAACCTGGCAAACCTAGAAAACCTAGAGTGGTAATGCAACCTGGCAAACCTAGAAAACCTGGAGTGGTAATGCAAACCTGGAAAACCTAGCAAACCTAGAGTGGTAATGCAAACCTGGCAAACCTAGAAAACCTGGAGTAATAATGCCAACCTGGCAAACCTAGCAAACCTAGAGTGGTAATGCAAACCTGGCAAACCTAGCAAACCTCGAGTGGTAATGCAAACCTGGCAAACCTAGAAAACCTGGAGTGGTAATGCAAACCTGGCAAACCTAGAAAACTTGGAGTGGTAATGCAAACCTGGAAAACCTAGAAAACCTAGAGTGGTAATGAAAACCTAACAAACCTAGCAAACCTAGAGTGGTAATGCAAACCTGGCAAACCTAGAAAACCTGGAGTGGTAATGCAAACCTGGAGTGGTAATGTAAACCTGGAAAACCTAGCAAACCTGGAGTGGTAATCCAAACCTGGAAAACCTAGCAAACCTGGAGTCGTAATGCAAACCTGGCAAACCTAGCAAACCTAGAGTGGTAATGTCAACCTGGCAAACCTAGCAAACCTGGAGCGGTAATGCCAACCTGGCACACCTAGCAAACCTGGAGTGGTAATGCAAACCTGGCAAACCTAGCAAACCTGGAGTGGTAATGCAAACCTGGAAAACTTAGCAAACCTGGAGTGGTAATGCAAACCTGTCAAACCTAACAAACCTAGCAAACCTGGAGTGGTAATGCAAACCTGGCAAACCTAGCAAACCTGGAGTGGTAATTCAAACCTGGCAAACCTAGCAAACCTAGAGTGGTAATGCAAACCTGGCCAACCTAGCAAACCTGGAGTGGTAATGCAAACCGGGCAAACCTGGCAAACCTTGCAAACCTGGAGTGTAAATGCCAACCTGGCAAACCTAGCAAACCTGGAGTGGTAATGCAAACCTGGCCAACCTAGCCAACCTGGAGTGGTAATGCAAACCTGGCAAACCTAGCAAACCTAGAGTGGTAATGCAAACCTGGCAAACCTAGCAAACTTGGAGTGGTAATGCAAACCTGGCAAACCTAGAAAAACTGGAGTGGTAATGAAAACCTGGAGTGGTAATGCCAACCTGGCAAACCTAGCAAACCTTGAGTGGTAATGCAAACCTAGCAAACCTAGAGTTGTAATGCAAACCTGGCAAACCTAGCAAACCTAGAGTGGTAATGCAAACCTGGCAAACCTGGCAAACCTGGAGTGGTAATGCAAACCTAGAAAACCTAGCAAACCTGGAGTGGTAATGCCAACCTGTCAAACCTAGCAAACGTGGAGTGGTAATGCAAACCTGGCAAACCTAGCAAACCTGGAGTGGTAATGCAAACTTGGCAAACCTAGCAAACCTGGAGTGGTAATGCAAACCTGGCAAACCTAGAAAACCTGGAGTGGTAATGCAAACCTGGAGTAGTAATGCCAACCTGGCAAACCTAGCAAACCTAGAGTGGTAAGGCAAACCTGGCAAACCTAGAAAACCTGGAGTGGTAATGCAAACCTGGAAAACCTTGCAAACCTAGAGTGGTAATGCAAACCTGGCAAACCTAGAAAACCTGGAGTGATAATGCAAACCTGGCAAACCTAGCAAACCTGGAGTGGTAATGCAAACCTGGCAAACCTAACAAACCTCGAGTGGTAATGCAAACCTGGCAAACCTAGAAAACCTGCAGTGGTAATGCAAACCTGGCAAACCTAGAAAACCTGGAGTGGTAATGCAAACCTGGAAAACCTAGAAAACCTAGAGTGGTAATGCAAACCTGGAAAACCTAGCAAACCTAGAGTGGTAATGCAAACCTGGCAAACCTAGAAAACCTGGAGTGGAAATGCAAACCTGGAGTGGTAATGTAAACCTGGAAAACCTAGCAAACCTGGAGTGGTAATGCAAACCTGGAAAACCTAGCAAACCTCGAGTGGTAATGCAAACCTGGCAAACCTAGCAAACCTTGAGTGGTAATGTCAACCTTGCAAACCTAGCTAACCTGGAGCGGTAATGCCAACCTGGCACACCTAGCAAACCTGGAGTGGTAATGAAAACCTGGCAAACCTAGAAAACCTGGAGTGGTAATGCAAACCTGGAAAACTTAGCAAACCTGGAGTGGTAATGCAAACCTGGCAAACCTAGCAAACCTAGAAAACCTGGAGTGGTAATGCAAACCTGGCAAACCTAGCAAACCTGGGGTGGTAATGCAAACCTGGCAAACCTAGCAAACCTAGAGTTGTAATGCAAACCTGGCAAACCTAGCAAATCTGGAGTGGTAATGAAAACCTTGCAAACCTGGAGTGGTAATGCCAACCTGGCAAACCTAGCAAACCTGGAGTGGTAATGCAAACCTGGCAAACCTAGCAAACCTAGAGTGGTAATGCAAACCTGGCAAACCTAGCAAACTTGGAGTGGTAATGCAAACCTGGCAAACCTAGAAAAACTGGAGTGGTAATGCAAACCTTGAGTGGTAATGCCAACCTGGCAAACCTAGCAAACCTGGAGTGGTAATGCAAACCTAGCAAACCTAGAGTGGTAATGCAAACCCGGCAAACCTAGCAAACCTAGAGTGGTAATGCAAACCTGGCAAACCAAGCAAACCTAGAGTGGTAATGCAAACCTGGCAAACCTAGAAAACCTGGAGTGGTAATGCGAACCTGGAAAACCTAGCAAACCTAGAGTAGTAATGCAAACCTGGCAAACCTAGCAAACTTGGAGTGGTAATGCAAACCTGGCAAACCTAGCAAACCTAGATAACCTGGAGTGGTAATGCAAACCTAGCAAACCTGGCAAACCTAGCAAACCTGGAGTGGTAATGCAAACCTGGAAAACCTAGCAAACCTAGCAAACCTGGAGTTGTAATGCAAACCTGGCAAACCTAGAAAACCTAGCTAACCTGGAGTGGTAATGCAAACCTGGCAAACCTAGCAAACCTGGAGTGGTAATGCAAACCTGGAAAACCTAGCCAACCTAGCAAACCTGGAGTGGTAATGCAAACCTAGCAAACCTAGCAAACCTAGCAAACCTGGAGTGGTAATGCAAACCTGTCAAACCTAGAAACCTGGAGTGGTAATACAAACCTCGCAAACCTAGCAAACCTGGAGTTGTAATGCAAACCTGGCAAACCTAGCAAACCTAGCAAACCTAGCAAACCAGGAGTAGTAATGCAAACCTGGCAAACCTTGCAAACCTGGAGTGGTAATGCAAACCTGGAAAACCTAGCAAACCTAGCATACCTGGAGTGGTAATGCAAATCTGGCAAACCTAGCAAACCTAGCAAACCTGGAGTGTAATGGAAACCTGGCAAACCTAGCAAACCTGGAGTGGTAATGCAAACCTGGAAAACCTAGCAAACCTAGCAAACCTGGAGTGGTAATGCAAACCTGGCAAACCTAGAAAACCTAGCAAACCTGGAGTGGTAATGCAAACCTGGCAAACCTAGCAAAACTGTAGTGGTAATGTAAACCTGGAAAACCTAGCAAACCTGGAGTGGTAATGCAAACCTGGAAAAGCTAGCAACCTGGAGTGGTAATGCAAACCTGGCAAACCTAGCAAACCTGGAGTGGTAACGCAAACCTGGCAAACCTAGCAAACCTGGAGTGGTAATGCAAACCTGGCAAACCTAGCAAACCTGGAGTGGTAATGCAAACCTGGAAAACCTAGCAAACCTGGCAAACCTAGCAAACCTAGCAAACCTGGAGTGGTAATGCAAACCTGGCAAACCTAGCAAACCTGGAGTGGTAATGCAAACCTGGAAAACATAGCAAACCTAGCAAACCTGGAGTGATAATGCAAACCTGAAAAACCTAGCAAACCTTGCAAACCTGGAGTGGTAATGCAAACCTGGCAAACCTAGCAAACCGTGAGTGGTAATGCAAACCTGGAAAACCTGGCAAACCTAGCAAACCTGGAGTGGTAGTGCAAACCTGGCAAACCTAGCAAACCTGGAGTGGTAATGCAAACCTGGAAAACCTAGCAAACCTAGCAAACCTGGAGTGGTAATGCAAACCTGGCAAACCTAGCAAGCCTAGCAAACCTGGAGTGGTAATGCAAACCTGGAAAACCTAGCAAACCTGGAGTTGTAATGCAAACCTGGCAAACCTAGCAAACCTGGAGTGGTAATGCAAATTTGGCAAACCTAGCAAACCTGGAGTGGTAATGCAAACCTGGCAAACCTAGCAAACCTAGAGTTGTAATGCAAACCTGGCAAACCTAGCAAACCTGGAGTGGTAATGCAAACCTGGCAAACCTGGCAAACCTAGCAAACCTGGAGTGGTAATGCCAACCTCGCAAACCTAGCAAACCTGGAGTGGTAATGCAAACCTGGCAAACCTAGCAAACCTGGAGTGGTAATGCCAACCTGGCAAAACTAGCAAACCTAGAGTGGTAATGCAAACCTGGCAAACCTAGCAAACTTGGAGTGGTAATGCAAACCTGGCAAACCTGGCAAACCTAGCAAACCTGGAGTGGTAATGCAAACCTGGAAAACCTTGCAAACCTAGCAAACCTGGACTGGTAATGCAAACCTGGCAAACCTAGCAAACCTAGCAAAACTCGAGTGGTAATGCAAACCTGGCAAACCTAGCAAACCTTGAGTGGTAATGCAAACCTGGAAAACCTAGCAAACCTCGCAAACCTGGAGTGGTAAAGCAAACCTAGCAAACCTAGAAAACCTGGAGTGGTAATGCAAACCTGGCAAACCTAGCAAACCCGGAGTGGTAATGCAAACCTGGCAAACCTAGCAAACCTGGAGTGGTAATGCACACCTGGCAAACCTAACAAACCTAGCAAACCTGGAGTGGTAATGCAAACCTGGCAAACCTAGTAAACCTGGAGTGGTAATGCAAACCTGGAAAACCTAGCAAACCTAGCAAACCTGGAGTGGTAATGCAAACCTGGCAAACCTAGCAAACCTAGCAAACCTGGAGTGGTAATGCAAACCTGGCAAACCTAGCAAACATGGAGTGGTAATGCAAACCTGGAAAACCTTGCAAACCTAGCAAACCTGGAGTGGTAATGCAAACCTGGCAAACCTAGCAAACATGGAGTGGTAATGCAAACCTGGCAAACCTAGCAAACCTAGCAAGCCTGGAGTGGTAATGCAACCCTGGCAAACCTAGCAAACCTGAGTGGTAATGCAAACCTGGAAAACCTAGCAAACCTAGCAAACCTGGAGTGGTAATGCAAACCTTGCAAACCTAGCAAACCTAGGAAACCTGGAGTGGTAATGCAAACCTGGCAAACCTAGCAAACCTGGAGTGGTAATGCCAACCTGGCAAACCTAGCAAACCTGGAGCGGTAATGCCAACCTGGCAAACCTAGCAAACCTGGAGTGGTAATGCAAACCTGGAAAACTTAGCAAACCTGGAGTGGTAATGCAAACCTGGCAAACCTAGCAAACCTAGCAAACCTTGAGTGGTAATGCAAACCTGGCAAACCTAGCAAACCTGGAGTGGTAATGCAAACCTGGCAAACCTAGCAAACCTAGAGTGGAAATGCAAACCTGGCAAACCTAGCAAACCTGGAGTGGTTATGCAAACTTTGCTAACCTGGCAAACCTAGCAAAGCTGGAGTGGTAATGCCAACCTGGCAAACCTAGCAAACCTGGAGTGGTAATGCAAACCTGGCAAACCTAGCAAACCTGGAGTGGTAATGTCAACCTGGCAAACCTAGCAAACCTAGAGTGGTAATGCAAACCTGGCAAACCTAGCAAACTTGGAGTGGTAATGCAAACCTGGCAAACCTAGCAAACCTGGAGTGGTAATGCAAACCTGGAGTGGTAATGCCAACCTGGCAAACCTAGCAAACCTGGAGTGGTAATGCAAACCTAGCAAACCTAGAGTGGTAATGCAAACCTAGCAAACCTAGCAAACCTAGAGTGGTAATGCAAACCTGGCAAACCAAGCAAACCTAGAGTGGTAATGCAAACCTGGCAAACCTAGCAAACTTGGAGTGGTAATGCAAACCTGGCAAACCTAGCCAACCTGGAGTGGTAATGCAAACCTGGAGTGGTAATGCCAACCTGGCCAACCTAGCAAACCTAGAGTGGTAATGCAAACCTAGCAAACCTAGAGTGGTAATGCAAACCTGGCAAACATAGCAAACCTAGAGTGGTAATGCAAACCTGGCAAACCAAGAAAACCTAGAGTGGTAATGCAAACCTGGCAAACCTAGAAAACCTGGAGTGGTAATGCCAACCTGGCAAACCTAGCAAACCTAAAGTGGTAATGCAAACCTGCAAACCTGGCAAACTTGGAGTGGTAATGCAAACCTGGCAAACATAGCAAACCTGGAGTGGTAATGCAAACCTGGAGTGCTAATGCCAACCTGGCAAACCTAGCAAACCTGGAGTTGTAATGCAAACCTAGCAAACCTAGAATGGTAATGCAAACCTGGCAAACCTAGCAAACCTAGAGTGGTAATGCAAACCTGGCAAACCAAGCCAACCTAGAGTGGTAATGCAAACCTGACAAACCTAGCAAACATGGAGTGATAATGCAAACCTGGAAAACCTAGCAAACCTGGAGTGGTAATGCAAACCTGGCAAACCTAGCAAACCTGGAGTGGTAATGCCAACATGGCAAACCTAGCAAACCTAGAGTGGTAATGCAAACCTGGCAAACCTAGCAAACTTGGAGTGGTAATGCAAACCTGGCAAACCTAGAAAAACTGGAGTGGTAATGAAAACCTGGAGTGGTAATGCCAACCTGGCAAACCTAGCAAACCTTGAGTGGTAATGCAAACCTAGCAAACCTAGAGTTGTAATGCAAACCTGGCAAACCTAGCAAACCTAGAGTGGTAATGCAAACCTGGCAAACCTGGCAAACCTGGAGTGGTAATGCAAACCTAGAAAACCTAGCAAACCTGGAGTGGTAATGCCAACCTGTCAAACCTAGCAAACGTGGAGTGGTAATGCAAACCTGGCAAACCTAGCAAACCTGGAGTGGTAATGCAAACTTGGCAAACCTAGCAAACCTGGAGTGGTAATGCAAACCTGGCAAACCTAGAAAACCTGGAGTGGTAATGCAAACCTGGAGTAGTAATGCCAACCTGGCAAACCTAGCAAACCTAGAGTGGTAAGGCAAACCTGGCAAACCTAGAAAACCTGGAGTGGTAATGCAAACCTGGAAAACCTTGCAAACCTAGAGTGGTAATGCAAACCTGGCAAACCTAGAAAACCTGGAGTGATAATGCAAACCTGGCAAACCTAGCAAACCTGGAGTGGTAATGCAAACCTGGCAAACCTAACAAACCTCGAGTGGTAATGCAAACCTGGCAAACCTAGAAAACCTGCAGTGGTAATGCAAACCTGGCAAACCTAGAAAACCTGGAGTGGTAATGCAAACCTGGAAAACCTAGAAAACCTAGAGTGGTAATGCAAACCTGGAAAACCTAGCAAACCTAGAGTGGTAATGCAAACCTGGCAAACCTAGAAAACCTGGAGTGGAAATGCAAACCTGGAGTGGTAATGTAAACCTGGAAAACCTAGCAAACCTGGAGTGGTAATGCAAACCTGGAAAACCTAGCAAACCTCGAGTGGTAATGCAAACCTGGCAAACCTAGCAAACCTTGAGTGGTAATGTCAACCTTGCAAACCTAGCTAACCTGGAGCGGTAATGCCAACCTGGCACACCTAGCAAACCTGGAGTGGTAATGAAAACCTGGCAAACCTAGAAAACCTGGAGTGGTAATGCAAACCTGGAAAACTTAGCAAACCTGGAGTGGTAATGCAAACCTGGCAAACCTAGCAAACCTAGAAAACCTGGAGTGGTAATGCAAACCTGGCAAACCTAGCAAACCTGGGGTGGTAATGCAAACCTGGCAAACCTAGCAAACCTAGAGTTGTAATGCAAACCTGGCAAACCTAGCAAATCTGGAGTGGTAATGAAAACCTTGCAAACCTGGAGTGGTAATGCCAACCTGGCAAACCTAGCAAACCTGGAGTGGTAATGCAAACCTGGCAAACCTAGCAAACCTAGAGTGGTAATGCAAACCTGGCAAACCTAGCAAACTTGGAGTGGTAATGCAAACCTGGCAAACCTAGAAAAACTGGAGTGGTAATGCAAACCTTGAGTGGTAATGCCAACCTGGCAAACCTAGCAAACCTGGAGTGGTAATGCAAACCTAGCAAACCTAGAGTGGTAATGCAAACCCGGCAAACCTAGCAAACCTAGAGTGGTAATGCAAACCTGGCAAACCAAGCAAACCTAGAGTGGTAATGCAAACCTGGCAAACCTAGAAAACCTGGAGTGGTAATGCGAACCTGGAAAACCTAGCAAACCTAGAGTAGTAATGCAAACCTGGCAAACCTAGCAAACTTGGAGTGGTAATGCAAACCTGGCAAACCTAGCAAACCTAGATAACCTGGAGTGGTAATGCAAACCTAGCAAACCTGGCAAACCTAGCAAACCTGGAGTGGTAATGCAAACCTGGAAAACCTAGCAAACCTAGCAAACCTGGAGTTGTAATGCAAACCTGGCAAACCTAGAAAACCTAGCTAACCTGGAGTGGTAATGCAAACCTGGCAAACCTAGCAAACCTGGAGTGGTAATGCAAACCTGGAAAACCTAGCCAACCTAGCAAACCTGGAGTGGTAATGCAAACCTAGCAAACCTAGCAAACCTAGCAAACCTGGAGTGGTAATGCAAACCTGTCAAACCTAGAAACCTGGAGTGGTAATACAAACCTCGCAAACCTAGCAAACCTGGAGTTGTAATGCAAACCTGGCAAACCTAGCAAACCTAGCAAACCTAGCAAACCAGGAGTAGTAATGCAAACCTGGCAAACCTTGCAAACCTGGAGTGGTAATGCAAACCTGGAAAACCTAGCAAACCTAGCATACCTGGAGTGGTAATGCAAATCTGGCAAACCTAGCAAACCTAGCAAACCTGGAGTGTAATGGAAACCTGGCAAACCTAGCAAACCTGGAGTGGTAATGCAAACCTGGAAAACCTAGCAAACCTAGCAAACCTGGAGTGGTAATGCAAACCTGGCAAACCTAGAAAACCTAGCAAACCTGGAGTGGTAATGCAAACCTGGCAAACCTAGCAAAACTGTAGTGGTAATGTAAACCTGGAAAACCTAGCAAACCTGGAGTGGTAATGCAAACCTGGAAAAGCTAGCAACCTGGAGTGGTAATGCAAACCTGGCAAACCTAGCAAACCTGGAGTGGTAACGCAAACCTGGCAAACCTAGCAAACCTGGAGTGGTAATGCAAACCTGGCAAACCTAGCAAACCTGGAGTGGTAATGCAAACCTGGAAAACCTAGCAAACCTGGCAAACCTAGCAAACCTAGCAAACCTGGAGTGGTAATGCAAACCTGGCAAACCTAGCAAACCTGGAGTGGTAATGCAAACCTGGAAAACATAGCAAACCTAGCAAACCTGGAGTGATAATGCAAACCTGGAAAACCTAGCAAACCTTGCAAACCTGGAGTGGTAATGCAAACCTGGCAAACCTAGCAAACCGTGAGTGGTAATGCAAACCTGGAAAACCTGGCAAACCTAGCAAACCTGGAGTGGTAGTGCAAACCTGGCAAACCTAGCAAACCTGGAGTGGTAATGCAAACCTGGAAAACCTAGCAAACCTAGCAAACCTGGAGTGGTAATGCAAACCTGGCAAACCTAGCAAGCCTAGCAAACCTGGAGTGGTAATGCAAACCTGGAAAACCTAGCAAACCTGGAGTTGTAATGCAAACCTGGCAAACCTAGCAAACCTGGAGTGGTAATGCAAATTTGGCAAACCTAGCAAACCTGGAGTGGTAATGCAAACCTGGCAAACCTAGCAAACCTAGAGTTGTAATGCAAACCTGGCAAACCTAGCAAACCTGGAGTGGTAATGCAAACCTGGCAAACCTGGCAAACCTAGCAAACCTGGAGTGGTAATGCCAACCTCGCAAACCTAGCAAACCTGGAGTGGTAATGCAAACCTGGCAAACCTAGCAAACCTGGAGTGGTAATGCCAACCTGGCAAAACTAGCAAACCTAGAGTGGTAATGCAAACCTGGCAAACCTAGCAAACTTGGAGTGGTAATGCAAACCTGGCAAACCTGGCAAACCTAGCAAACCTGGAGTGGTAATGCAAACCTGGAAAACCTTGCAAACCTAGCAAACCTGGACTGGTAATGCAAACCTGGCAAACCTAGCAAACCTAGCAAAACTCGAGTGGTAATGCAAACCTGGCAAACCTAGCAAACCTTGAGTGGTAATGCAAACCTGGAAAACCTAGCAAACCTCGCAAACCTGGAGTGGTAAAGCAAACCTAGCAAACCTAGAAAACCTGGAGTGGTAATGCAAACCTGGCAAACCTAGCAAACCCGGAGTGGTAATGCAAACCTGGCAAACCTAGCAAACCTGGAGTGGTAATGCACACCTGGCAAACCTAACAAACCTAGCAAACCTGGAGTGGTAATGCAAACCTGGCAAACCTAGTAAACCTGGAGTGGTAATGCAAACCTGGAAAACCTAGCAAACCTAGCAAACCTGGAGTGGTAATGCAAACCTGGCAAACCTAGCAAACCTAGCAAACCTGGAGTGGTAATGCAAACCTGGCAAACCTAGCAAACATGGAGTGGTAATGCAAACCTGGAAAACCTTGCAAACCTAGCAAACCTGGAGTGGTAATGCAAACCTGGCAAACCTAGCAAACATGGAGTGGTAATGCAAACCTGGCAAACCTAGCAAACCTAGCAAGCCTGGAGTGGTAATGCAACCCTGGCAAACCTAGCAAACCTGAGTGGTAATGCAAACCTGGAAAACCTAGCAAACCTAGCAAACCTGGAGTGGTAATGCAAACCTTGCAAACCTAGCAAACCTAGGAAACCTGGAGTGGTAATGCAAACCTGGCAAACCTAGCAAACCTGGAGTGGTAATGCCAACCTGGCAAACCTAGCAAACCTGGAGCGGTAATGCCAACCTGGCAAACCTAGCAAACCTGGAGTGGTAATGCAAACCTGGAAAACTTAGCAAACCTGGAGTGGTAATGCAAACCTGGCAAACCTAGCAAACCTAGCAAACCTTGAGTGGTAATGCAAACCTGGCAAACCTAGCAAACCTGGAGTGGTAATGCAAACCTGGCAAACCTAGCAAACCTAGAGTGGAAATGCAAACCTGGCAAACCTAGCAAACCTGGAGTGGTTATGCAAACTTTGCTAACCTGGCAAACCTAGCAAAGCTGGAGTGGTAATGCCAACCTGGCAAACCTAGCAAACCTGGAGTGGTAATGCAAACCTGGCAAACCTAGCAAACCTGGAGTGGTAATGTCAACCTGGCAAACCTAGCAAACCTAGAGTGGTAATGCAAACCTGGCAAACCTAGCAAACTTGGAGTGGTAATGCAAACCTGGCAAACCTAGCAAACCTGGAGTGGTAATGCAAACCTGGAGTGGTAATGCCAACCTGGCAAACCTAGCAAACCTGGAGTGGTAATGCAAACCTAGCAAACCTAGAGTGGTAATGCAAACCTAGCAAACCTAGCAAACCTAGAGTGGTAATGCAAACCTGGCAAACCAAGCAAACCTAGAGTGGTAATGCAAACCTGGCAAACCTAGCAAACTTGGAGTGGTAATGCAAACCTGGCAAACCTAGCCAACCTGGAGTGGTAATGCAAACCTGGAGTGGTAATGCCAACCTGGCCAACCTAGCAAACCTAGAGTGGTAATGCAAACCTAGCAAACCTAGAGTGGTAATGCAAACCTGGCAAACATAGCAAACCTAGAGTGGTAATGCAAACCTGGCAAACCAAGAAAACCTAGAGTGGTAATGCAAACCTGGCAAACCTAGAAAACCTGGAGTGGTAATGCCAACCTGGCAAACCTAGCAAACCTAAAGTGGTAATGCAAACCTGCAAACCTGGCAAACTTGGAGTGGTAATGCAAACCTGGCAAACATAGCAAACCTGGAGTGGTAATGCAAACCTGGAGTGCTAATGCCAACCTGGCAAACCTAGCAAACCTGGAGTTGTAATGCAAACCTAGCAAACCTAGAATGGTAATGCAAACCTGGCAAACCTAGCAAACCTAGAGTGGTAATGCAAACCTGGCAAACCAAGCCAACCTAGAGTGGTAATGCAAACCTGACAAACCTAGCAAACATGGAGTGATAATGCAAACCTGGAAAACCTAGCAAACCTGGAGTGGTAATGCAAACCTGGCAAACCTAGCAAACCTGGAGTGGTAATGCCAACATGGCAAACCTAGCAAACCTAGAGTTGTAATGCAAACCTGGCAAACCTAGCAAACTTGGAGTGGTAATGCAAACCTGGCAAACCTAGCAAACCTGGAGTGGTAATGCAAACCTGGAGTGGTAATGCAAACTTGGCAAACCTAGCTAACCTGGAGTGGTAATGCGAACCTGGCAAACCTGGCAAACCTGGAGTGGTAATGCAAACCTGGCAAACCTTGAAAACCTGGAGTGGTAATGCCAACCTGTCAAACCTTGCAAACCTGGAGTTGTAATGCAAACCTGGCAAACCTAGCAAACCTAAAGTGGTAATGCAAACCTGGCAAACCTAGATAACGTGGAGTGGTAATGCAAACCTGGAAAACCTAGCAAACCTGGAGTGGTAATGCAAACCTGGAAAACCTTGCAAACCTGGAGTAGTAATGCAAACCTGGAAAACCTAGCAAACCTGGAGTGGTAATGCAAACCTGGCAAACCTAGCAAACCTGGAGTGGTAATGTCAACCTGGCAAACCTAGCAAACCTGTAGCGGTAATGCCAACCTGGCAAACCTAGCTAACCTGGAATGGTAATGCAAACCTTGCAAACCTAGCAAACCTGGAGTGGTAATGCAAACCTGGAAAACTTAGCAAACCTTGAGTGGTAATGCAAACCTGGCAAACCTAGCAAACCTAGCAAACCTGGAGTGGTAATGCAAACCTGGCAAACCTAGCAAACCTGGAGTGGTAATGCAAATCTGGCAAACCTAGCAAACCTAGAGTGGTAATGCAAACCTGGCAAACCTAGCAAACCTGGAGTTGTAATGCAAACCTGGCAAACCTTGCAAACCTAGCAAACCTGGAGTGGTAATGCCAACCTGGCAAACCTAGCAAACCTGGAGTGGTAATGCAAACCTGGCAAACCTAGCAAACCTGGAGTGGTAATGCCAACCTGGCAAACCTAGCAAACCTTGAGTGGTAATGCAAACCTAGCAAACCTAGAAAACCTGGAGTGGAAATGCAAACCTGGAGTGGTAATGCCAACCTGGCAAACCTAGCAAACCTGGAGTGGTAATGCAAACCTAGCAAACCTAGCAAACCTAGAGTGGTAATGCAAACCTGGCAAACCTAGCAAACCTAGAGTGGTAATGCAAACCTAGCAAACCCAGCAAACCTAGAGTAATAATGCAAACCTGGCAAACCTAGAAAACCTTGAGTGGTAATGCCAACCTGGCAAACCTAGCAAACCTGGAGTGGTAATGCAAACCTGGCAAACCTAGCAAACTTGGAGTGGTAATGCAAACCTGGCAAACCTAGCCAACCTGGAGTGGTAATGCAAACCTGGAGTGGTAATGCCAACCTGGCAAACCTAGCAAACCTAGAGGGGTAATGCAAACCTAGCAAACCTAGAGTTGTAATGCAAACCTGGCAAACCTAGCAAACCTAGAGTGGTAATGCAAACCTGGCAAACCAAGCAAACCTAGAGTGGTAATGCAAACCTGGCAAACCTAGAAAACCTGGAGTGGTAATGCCAACCTGGCAAACCTAGCAAACCTAGAGTGGTAATGCAAACCTGGAAAACCTAGCAAACTTGGAGTGGTAATGCAAACCTGGCAAACCTAGCAAACCTGGAGTGGTAATGCAAACCTGGAGTGGTAATGCCAACGTGCAAACCTAGCAAATCTGGAGTGGTAATGCAAACCTAGCAAACCTAGAGTGGTAATGCAAACCTGGCAAACCTAGCAAACCTAGAGTGGTAATGCAAACCTGGCACACCAAGCAAACCTAGAGTGGTAATGCAAACCTGGCAAACCTAGAAAACCTTGAGTTGTAATGCCAACCTGGCAAACCTAGCAAACCTAGAGTTGTAATGCAAACCTGGAAAACCTAGCAAACTTGGAGTGGAAATGCAAACCTGGCAAACTTAGCAAACCTGGAGTGGTAATGCAAACCTGGAGTGGTAATGCCAACCTGGCAAACCTAGCAAACCTAGAGTGGTAATGCAAACCTAGCAAACCTAGAGTTGTAATGCAAACCTGGCAAACCAAGCAAACCTAGAGTGGTAATGCAAACCTGGCAAACCTAGAAAACCTGGAGTGGTAATGCCAACCTGGCATACCTAGCCAACCTAGAGTGGTAATGCAAACCTGGCAAACCTAGCAAACTTGGAGTGGTAATGCAAACCTTGCAAACCTAGCAAACCTGGAGTGGTAATGCAAACCTAGAGTTGTAATGCCAACGTGCAAACCTAGCAAACCTTGAGTGGTAATGCAAACCTAGCAAACCTAGAGTGGTAATGCAAACCTGGCAAACCTAGCAAACCTAGAGTGGTAATGCAAACCTGGCAAACCTAGAAAACCTGGAGTTGTAATGCCAACCTGGCAAAGCTAGCAAACCTAGAGTGGTAATGCAAACCTGGCAAACCTAGCAAACTTTGAGTGGTAATGCAAACCTGGCAAACCTAGCAAACCTGGAGTGGAAATGCAAACCTGGAGTGGTAATGCCAACCTGGCAACCCTAGCAAACCTAGAGTGGTAATGCAAACCTAGCAAACCTAGACTGGTAATGCAAACCTGGCAAACCTAGCAAACCTAGAGTGGTAATGCAAACCTGGCAAACCAAGCAAACCTAGAGTTGTAATGCAAACCTTGCAAACCTAGAAAACCTGGAGTGGTAATGCCAACCTGGCAAACCTAGCAAACCTAGAGTGGTAATGCAAACCTGGCAAACCTAGCAAACTTGGAGTGGTATTGAAAACCTGGCAAACCTTGCAAACCTGGAGTGGTAATGCAAACCTGGAGTGGTAATGCCAACGTGCAAACCTAGCAAACCTAGAGTGGTAATGCAAATCTAGCAAACCTAGAGTGGTAATGCAAACCTGGCAAACATAGTAAACCTAGAGTGTTAATGCAAACCTGGCAAACCAAGAAAACCTAGAGTGGTAATGCAAACCTGGCAAACCTTGAAAACCTGGAGTGGTAATGCCAACCTGGCAAACCTAGCAAACCTAGAGTGGTAATGCAAACCTGGCAAACCTGGCAAACTTGGAGTGGTAATGCAAACCTGGCAAACATAGCAAACCTGGAGTGGTAATGCAAACCTGGAGTGGTAATGCCAACCTAGCAACTCTAGCAAACCTTGAGTTGTAATGCAAACTTGCAAACCTAGAATGGTAATGCAAACCTGGCAAACCTAGCAAACCTAGAGTGGTAATGCAAACCTGGCAAACCTAGCAAACCTAGAGTGGTAATGCAAACCTGACAAACCTAGCAAACCTGGAGTGATAATGCAAACCTGGAAAACCTAGCAAACCTGGAGTGGTAATGCAAACCTGGCAAACCTAGCAAACCTGGAGTGGTAATGCCAACATGGCAAACCTAGCAAACCTAGAGTGGTAATGCAAACCTGGCAAACCTAGCAAACTTGGAGTGGTAATGCAAACCTGGCAAACCTAGCAAACCTGGAGTGGTAATGCAAACCTGGAGTGGTAATGCAAACTTGGCAAACCTTGCTAACCTGGAGTGGTAATGCAAACCTGGAAAACCTGGCAAACCTGGAGTGGTAATGCAAACCTGGCAAACCTAGAAAACCTGGAGTGGTAATGCCAACCTGTCAAACCTAGCAAACCTGGAGTGGTAATGCCAACCTGGCAAACCTAGCAAACCTAGAGTGGTAATGCAAACCTGGCAAACCTAGATAACCTGAAGTGGTAATGTAAACCTGGAAAACCTAGCAAACCTGGAGTGGTAATGCAAACCTGGAAAACCTAGCAAATCTAAAGTAGTAATGCAAACCTGGAAAACCTAGCAAACCTGGAGTGGTAATGCAAACCTGGCAAACCTAGCAAACCTGGAGTGGTAATGCAAACCTGGCAAACCTAGCAAACCTAGAGTGGTAATGCAAACCTGGCAAACCTAGCAAACTTGGAGTGGTAATGCAAACCTGGCAAACCTAGAAAACCTGGAGTGGTAATGCAAACCTGGAGTGGTAATGCCAACCTGGCAAACCTAGCAAACCTGGAGTGGTAATGCAAACCTAGCAAACCTAGAGTGGTAATGCAAACCTGGCAAACCTAGCAAACCTAGAGTGGTAATGCAAACCTGGCAAACCCAGCAAACCTAGAGTGGTAATGCAAACCTGGCAAACCTAGAAAACCTGGAGTGGTAATGCCAACCTGGCAAACCTAGCAAACCTGGAGTGGTAATGCAAACCTGGCAAACCTAGCAAACTTGTAGTGGTAATGCAAACCTGGCAAACCTAGCCAACCTGGAGTGGTAATGCAAACCTGGAGTGGTAATGCCAACCTGGCAAACCTAGCAAACCTAGAGGGGTAATGCAAACCTAGCAAACCTAGAGTGGTAATGCAAACCTGGCAAACCTAGCAAACCTAGAGTGGTAATGCAAACCTGGCAAACCAAGCAAACCTAGAGTGGTAATGCAAACCTGGCAAACCTAGAAAACCTGGAGTGGTAATGCCAACCTGGCAAACCTAGCAAACCTTGAGTGGTAATGCAAACCTGGCAAACCTAGCAAACTTGGAGTGGTAATGCAAACCTGGCAAACCTAGCAAACCTGGAGTGGTAATGCAAACCTTGAGTGGTAATGCCAACGTGCAAACCTAGCAAATCTGGAGTGGTAATGCAAACCTAGCAAACCTAGAGTGGTAATGCAAACCTGGCAAACCTAGAAAACCTAGAGTGGTAATGCAAACCTGGCACACCAAGCAAACCGAGAGTGGTAATGCAAACCTGGCAAACCTAGAAAACCTTGAGTTGTAATGCCAACCTGGCAAACCTGGCAAACCTAGAGTGGTAATGCAAACCTGGCAAACCTAGCAAACTTGGAGTGGTAATGCAAACCTGGCAAACCTAGCAAACCCGGAGTGGTAATGCAAACCTGGAGTGGTAATGCCAACCTGGCAAACCTAGCAAACCTAGAGTGGTAATGCAAACCTAGCAAACCTAGAGTGGTAATGCAAACCTGGCAAACCAAGCAAACCTAGAGTTGTAATGCAAACCTAGAAAACCTGGAGTGGTAATGCCAACCTGGCAAACCTAGCAAACCTAGAGTGGTAATGCAAACCTGGCAAACCTAGAGTGGTAATGCAAACCTGGCAAACCTAGCAAACCTGGAGTGGTAATGCAAACCTGGAGTGGTAATGCCAACCTGGCAAACCTAGCAAACCTGGAGTGGTAATGCAAACCTAGCAAACCTAGAGTGGTAATGCAAACCTGGCAAACCTAGCAAACCTAGAGTGGTAATGCAAACCTGGTAAACCAAGCAAACCTAGTGTGGTAATGCAAACCTGACAAACCTAGCAAACCTAGAGTGGTAATGCAAACCTGGAAAACCTAGCAAACCTGGAGTGGTAATGCAAACCTTGCAAATCTAGCAAACCTGGAGTGGTAATTCCAACATGGCAAACCTAGCAAACCTAGAGTGGTAATGCAAACCTGGCAACCCTAGCAAACTTGAAGTGGTAATGCAAACCTGGCAAACCTAGCAAACCTGGAGTGGTAATGCAAACCTGGAGTGGTAATGCAAACTTTGCAAACCTAGCTAACCTGGAGTGGTAATGCAAACCTGGCAAACCTGGCAAACCTGGAGTTGTAATGCAAACCTAGAAAACCTAGCAAACCTGGAGTGGTAATGCCAACCTGTCAAACCTAGCAAACCTGGAGTGGTAATGCAAACCTGGCATACCTAGCAAACCTGGAGTGGTAATGCAAACCTGGCAAACCTAGCAAAGCTGGAGTGGTTATGCAAACCTGGAAAACCTAGCAAACCTGGAGTGGTAATGCAAACCTGGCAAACCTAGCAAACCTGGAGTGGTAATGCAAACCTGGCAAACCTAGCAAACCTAGAAACCTGGAGTGGTAATGCAAACCTGGCAAACCTAGCAAACCTGGAGTGGTAATGCAAACCTGGAAAACCTAGCAAACCTGGAGTGGTAATGCAAACCTGGCAAACCTAGCAAACCTGGAGTGGTAATGCCAACCTGGCAAACCTAGCAAACCTGGAGTGGTAATGCCAACCTGGCAAACCTAGCAAACCTGGAGTGGTAATGCAAGCCTGGCAAACCTAGCAAACCTGGAGTGGTAATGCAAACCTGGAAAACTTAGCAAACCTGGACTGGTAATGCAAACCTGGCAAACCTAGCAAACCTAGCAAACCTGGAGTGGTAATGCAAACCTGGCAAACCTAGCAAACCTGGAGTTGTAATGCAAACCTGGCAAACCTAGCAAACCTAGATTGGTAATGCAAACCTGGCAAACCTAGCAAACCTGGAGTGGTAATGCAAACCTGGAGTGGTAATGCAAACCTGGCAAACCTTGCAAACCTGGAGGGGTAATGCAAACCTGGCAAACCTAGCAAACCTGGAGTGGTAATGCAAACCTGGCAAACCTAGCAAACCTGGAGTGGTAATGCCAACCTGGCAAACCTAGCAAACCTAGAGTGGTAATGCAAACCTGGCAAACCTAGAAAACCTAGAGTGGTAATGCAAACCTGGCAAACCTAGAAAACCTAGAGTGGTAATGCAAACCTTGCAAACCTAGCAAACCTAGAGTGGTAATGCAAACCTGGCAAACCTAGAAAACCTGGAGTGGTAATGCAAACCTGGAAAACCTAGCAAACCTAGAGTGGTAATGCAAACCTGGCAAACCTAGAAAACCTGGAGTGATAATGCAAACCTGGCAAACCTAGCAAACCTAGAGTGGTAATGCAAACCTGGCAAACCTAGCAAACCTAGAGTGGTAATGCAAACCTGGCAAACCTAGAAAACCTGGTATGGTAATGCAAACCTGGCAAACCTAGAAAACCTCGAGTGGTAATGCAAACCTGGAAAATCTAGAAAACCTAGAGTGGTAATGCAAACCTGGCAAACCTAGCAAACCTAGAGTGGTAATGCAAACCTGGCAAACCTAGAAAACCTGGAGTGGTAATGCAAACCTGGAAAACCTAGCAAACCTGGAGTGGTAATGCAAACCTGGCAAACCTAGCAAACCTAGAGTGGTAATGCAAACCTGGCAAACCTAGCAAACCTAGAGTGGTAATGCAAACCTGGCAAACCTCGAAAACAGGGAGTGGTAATGCAAACCGGGCAAACCTAGCAAACCTAGAGTGGTAAGGCAAACCTGGCAAACCTAGAAAACCTGGAGTGGTAATGCCAACCTGGCAAACCTAGAAAACCTAGAGTGGTAATGCAAACCTGGCAAACCTACCCAACCTAGAGTGGTAATGCAAACCTGGCAAACCTAGAACACCGGGAGTGGTAATGCAAACCTGGCAAACCTAGCAAACCTAGAGTGGTAATGCAAACCTGGCAAACCTAGAAAACCTGGAGTGGTAATGCAAACCTGGAGTGGTAATGCCAACCTTGCAAACCTAGCAAACCTGGAGTTGTAATGCAAACCTGTCAAACCTAGAAAACCCGGAGTGGTAATGCAAACCTTGCAAACCTAGCAAACCTGGAGTGGTAATGCAAACCTGGCAAACGTAGCAAACCTAGAGTGGTAATGCAAACCTGGCAAACCTAGCAAACCTAGAGTGGTAATGCAAACCTGGCAAACCTAGAAAACCTTGAGTGGTAATGCAAACCTGGCAAACCTAGAAAACATTGAGTGGTAATGCGAACCTGGAAAACCTAGAAAACCTAGAATGGTAATGCAAACCTGGACAAACCTAGCAAACCTAGAGTGGTAATGCAAACCTGGCAAACCTAGAAAACCTGGAGTGGTAATGCAAACCTGGAAAACCTAGCAAACCTGGAGTGGTAATGCAAACCTGGCAAACCTAGCAAACCTGGAGTTGTAATGCAAACCTGGCAAACCTAGAAAACCTGGAGTGGTAATGCAAACCTGGAGTGGTAATGCCAACCTGGCAAACCTAGCAAACCTGGAGTGGTAATGCCAACCTGGCAAACCTAGCAAACCTAGAGTGGTAATGCAAACCTGGCAAACCTAGCAAACCTAGAGTGGTAATGCAAACCTGGCAAACCTAGCAAACCTACAGTGGTAAAACAAACCTGGCAAACCTAGAAAACCTGGAGTGGTAATGCAAACCTTGCAAACCTAGCAAACCTGGAGTGGTAATGCCAAGCTGGCAAACCTAGCAAACCTAGAGTGGTAATGCAAACCTGGCAAACCTAGCAAACCTAGCAAACCTGGAGTGGTAATGCAAACCTGGCAAACCTAGCAAACCTGGAGTGGTAATGCAAACCTGGAGTGGTAATGCAAACCTGGCAAACCTAGCAAACCTGGAGTGGTAATGCAAACCTGGCAAACCTAGCAAACCTGAAGTGGTCATGCCAAGCTGGCAAACCTAGCAAACCTAGAGTGGTAATGCAAACCTGGCAAACCTAGCAAACCTGGAGTGGTAATGCAAACCTGGCAAACCTAGCAAACCTGGAGTGTTAATGCAAACCTGGCAAACCTAGCAAAGCTGGAGTGGTAATGCAAACCTGGCAAACCTAGCAAACCTAGAGTGGTAATGCAAACCTGGCAAACCTAGCAAACCTGGAGTGATAATGCAAACCTGGCAAACCTAGCAAACCTGGAGTGGTAATGCAAACCTGGCAAACCTAGCAAACCTAGGGTGGTAATGCAAACCTGGCAAACCTAGCAAACCTGGAGTGGTAATGCCAACCTGACAAACCTAGCAAACCTAGAGTGGTAATGCAAAGCTGGCAAACCTTGCAAACCTGGGGTGGTAATGCAAACCTGGCAAACCTAGCAAACCTGGAGTGGTAATGCAAACCTGGAGTGGTAATGCCAACCTGGCAAACCTAGCAAACCTGGAGTGTTAATGCAAACCTGGCAAACCTAGCAAACCTGGAGTGGTAATGCAAACCTGGAAAACCTAGCAAACCTGGAGTCGTAATGCAAACCTGGCAAACCTAGCAAACCTGGAGTGGTAATGCCAACCTGGCAAACCTAGCAAACCTGGAGTGGTAATGCAAACCTGGCAAACCTAGCAAACCTGGAGTGGTAATGCAAACCTGGAAAACCTAGCAAACCTGGAGTGGTAATGCAAACCTGGCAAACCTAGCAAACCTAGCAAACCTGGAGTGGTAATGCAAACCTGGCAAACCTAGCAAACCTGGAGTGGTAATGCAAACCTGGCAAACCTAGCAAACCTGGAGTGGTAATGCAAACCTGGCAAACCTAGCAAAACTGGAGTGGTAATGCAAACCTGGCAAACCTAGCAAACCTGGAGTGGTAATGCAAACCTGGCAAACTTCAGTGTGATGGATGGCCTTGTCTGGATCTTTGGCGTATGGTTCAGACCAGGTCTCCAGCTAGAAAAGAATTAGTCAGAGGTACAATCAAAGGTGGAGGCTGCCCTCAACTCGTGGCTTCCTAGGAAACTTTCCTTAAAGAGTAGAGCCGAGGCGATCACCACGTACGTTTTCCCTCTCATCCTTTACTGACTGGCCGTACTTTCCTGGCTGTACAACACCTAAAAGCTCTTGTCGAACTCTTGTCCTTGCGATGAGGGAAAACACTAGGTGTGCAGAGAGGTCTGTATTCAATGTCCCTGTTAGGGAGGCTTGGGAATGCCGGCCTTGAAGTGTCATCGAGACGCCCAGAGGCTGGCTTTCCTGAGCTACTACCTTCAAGAAGATCAACAATGGCACTTAATTAACTAACGTTATGAATGTTGTTTTAATTAACTAATGTTATGAATGTTTTTTTAATTAACTAATGTAATAAATGTTTTCTTAATAAACTAATGTAATGAATGTTTTCTGAATTAACTCTAATGTAATGAATGTTTTAATTAGGAAAAAAAATCATTATATTAGTTTATTAAGAGAACATTCATTTCATTAGTTAATTAAGAAAGCATTCATTACATTAGAGTTTATTAAGGAAACATTCATTACATTAGAGTTTATTAAGAAAACATTCATTACATTATTTAATAAGAAAACATTCATTACATTACTTAGTTAATGGATGTTTTTTTAATTAACTAATGTAATGAATGTTTTCTTAATTAACTAATGTAACGAATGTTTTTTAATTAACTAATGTAATTGATTTTTTCTGAGTTAACTCTAATGTAATGAATGTTTTCTTTATTAACTAATGTAATGAATGGTTTCTTAATTAACACTAATGTAATGAATGTGTTCTTAATTAAATAATGTGATGAATGTTTTCTTAATTAACTCTAGTATAATGAATGTTTTCTAATTTACTAATTTAATGAATATTTTCTTATTAACTGTAATGTAATGAATGTTTTCTTTATTAACTAATGCAATGCAATGAATGTTTTCTTAATTAACTCTAATGTAATTAATGTTTTCTTAATTAAATAATGTGATGAATGTTTTCTTAATTAACTAATGTAATAAATGTTTTCTTAATTAACTAATGCAATGAATGTTTTCTTAATTAACTTTAATGTAATTAATGTTTTCTTAATTAAATAATGTAATAAATGTTTTCTAAATTAACTAATGTAATGAATGTTTTCTTAATTAAATAATGTAATGAATGTTTTCTTAATTAACTGTAATGTAATCAATATTTTCTAAATTAACTAATGTAATGAATGGTTTCTTAATTAACTAATGTAATGAATGTTTTCTTAATTAACTGTAATGTAATCAATATTTTCTAAATTAACTAATGTAATGAATGTTTTCTTAATTAAATAATGTAATGAATGTTTTCTTAATTAACTGTAATGTAATCAATATTTTCTAAATTAACTAATGTAATGAATGGTTTCTTAATTAACTAATGTAATGAATGTTTTCTTAATTAACTGTAATGTAATCAATATTTTCTAAATTAACTAATGTAATGAATGTTTTCTTAATTAAATAATGTAATGAATGTTTTCTTAATTAACTGTAATGTAATCAATATTTTCTAAATTAACTAATGTAATGAATGTTTTCTAAATTAACTCTTATGTAATGAATGTTTTCTTAATTATCTCTTATGTAATGAATGTTTTCTGATTAACTAATCTAATGAATGTTTTCTTAATTAACTGTAATGTAATAAATGCTTTCTTAATTAAATAATGCAATGAATGTTTTCTTAATTAACTCTAATGTAATGAATGTTTTCTTAATTACCTCTAATGTAATGAATGTTTTCTTAATTAACTCTAATGTAATGAATGTTTTTTTTTAAGAAATGAAGTAGTTATTTTGGAGAAATAAGTAGAACGTCTACGTTACTTAATAGCCTTTGATAATTATAAATTAAACAATAAATACCTAATTTATTTCAAATAAAATTTATATTGGCATTATTCAACGGTTGACAAAAAGATAAAGCAATTAACACGTAACATGTTTTTTAGTTTTACACACACAGACGCAGAGAGACACGTCTGTTTTTATTTATATGATCAGTCACGAAGAGAGAAAATTACACATAAACAGTGGTGCAACATCACGCAATCGCATATTTTCCTCTAACCTTGTCAACGACTCTCATAAAGTTGAATGTACCCGTGGCGGCCACTAATTGTGAAAACTAATAATCAACTGGTGCCATTGACGTTGAAGTTAAATACTCTGATAACCGATGTTCTAACAAAACGGAATTTGCTGCAGTTTGAAAAATTGGTCTACAAATTATGATCGCATTTGATAGACTGTGCATGCAAACCACCATGACACACTTTCCCTTTCTTAATAATGAAAATCTGAATTAAATTAAGTCTAATACATCCTGATATTTATCTTTTGTATTTATCGCAGAGTTTGAGAAGTTTGAAACGGAATAGTTTTTCAGGCTCAGTGACTTAGCAGAAAAACCAAAATCCTGTTGCTTTTCTGTAGTAAAAAGTTGTGAAAACAGTTTCAAAATGGTTGCAGATCTGAAGGAAAAACAGCTTCTAAGCTTGACACAAAAGAAGTAGTCGCTTTGGGCGCTGTGGCTGTGCAACTGTGCTGTGCACATGTTGAAATTTAAACGTTTTTGTTAAATTTGTAAGTTCATAAAAATGAAGAAAATTTTCCAGGAGTTAGAGAGGTAGACAATACCTGGTAAAAATAAAATAAAAGGGCTTGTGAGCAGACAACTTGTGAAGTTCAAAGAACTGCTGAGTATTGGAAAACTAACTTAAAACTCAATTCACATTGAGGGGCGGTATTGGAAATTTGTTAATGTTACTCGGGTTTTAATACTGAAAATTACAACAGTTATGTCCCTTGAACGATATGTGAAAAGTTGCCTCCTTTGGTTGGTGACATGTCATTTAAGTGTTTTAATAACTCAGTTATCTCCCTTGGATTGTTTATATATAAACAAGTGTTTATTAGGGCAGCTCGATTTTGGAACCCCGGTGAGGCAATGGTGATGATAGTTGGGGTTTGACATAGAAAAGACATACACGAAATATTTTTTTCAAAATCGTTATCTTCGCTTGAGGAAATGACTTTAAAAGTTGAAAAATTGAAGCGATTAAAAGTTTTTCGGTGAATTGTTAAGCACGTACCGTTATCAAAACAATCCGTACTGTTAAGAAAATGGAATCATTATTTAGAAAATGTTTTAAACTACATGTTTAAATAAAATGAGTGAAGATAGTGAATTAATAAAATAGATATTAAATGTAAAGGCAAAATTATGCTTTTTTTAAATGAAATGAAATGAAATAGCGAACTTTGGTCGCTATGACCAAAGTTCGCTTTTTCATTTCAGGAACTTTTTTTTTTTGAGGGGGGGGGGCATTTTAGATTTCACCGTCGCAAAACACGCTCGTTATTGATATTGAAAATTAACGTTTGTTTATTATTTAATTTGAAAACATTACGATTTAGGCTTAATTATTTCGAAAGGAAAAACGAAAAAGACTTGTTTAAAATATATATTATTATATTTCAAGTATCTGCAGTTAATTTAAACATATTTGTTTTATCTTTTTTAATTTGTTTTTCTATTAGGTTGGTGCAAAAATAATGTCATTTTTTTGACGTTCAAATGAACGTCAAAAGCATTATTTTTGCACCAACCTAATATTTCATATCAAATTCTATTTGAAATTTTTATTAAAATATGGTAATACTCCAGTTTTATATTAAAACAACAAAAAAATAGTCCATACAATTTTATTCAACACATTATTTATGAAACATAACCACGTAAATTTTCAAGTTTTCTACTTAATAAAAAATACTTTGCAGAAAATTAGTGTCAAATTTTAATTTCTTTTATTTTTAGAGAGTAATTGTTTTTAAGCCTTGTTTTTCTTCTAAAATTATAGTTTTAAAATCAGATAACCCACAAAGGTTAATATGAGTAAATAAGGAAACTGCTTTAAAGGTTTTTTGGTACTTGTACATCTGTTATTGTGTTAAAATAACTTTATTATTTAGAAAGCTATTCTTAACATGCGGAAGATAGGAGGTTGTGTTGTAACCATTTTGTACTTTCATCTAACAATTTAATAAACAAAAATTTCATAAAAATTAAATTTAACTTGAGCATACTATTAAAAATAGCATGGTAACATAGATGCACAAGCACTGGTTTTTCAAACTCTAAACACTAAACATTCGTTTAAAATGGCACGAATGAATCTCTTTATCGATAAATTCATGTTATCGAAGAAGGAGCTAAAAATGTCTGAACAACTATGCCTCTGATTTGGTTTGGTCCTCTCTCTTCAATACATCTAATTCAACTCTACAAAGTTTTTCATTATTTCTTATAACTACACTTATTTTTTTTACATATGAAACTGGATGATAGCCTAATACAGTTTCCTTCAGTTTCCATTTATTTATTTTTACTTTTCAGATGAGAATGTCAGTAAAAGCACAACGTTCAGTTTTAACAAGTGGTTCACAAAATTTGCTGGTCCACCTTGTCGTTTGGATGAAACAGCATCTCCAACTTCACGATGACAGTTTAGTTATCCCTACTTAAAAAATAGTGAGATTTCTAAGTTAATTGCTAAGGAATTAATTAGTATTTGGCAAGCAGTTAATCCATAATTGCCCTTGTTAAGGTAACATTATATAGGACAGATGGTCAATATATTTTGCTATAAGAGGGCCAAACAGATTGACAGGAAATCTCTTGCAACATCCAAAGTGAAAAAAATGAAGGAACAGCTACACAGATTGTTTGATATATTTTCTTGTAGCTGTAAATTTCCTGTCTTGAGATGTGATGACTTTGCAGTAAAGTGCAAGACAGAAAATTGTCAAAAAGGCATATAGTCTGCACTTGTCCTCCTAACAAGGAAGTAAAATTAATTCTATAGATTCACCTGCAATTATGTTCCTTTTTTGTGGAAAATAAAATAATATATTGGCATTTATTATGTAATCTGGCTCTATTATTAAACATGCAAATTTTGCAATTTTCAGGTTCCACTAGAAGAACTGCAATTTAGAGCAATTTTTAAATTAATTGATGGAACAATAAAAAGCCTAACAACATTTACTGGTTCTTTGGGGAAACTTTGTATTAATAATTATCAAGATTTGCCTCAAATAGAATTCTAATGAATTAGTATCCCCCCCCCCGATCATCATTATCTGACAGCAGAAGAAACAAATAATTTAAGTGTGACGACCAGAGGATATTTTTTGAGTATGCTGTTGGCATTTCTCGAGAAATATACCTAAGATATGCAGCTTAAAAATTGGGCCCTTGAATCAAGCAAGATGGCTAACATAAGCAACAAGGTTAATGTGTTTATGGACCAGAGATGTCCATCCTCAAACACTATGATAAATTAAACATTTTGGTCAAATTTATCATCCAAGTGTATGCAGTCAGTTGGTTTGAGATCAAAACTGACAATAATTTTTTTTAACCAACAACAGTATATTTTAATATGATTCAGAGAACAAAACATTTAAATGAAATCCAAATTACTGTTTTAAACAGTTCAAAATATAGTGCTTTTGCACTACTTCCGGAAAATATCATAATATCCATGATAAACTCAGATGAATTGGATTTGAGAGATGAGGGCATTCAAGCGATTATGTCCATTAGGTAAATAAATATTTATCCATTAAATTTTATTAGTTTTCTCAATTTACCCCCAAAATAGTCAGTTTTATTCATATTACATCACAAAAATATAAAAAATAGGTGTTTTCAAATAATTGTTTTTTTTGTGTTATTTTTTCCAGAAATAGTGAACAACTAAAAAAAAAAATAAATAAAAGACTGAAAAAGATTACTGTCACCAATTTTGCAACCACACACTCGTCAAATTTGATTAATTTCTCTCAAAAGTTGTATATAGGCAGGAAGTAAGACATAGACACATTATTACAAAGTAAAAAATTAAAATACATGGTTCTGTAACTTGCATCAAGTTGTTATATTGTGTAATACATCTCCACATATCTTTTTGAATTGTGAAATTTAAAAAACTTAGTTGCTAATTAGCTTTTTTTACAATTTTTGTATAATTAATGCAGTAAAAGTTGAGATATTTTGCTAGTTGTGATTCATAATTAAAATTATAATTCATGTATATATTTTTCTTTCAAAGTATATCATATAAATATATCAATTTTAATTGGATTTTTTATAAAAAATAGTGAATTTCAAAGTCAGTGTTGTGTAAAATGCTATGAAAATGAACGATTTCTCAGCATTTTTCTATACGATTTTTAAAATTAAATGCTCAATTTTCTGTTCAAGATAGGAATCTAATTTTTGGTATCTGTTCTTATCACATCAAATCCCAACTATCATCACCAGTGCCATGTTGATTTTCTGAAAAAAGTTGCAAATCAACCTGCCCTATTGCACCAATACCACGACACCGGCCTCTACACAACAGTTTGTTGGCTTTCTTTGTCTTTCCTCCAACTTTGGTTCGCTCTAATTCTTCATTCCTTTTGGGTCGGGCGGGGGGGGGGGGGGGAGGCGTCGCCTCTTTGACAGTCATCTCTTTCGCCCCGGCCAAAGCGAACACTGCTAATTCAACCAGCTGGTCGACGATTTAGTTCTTAATGTTTGCCTAAATTCTTGACGTTTGCCTAATTTTGAAATTTCGAAATTTTTTCGCATCCCATTTCCTATTCCATTCGTTTGAGAGAGATTTCTGCCGATCAATTCGTTCTTTCTCTACACGTTCTCTTTCGGCTTTCCTTTCAATATAGTGGCGACGTTTTCGACTAATCATAGATATTGACTTCTCCATTTTAGATTGAGATGATAACTCAATAAAAACTTGCTTTTCCCGTGAAATTTTCAGTTTTGTTTTTACATTCCGAAAATCATTTTCACAAACATCGTTATACACAATTCTGAGACGTTGAATGTTTCGGTTTCAACCAGATTTTAGAAATGATGAACGATGACGTTTTCCATCCAAACATGGTTCAAAAGAGTTGATATCCTTTTTTTGTGTTACTACGTGAGCAAGTAATTGCTGTATGGGCTGCTTCCTTTATTTTATTGCAGTTCAAATAGTACACGTTCCCAACTTCGAACCTGTAGCTACTATTTTCTGTTTGTCCAAAAGTTTACAACCTATCTCAGTAAATATGCAAGTCTTCCCAGACTTAGTAGCACTCAACACACTTAATAAGTTGTAACATAATTTGAGAACGTATCGAGTCTCATACAATTTGAACCTTTGGTATTTTCCTTTTGGTACACTTATATTCAATTCTATTGTTCCTATTCATAATGCTTCAACTGAGAATCCTTCACCAAGGGTTATTTTTTCTGTCACATCCAATTTTCGGGAATTAATAATTTTTTTTCATATCATAACACATGCGATACGTAACACAAGAGTCCACAATCCAGTCTGTAATTTTATTTCTTAGACAACGCGTTATGTGAGTAAAGTGCGTTGAACGTTTGAATTATCCTGCATTTTCTTAGTGAAGTACGCTTTCTTTTTCAGATAATTCGACTTGAAAATTTCCCCAGTATCTTCACCAAGCAGTCGACAATCACGTTTAATATGTCCGGTTTTTCCACAATGATAACACTTAGGTCTCTTTCTGATGACGTGGCGTTTTTGCTGTCATAGCTTTCAATTCTGCATTATTTTCTCCCCTTTCTTTAATTTTGGATTCTTCACATAATAGTCGCTCAGTTACTAAGATTCACTTAGGAACTTAACTTCTTGATTAGCTTCGAGTGTTGTCACCAACATATTGTAGGAATCTGGAACTGTAGCTAGGAGATGCACAACTCTGTCCTCATCGTTTATTAAGTCACCAATGCCAACTCATCAAATATTTCAACCATCGTTTTGATGTGTTCATTAACAAAATAACCCTCTTTTAATTTCAGGGAATATAATTTTCTCCTTAACGTTAATTTTTTAGCCCACATTTTCTTTGGAAATTGATCAGCCAATTTCTTCCAAATGATCGTAGGATCAGTCGGATCCCCAATTAAATATAACAGTGACGTTTTCACTGAGAGAACAACCGTGACTAACGTAGGCCTCTCCTTAGCATATACGTTCTGTGTGCTTGTACATCGAGGCTCTGTTGGGGAGCAAGTTCCGTTCCACCCACAATTCCCCAGACACCATCTTTCATTAAAGCCATCTTACACTGAACTCTCCATGTTGTATAATTCATTCCATCAAGTAGTGACACGAGAACACAAATCTTTGCATCCATAATTAATATTTGTTATAGAAAAAAACTTTTTTCCTTTATCACAACCGAAAATTCTAGATGGCCAAAAACAATGTTCAAACGGGTTTACATTTGTTATTTTCTTCTGTCATTGTATCTACAATGTCGATATGGGCGCATGACCTTTGATAGTTAATAATACCTTATTATTGGAGGTTGACAAAAAGATAAATCAATTAACGCGTAACGTATTTTTTAGTTTTACACACACAGACATGGAGAGAAACACGATCATAATCAGACGCAAAGAGAGAAAATTACATGTAAACACTTGTTTATATATAAACAATCAAAAGGAGTTATTTAAACATTTAAATGACTCGTCACCTCTACCCCCAAAAGGGAGGCAACTCTTCACATATCGTCCAAGGGACAAAATTGTTGTAATCTTCAGTATTAAAACTCGCCTAATATCGACAAATTTCCAATAGGAAGAAGAACGTCTGAAGTAATCTCCACGGTTGTATTTTTTGAGCGGTACAGTAGAGGTTCCATTTTGTGTGGTTTGTCTCGGCAACAGTTTTTCGCATGCTGATCTGATTTTACGGTGTGTTAGAGTTTCCTGTAATCCAATAATCTTGAAGAAACTGACGTAGAAATTTTTCCGTTTTCTATGCCCAATGTGGCGATTACCAAGTCCTTGGGCTCCCGAATTAGAATTAACCTAGACAGCCGCCCACATGCGCATTTTTTTTTTTTTGAAGATAAGAATTCTAATTTGAAGCCGTAGTTCAATAGACTGGGTCTAAATAGTATGTAGCAGTGCAGTAAAAGTAGATAATTCTTTTTTAAACCTAAAAATTGTTAAAAGGTGATTGTGCTTCGGTTAAAGAGTAAAGTGACGTGCAAACAACGGTGAAATTTCAAGAATGTAAAGATAATGTTGAGGTCTGCTTTCTCTATCTGTGAATACTGTTTTTCGGCTGGAGGCTGTGTTATGGACGCATAGGCAATTGATTTTCCGAGCCAGATGGAATCTTATATTGTCACTAAGTTTGTATACTTGGTAGAATACTAAGTATGTCCGGTGCCCTGGATTATGATGCATCGCTATGGATCAGCAGGGCAAGTGATACCTTTAGAAAGTTGTGAGCTGTCATAGGATCTCGCTTTTTTTTTTGAGTGTCTATACATCCACTATGGATGTAACAGAAGATGAAAAGGTTGCTTTCTACCTTGCTTTATGCAGTGTAGTTAGATGCATTCCCTCTGCTGACAAGATCGTCATTATTGGAGATTTTAATGCTAGAATGGGAAGAGGTTTTGAAACCTGGCATGTGCTGGGTAAACACGGAATGGGCAAGTGTAATAGCAATGGTCTGATGTTGTTGCAGTTTTGTTCAGAGATGGGTTTTTAAATCGGTAACACCGTGTTTTAGCAGAAGGACAAATACAAGACGACCTGGATGCATCCTGATTCCAAACAATGACACTTGATAGACTATGTGTTAGTCAGAAAACGTGAGATGAGGGTTATCTGCAGTATTCGTGTCATACGTGGTACAGAGTACTAGACGGACCATCGGTTGGTCTGTGCAGAGGTTAAGTGTGTTGTGAAGCCCAAGATGAGGGGACCTGATGTGGCTATTCCAAAGCGACTTAATTTTGACCGTCTAAGTGACAATATTGTGAGGGAGAAACTAGTTAAGGAGATGGAAGAGATTGGCCTGCGTTTAAGGAGTCTGTCTATGAGGTATGTGAGAGAGTATTAGGTTATTGTGAGCGTAAACATCAGGATTGGTTCAATGAGAATGCTACTGAAATTCAGGTTCTGCTTGATTCAAAGGCCAGGGCATTGCATGCTTATCTCGGGGGTGGTTTGACGGATGGTGAGCAAGATTGATTGAGGAACAATTTTAATGCAATCAAGCATGAGGTGCAGAGGAGGATGAGAAGCATGCAGGATGAATGGTGGAGGCAGAAAGCTGAGGAAATACAGCTTGCCTAGAATTCGAACAACACCAAGGTCTTATACAGCCTACTGCGTGCGGTTTACGGACCATCCAGATCACCTATCACTCCTTTGCGCTCGAGGGATGGTAGTGATCTTCTTCAAGACTCTACCAACATTCTTCATAGATGGAGGGAGCATTTCGATGACTTCCTGAACAGGCCTTCTTATGTTGATCAGGAGTTTGTTAGGTCGATTCCTAGCAATCCGGTCAAGAATATCTTGGCAGAGGTTCCTTCTCTCCAGGAGGTTGAAGCAACATCCATAAGCTGAACAATGGAAAGTCTCCTGACCTGAATCGTTTGCATGCAGAGATCTTTAAATGTTCTGGACCCAAGATGATACAATGCTTAGTGGACTTGTTGCAGACTGCTTGGCGGGATGAGTGTGTTCTGCAGGATTGGTGGGATGCATTGATGGTGGTGCTATACAAGGGGAAGGGTAGCAAAAATTAATGTGGAAACTATCGAGGCATCTCTTTGCTGTCATTAGTCGGTAAGGTGCTCTGTAGGATCATGCTAGACAGAATGCTGGAGCACATTGCTGACGATGCCTGAGTCACAGTGTGGTTTCAGAAGATGTTGAGGGACAGTGGATATGATTTTTACAGCTGGCAACTACAGGAGAAATGTATAGAACAGCAAAAGGGTCTGTATCAGGTATTCATCGATTTAACCAAGGCCTTTGATACAGTCAATAGGGATGCTTTGTGGGATATTCTGAAAAAGCTTCACTGTCCTGAAAAGTTTGTAACCATCTTAAAGCTCTTCCATGATGATATGAAGGCTGTGATCAACGTTGGGGGAAAACTGGCTGATCCTATCTCAGTAGAAAATGGTGTTAAGCATGGAGATATTCCAGCACCCACACTCTTTGCGTTGTATTTCACCATTGTCTTTTGGATGGCATTGGGGGGCGGTGGTGTTGTTCAACATTAGATGCTTCAATGCTAGTACAAAGGTACTCATCAACACGATCTGTAACTTGCTCTATGCGGATGACTGTGATCTCGTGGCTCATACGGTGGCTGATATGCAGCATCTTGTGGACGCCTTTGCGGTTGCCTGCAGCACATTGGGCCTGACTATCAATCTGAAAAAAAACTGTCTTAATGTATCAGCCTGCTCCAAGCGTGCCATACTATGAGCTATCAGTTTATATCTGTGGGTCAAGGATAGCGGTTGTCACTAAGTTTGTATACTTGAGTAGCATACTAAGTATGTCCGGTGCCCTGGATGATGAGGTATCGTTACAGATCAGCAGGGCAAGTGATACCTTTAGACAGTTAGATAGGCGTTTGTGGAGCTGTTATGGGATCTCGCTACAACAAAGATTAAGGTTTATGCTGCATACGTTCTCTCTGCTCTTCTCTATGCCTGTGAAACTTGGACAACATACAGGAAGCATTTGAGATGGCGAATCTTAGGTGTAGGTTGGCAAATGTATGTCAATGATGTGGAGGTTCTCAAACAGACCCAATATCTAAGCATTGAAGCTCACATTATCAAACATAAACTGAGATGGAGTGGAAATGTGGTGAGGATGTTAGACAGTTGACTTCCCAAACAACTCCTTTATGGCACGCTCGCTGAGGGAAGACGTTTGGCTCAGAAGCCTAAAATAAGATTCAAAGATTGTTTGAGGTCCACCTTAAAAAATGTGAGATGGATGAAAGAACCTGGGAGAGTCTTGCTTTGGATCGTGGAGAGTGGAGAAGGACCTTGCGGGGAGGTGTGGGCAAGTTTGAGACAGATCGAACTCAGTATGAGCGGCTGAATATGATATCAGGAAAGGGAGGTTGAAAGGAGAAGTGGATGGGAGGGGGCACCAAATTGGTCTGGAGTGTGAGGTGTGAGTAAGATTATGTCTGAGCAGAGCTGGGCTGATAAGCCACCAGACTACTCATCAGCGCAGTGGGCCACAAGGCAGTCTTGTGTTGCCAGATCTAACCTGTGTCAACTGTGGGCGGACATACAAAACAGCAGGTGGTTTGAAGCGGCATTTGATTATACATAGAAGTGACCATCAAGAACGTGCTGCTAGTGGCGCACATGTTTGCACAATGTGTGCCAAAGAATGCCAGAGTTTCGCAGGGCTTAAAAGCTACCTTAGTGCGGCCCGTCACTGATTTGTTTTCGTGTTTCTGTATATCTTTTTTTTTTGTGCTATATCAAGTAATGGCAATGTTCAAAAACGAATTTGCTGCCATCATATATTCATATGTGTATGTATGCGTAAAAATGCATATATATGTATGCATGTGTATATGTAGTTAAATGTATGTGTATGTATATGTGCATATATATGTACGTATTTGTATGTGTATATGTATGTATATGTGTGTTTGTATTTGTATATGTGTGTGTATATATGTGTATGTATATGTGTATGTATGCATGTGTGTATGTATACATATGTATGTGCATTATGTATTGCGTATGTATGTATATATGTGTGTATGTATGTTTATATGTATGTGTGTGTGTATGTGTATATATGTATGCGTGCGTGTATGTATATATATGTGTATGTATAGCAATGACCGTCTTCAGTGTCATGTCTGCTTGAGCGTGTGTGTGAATTCGGCGGTAGGACTAAGAAAAACAAAAAAAAGAAGTCATTTTCGGGATCATGGACTTTAAGTGTCATCATATATATATATATATATATATATATATATATATATATATATATATATATATATATAAACATCAAGAAGTTTAGTCGGATGTTCTTCTGATAGACCGAAAGCAGGCTTGAAATTTTCTTTCGAATAGTGTAGCGATGGAAAGGTGTTCATAGACCCAACTTAACTCACGGTGGATCTTTATGTATTGTGGTATTAAACACAATAAGTAATCAGTAATAAAAAAACAACAAACAAAAACAACAAAAACAAAACAAACAAACAAAAAAAGCAAAAAAAAAAAAACAAATAAAATAAACAAAAAAAAACAACGTTTATTTTGGTAAGAAAACTCTTGTGCGGTTTGTGAAGTGCTGAAAATAAGTTTTCGTTTTCTTTAAAAATTGTATTTCTATTTTGAATTAATTTCAGTTTGTTTTATTTTTAAGTTTTTTCTCCACTTAAAGGAGACATGAAAAATTCTGAAGTTTACGGATCATGCTGAAATAACCATCCACAAAATAACACGATTGTTGCAACGAACCGTAAAAAGAATTCTTTCTAGACTGAGGCAGCATTTTAGAAAATCACTTTGCGCAGGATAGAACGTTGCATAAACCCTCTATATCGGTTTATTGCAGGCCAATATTTTTTTAATTTTGAAATTGCTATGAAATGCAGAGAAGTGAAATTTGGTATAACACTGGAAGAGCATAACAAGGTGCCTTATTTCCCTGATTTTTGTGGAATTTCAACAAATATTTTGAATGTTATACTAATTTTTCTATTTTCTTTCAATTTTAAGTGTGTATCACTTTATTGCAAGTGTCTAAAAATGTATATTTTCGGTAATAAAACAATATGCTAATTTCATATTTCTATTTACATGAAATAAAGAACATATCCAGTAACAATATTAACGAAAAACAAGAACGAATTTCACATTATTTTGTTTAAGGAAATAATTATCAACATAACTCCCATGCTTCAAAATCACTTTGAATGGCCTCTTGTCAACTGATGATGTCAATTGGTGGATTTGAGATGACGTGATGCTATAGAAAACTTAAAAAATCTTCCTCCAAATTTCATCCTTCGACAAAAATTAAACACCTCATTCATTAACTTTCATCTTTATTATTGACCAGAGCTGCTCAATTGGGGTTATATCTGGAGAACAAGGTGGTCATGTCATCAAATTTTCTCTACTAATGTCTAATGACTTAAGGTAGGATGTCGTAGGCTTGGTTGAGTGGGATGGCGCATTGTCGTGCATAAAAATCAATTTGCAGTGATGCGCCAATGGAAGGTCATCAAGTCATCGTGCCAAATGCTCATTTAAAAAGAAAATATAAGACTGGCTTGTCAGTTTGAAACCTTTTAGCACTTGAAATGGTCCAATTAGTTTTTTTTTTTTTTAAATTTCATTTTCACCGCAAACAAGGCACATTGCCACTTTGATGTAGGGAGCTACTACCAGGGACACAAGCTACAGGGGTACTATGTGGGGAGTTCGGCAGCAAGATGTCGGTTCACGTTACACTTGAATTTCTGCATGTCAGTACAGTTGGAGAAGCAGGAACCTGGAAGGGAATTCCAAAGTCTAGCGGTTCTGGGGAAGAAACTACTGGAGTAGAAGGCTCTCTTACGTCTAGGGATCTCTACTGTGAAGATGTGGGATTTTTGCTGCTTGTTGGGTTTGTCGGGGGCATTTACGTCGAGGGGGTACAAGTGCTTGCAGTTCTTTAGAGCATTTACCGTTAAAGTACTTGTAGAACAGGCAGAGGGATGCTACATTTCGTCGATAGGGCAGAGGCTGAAGCTTAGGTGTCAGTTCAGGACCTATCAGACCGGCGACTCTCTTTTGAACCTTGTCTAGGAGTGAGAGACTAGTAGCAGATGCACCAGCCCAAATATAACAACAATACTCCATACATAGGCGAATGGTGGCCTTATAGAGGTACAGGATACTTTCGGGTGTTAGTAGTTCATCGCAGATTATTCCAGCCTAAAACCTGACACTTTCACCTCCCTGTTGATGACAGAATCGATAAGGGGTAGGAAATCCAAGTGGATTCCAAAATTTGGCCCACCCATCTGGTCCATAAAGGGTTGTTCTGGCCTCATCGGTGAAAATAAAAGCTTTGTCAAATATAGCAGCATTGTTGCTGCCCAGCTGCTTGATAAGTTGATGGCGAATTTTCTGACATCACGTGCAGAAACTGACTTTGTTGCGTCTTTGTCCTTCCTTGGTTTGAGGTTTGGGTTTTCCCACGAATGAAGACAATGATCTTCGATCTCTTCCAAGCTGTTTGGCTAGATCTACGAGAAATAAACCTTCTGCAAGGCCTTCAACAACACGTTCCTTTTTCACCAGCTGTCAATGCATTTTGGGAGCCCTGCAATAAAGTGATACACACTTCAAATTATCAGAAAATAGAAAAATTAGCATAATTTTCAAAATATTTGTTCAAATTCCACAAAAATCCGGGGAATAAAGCACCTTGTTATGTTCTTTAAGTGTACCAAATTTCAGTTCTCCGTGTTCCATAGCAATTTCAAAATCAAAAAAAAAAATAAAGCGTGTTCGAACATGTTTTTTTCCTGACATACACACACCCACATGTACGCACATACGCACACACACGCACGTATATACACATCCACGTACACACACTCATGCGTGCGCAAACATGCACACATTGGTGACGTCACTTCCTTTTAAGTGAAATCCAGACATGCGCAGTCAGAACACTGACCCCGGTATAAAAATCAACAACAACGTTCAACTTCCTCTTTCTTCCCTTTTGCCTTGGTTTGTCAACCAGACAAGTTCGCATCCACAGCTTGTGACCTGAAGACACTTCCACGTGGCCGACTACTACTATGCAAGCGCAGCTTTACTGAGGTCAGCCCTCTCTCTCTTTCTTTTTCAACCTGCTGGCTGCCATATCTCTTTCTCCTACTTTATTCCTCTTTTTCCACGCGCGTAGTTGTATATATATATAAATATGAAGAGGGAGAAATATACGGATATAGAGAGAAGGAAATAAACTGCGCGTAAGGGAAAGAGAAGAAGAACTAAAAAAGAAGGAAGAGAGTGACCATCCGCTGCCTGTCATATGGTTTAATTAGTTTAGAATCTCTGAGAAAGAGAAGGGAAAGAAAATGAAGATTATACGCGCGTCATAGAGTTAATTGAGTCATGGAAAATAAGTCTATTAAAAGATATATAAAAAAGATTATATACAAAGTTTTAAAACTATCTGTATGTTTTCATGTTAAAATTAGTTTGAAATAAATATTATCTTATAATACATTTAAATTTTCTATTTGGTATTTGTAATATATTACTATGAATTCAAAAAATTGAGTCTTATGTAGTTAATATTTTATATATTTTTATGTAATTAATTTTATTGGTGATTATAGCGGTCGTTGTAATTTTGCTCACTAATATTTCACTTCCTAATTGATTAAGATGCAGAAAATTGCATTATTAGTCGCCCCCAATTCCATAGGACGTATTTAGTTTCGGTTAATATATACTTTTATTCATTCCGTACACAAAAGTACTTTCATGCACGCATAAAGAAATAAATAAATAAAATAGTTATTATTTTAAAGTTTTGTGTTAATTTATATTAAATCTAATAATGTCTAGTGGTAGTATTTGATCTTTTTGACTTATATCAGTTTAATAACTAAAGTATTATCTGCAGAGAAAATTTTTTTTCTTAATGCTCTCTTATTTATTTATAAGTAATTTGGATAAACAGGTACTTCGGAATACGTACATCCAACTTAAATTTCGGACAACAAATATCATCAAGTCGTTATTACCGAGTATATACCGGACAGCACTATAATTGCCAGTGGGGTGGGGTGGCAATTATAGTGCTGTCCGGTATATATATATTATTTCCTTCTCTCTATATCCGTATATTTCTCCCTCTTCTTCCTAGGTTAGTAAACGCGTGTCAAGTCATTTACGTGTAAGAACGTGCATATTTAGGGGCGTGTGTGTATGTGTTGTGGTGTGTGTGTGTGTGTGTGTGTGCGTGTCTGTTGTTACGTCGGGCTACCGGACAGGACAGCCGTTTTAGGTGTCATAATGTTCTTGTTGTTGTTTTTTTTTTAAAATCCCTCCCATACTAACTTAATTCCCACCCTCTCTATAAAATGTATTAAGTGGATTGCTACTACCACCCCCTCTGGTTTTTGACGGTCGGGGCCCGATTCTTTTTCTTTCTTTATTTCAGTATCAAAAATGTAATTGTCTAGTTTAGATGCTTGAAAATACCAAATAAATTATTGCATCGACAATTATGTAATTTAAATCATAAACTGTTTCAGCAGCTTTTCGAAATTAATACATATAAACATTAACACGGTTGGAGATTAGGCAATCATTGCTTCAACATGAATTTCTGCATGTTGTATCAGTCTAAGCATTCCAATGACTTAAGTCCCCCCTTTTTTGATCTTGGTTAATGGAGGAGAAATCCTTCATTACTGACACAATTTTAATATTTTTTACTGACCAGAGTGCCCCTTTTGGGGAGCTACTTTTCCCCCCAAAGTTTTAACCGACCCCATGTCCAACTCTGCCCTTGTGGGGAGGCAACTAAACAAAAAAAAAGTAATCAGAAGGGACATTTTTCAGGGCATCTTATAATTAATCAGAAGAGACATTTCCAGGGCATTTTGTAATTAAATCAGAAATTACTTTTCCCAGTTAGATTTGTAATATTAAAACTTTGTTACATAAATATAGTACCTATTTACAATGCTTCCCCACGGGACAAATTTAGACACCAGGGTCGTTTTTTAACGTGGAGAAAAGGAACAAAAATTGTCCTAGTTGTAAAGGATTTCTCCTTCACTAAGAGTGTGACGTAATCCCCCATTGGGGAGCCTTAGAACTACGCTGAAGTAGCTAATCATTCCCGGATGACGCCAGATAACCGTAGGATTTAAAATAGAGAATATATATATATATATATATATATATATATATATATATATATATATATATATATTATTTCATGTCAAAATAGATATTGTTTGAAACCAGAGAAATATGTTTTGCAGTTAAGTTGATGACAGGAAATTCCACGTATAACATTGTATGGCCTTGGTGAACTCAAAGTCGGATATCAGAACTGACATCTGACATCGGCGTCGTGAGAATCAGAATTCAAACCCCAGATTTGAGAATTACACACACAAAAAAACTTAAAGCTTTTCGATTTCGTGGCGAAATCTTATTGGCTGGGGAAAATTCCACCCCATCCACATACCTCACTATATATACGACTGTCGTGCTAAAATTAGGGAGATTGCTTGTTAATTTCGGGGAGGACAGAAGTAGAAGAAGAACAGACCGTATAGAAACGTGACCCCTCTACCTCCTCATCCAACCGTCTGTCGCTGTCTGTGAAGAGATTTGGGACTTTGAAAAAACTTACTAAGAACTGAATGATAATTGTAAAAGCATTTGTACATAAGTTTGTGAAAATTACACTGTAGATTAGTCTACATGAGTCTGTTTTTCTTCCTGCCTGCGGCTTTGATATTCGCTTTCAGCATACCAGATTTTATGTGACAACCTCAGAGTAGACCAGATGACACGAGCCGATAATTCCAGATAAAAAGGGGTTCTAACTACCTTCTTCACAAGGAGGGGTTACAGAGAGAAGAAATTGAAATGTAGCATCTGAAGAACAGATACTACACTTTGATCTTGGCCAATGCCCAAGAAGAACAAATCATTTTTATTAGCTTTGCCTCAACAGCGACACCACTTTTTGTTTTTGTTTTAATGGAATTTCATAACAATTAAACGACCCGGATGTAAGCGTGACACACAAAAGAGCACACACGCTATCGTATTAATAAATAGATAATGAAAAATAATATTATAATATTACATATCATATATTCTAATACATATTATCTGTTGGAAGATGTTTCGTCTAAAAAAAAACAGGAGTAAATTATTCAACAATGAAATGTATCAAGGAATATGCCGGAATGCCGATCAACCGTCGTTGCCAACGAAAAATCTAGGTAAGCAGTCATTACGTTATTGCGAAATAATTTGCAATGGTTATTTAAACAGGTGATGAGTACGTAGCGATACGCCAGAGACATTAAAATAAATAACATTTCGGTTACGCGTACATTTGCCGTATCCACCCACGCAAATTCTGTGGAAATAAAATGTAAAACTTTGTCTTTTCGCGCGGACGTAAGACAACGCATACCACGTGACAGGGTATCCACTTTCCGTCCAATCAACGCTAGAAGAAAAACACATTTCTCAATTTTTTTTTCTGACAGCTTCACCTTAAAACCGTATAAAAACACTGCACGATGATCAACTCCCTCCTTTTTTGGCTTCTTTGACCTCTGTTGCTTCCCTTTACCTTTCTCTGACTCTCTTTCCCTCTTTTTCTCTTTTTCGGCTAGTCTTCATATCGGAACACAAGCGACGCTTCATAGACGACAGAAATGCATTGCTGCTTATATCAACGTTCCAATCTCACTGGATTAATTCCTAAAAAAATAACCCATTGTCATCTCGGGCACATTTATGAATCAAAATTACCACACTACTGGAACTAACCAATTTAACAAATGTTTAATTCTTTTTGTAAAAAAAAAAAAAGAAAAAAAAAAGAAATATTTTTGTTTCTAAAAAAAACACGATTGCCTCAGTCGGAGGAGGTTTTCCATTTTCCTCTTTTAGTACATTTTTTACTCAAGTTCTATCTGACTCTATTTAAGAAATATATAAAAGTCCGCATGACTATATGATTCTAAAAATCTAACACTTATTTCCAAGAACTTATTTCAAAGAACTACGAACATCTCGTAAATTATTTAATGACTTAGTTTTCTCTCGCGTGTCAAAAAAAAAAAAAAAAAAAGATTTATCTTTTTTGTTAAATAAAGCCTTATTATAAACGTTAAATAAATTTATTATAAACGTTAAATAACCTTATTATAAACGTTAAATAAACTTATTATAAACGTTAAATAAACTTATTATAAACGTTAAATAACCTTATTATAAACATTAAATAAACTTATTATAAACGTTAAATGATGATTCTGGCACTTGTATTTTTGTTGTTTATGCCGAGGTGTGAGCGATTTTTATCCGTGTTTACGTCGCTGATGTGGATGCTGGCACTTCAGGCACCGATGAGGATCGGCCATCCTTGTTATCACACTGGCAACACTTATACACACACCCAACCATTGCAAGTACTAGACATATGGGAGATGTGTTTTCACTCAGACTCCATGGAAAACCATCGGTTATGGCCAGTGAACAATCACTGATAATGACTGAGTATCATTCATTCATTTTCATTTGAATGAGATGGTTTTGTTGTTGGCACTCACTTCCTCGATTATTTTCGAGTCAGAATTCTTTCAAGAAAATCATTGGGTACTTACAGAAGGTACCAACTGAAAGTTGGCAACATCCTAAGTGAAAGCGTTTCTGTTGGACGAACTTGATTGAACTTGGCACAGTGCGTGTCGTTAACCACTAATCACCGTCACCTCTCTGTTGTTGATGATGATGTTGATGATGACGACCTCATAGAAATTCTTCAGATAATCAGGCAAAAGTAAAAATAAAACGAAAAAAAGAAAATGAAAAATCTTAAAAAATCCTTCAATTGTAAGCAACCCCAAATGATTTCATATATTCGCTTGCTTTACAATGCTTTCCTTGTTTTGTTTTCCGAATTTATTATTTTGCTCTATCTCATCTGCTTACTTTTAGTTTTGGGTGTTGGTCGATTTTTGCTGGAGAGTCTTCTTTAATAAAACAGCTGGGATGGATACACCTCCCACCCACCCACCCCCAAACTCTTGCCTTTTTTTTTTGCCTTAAAGTCGAGGGTGTGCGGAAAAACCAAAATAACACAGACAATAGACATAAAAACAAAGAACTTGAGATCGAAAGGCATTACCCCTTCCCCTCTTCCATACGCCAAGTGTCCTTTACTCTCCAACCTAGAAACAAAGAGAGGGAGCCATGACATTGTCCGAACTGGATCCGGTGGAGCTGGAGCTGGCCACGCTAGCACGCGCGCGACTGTCTACCCCTAAAACATTGGACAAAATCATTGACGATACGACGGCGGTGGCGTCTAGGTTCACATCTGTGACTGTGAGGTGCGTGACTGAAATGTGCGTCTCCGATTCGTCAGTGTTAACAGATATCAAATATAATAAGCGCTTATTATAGACGAATGTATGTGTATGTGCGCGTGAGAGAGAAGGTGGAGGAGCAGATGACTATGTTCGTTAATGTGTGCGGGTAGCACCTGGTCTGGAGCAAGGTCTCGACCCCCGCCCGCCGATTAACAAAAAAAAAAAAAAAAAGAAAAAGAGTGGGGTGGAGCTGGAAAACTGAAGGGTGAACAGCTTTTTACGGACGTTGATGTTCGGCAGAGGCGAGGTGAACGCACAGCTGAGCCAGACACGCATATTAAAACAAAACATAATGTGTGCATATATAGCATGTGACTAAATAAATATGCGTTGTAATGAGTGTATGTATTGAAAACACACACACGCACTAACACACACACACACACACACACACACACACACACACACACACACACACACACACACACACACACACACAAACGCACGTGCATGCGCGTTGAAACACATTAAACTGATAATGATTCTATTTTTGTGTTCATTTCCTTTCTTTTTTTTATTTCAAAGAGGTAAAAAAGAACTTTGTAGAAAATAAGGCAAAAGAAGTAAAGAGCTATGATAAAACGATGATAAAAAGACAAAATCCAAAAGTAAAAATAATTACGAGAAAAAAATGGAAAAATATTTTGAAGAAAAAAATGAATGTATAGCAGAATGAAAAAAGAAAGGAGAGGAGGAAAAAGAAGAAGAAGAAGAAGAAGAAGAAGAAGAAAGAGTAAGTATTTTGAAGTAAGTGTAGATGAATAACGTAAATATCAACCAGGAATACGTGAAGAGAAAGAAGAAAAATGTGTAAAGAAAAATATGTGAAAATGTAAAAATAAAGAAAGAGCTGTATTTTTATAAAGTGAGGAAAAAGATAAGGAAATAAAGAAAGAAATAAGTGAAAAATGATATATAATCATAATTCAGCATTACTACTACTACTACTACTACTACTACTACTGATGCTGCCGATAAAAATAGTAGTAATAGTAGTAACATGATTAATAACAACACACAAAATAACAATGAAGTTAGAGGGGATTCCCAGCTCGTCCCATCCTCCTCTATCTTTCCCAAACCTTCTCCATATTTACATCTGCGCTTTTGCCGAAGACGCCCGAGTGTACAAAGGAGCAAAGGACGACCCACTGACTTGGTCGAGGTAAGGCTGGAAGCCACCGGCCAGTGCGTCGAGCCGACTTGGGCTAAACGCGACCTCGAACAAGGCCAGGTGGAAGACTGCATGATAGATCAGGCTTAACGACTACATAAAAAATGGCGGGCTGATAGGCAATTTGTTGGCCTCAAACAGTTGACAGTACTGCCACTGATGACAATGATGACGATGATGATGATGATGATGATGATGATGATGATGATGGACAATGCTAATCGGACAAATAGAAACTGCAACAGAAGTGAATAAAAAACATACAATCAAGAAAACTGGAACTGCTAAATTATAAATTGACTAACCCCTCATCTCTTCCAAACAAGAGACAAAAAGACAAAAAACAAAACAACAAAAAAAAAAAAACAAAAACAAAAACACACCAAATAATCGAAGGGTCGAGGAGGATGGAAAGATTGATGAGGGAAAGCAATAAAAGACCTCCACTGGATGGGTGCGAAGAGGATTGGGACCTTGGGGAGGCTTATTGCCATCCAAATTCCAGTGATGACCATGTCATTGCCAGCAAGAAGTTAATAGCAAACTACTGTTGCGATTACGCAAATATATTTGCAAAGAAATAGGTCGAGGGTACCGTAAATCTAGGAAGATTTGTTCCAGGGAACACCACTGGTTGCTGTCAGTGAGCAATGGCAATCGCTGATGATGGCCTGTGTGAGAATTCCTAATGAGTACACATAATAATAATAATAGTAATAATAATAATAATAATAATAATAATAATAATAATAATAATAATAATTTCATTTATCAACCTCTTCCTGAAAAGAGAGGGGATTCATTCTCAGATGACTTTTCTTTAATCCTGTCTCCAAACCAGGAGTTTCAAAGATCAAGGGGTTTCCTAAGGATATTGGTGGTAACTACAATAGTAGAGGTCTGAAAGCCGCCCCAAAAATAAGGGATTCGTAGTTTTTTCAAATGTCCTTCCAGACAACTTGATACTACACTTAGCATATTAACTATGATCGGGATTATTTGTGTTTTAATCCCATGTATACGCTTTATCTCCAAGGCCAACGGAGCATAATTTCTCCACTTATCATTCTCCTTCTCTCTCACATTCCTGTCCCAGGATACTGAAAAGTCTACAATTTGCCACTTTGAGACCTTGTCAATGACGACCAAATCCGAACGATTATGTTTCAATTGCTTAGTCGTCATGACACTTTTGTCCCACCATACCTCTACATTGCCATCCTCACTTGTTCTCGCTTCACCAGGCACCTCCTCAAACCACTTTCCAGCACACTTCACCCCCAACTTCGTACAAATCTCCCAGTATATCTGAAGCCACATGCGATCGTGTCTGAGCCAATCTACTACACCCTGCTGCAAGGGTCGCAATTGACTCTGGAAACTTTCCACAAATCTGGCATTCCGCAGCAACATCCTAGAACCACTTTTTAAAACAGTTGCGTTCCTAATGCCTGCTCTCGTGCTGTCCAAACAAAAGCTTCAGTACTCTTACCCAGATACCCAGCTCATAGCCATTGCCATGATTTTTCATCAGCCACATCTACTACTGTTATATAGCGCCAGGACCCCTAGGTTGGGAACGGTCGTAGTTAGTAAGTTCCCCGCTGTAACAAAACCAAGCAGCCGTCTTTTATTGATCGTCTATTTTGTTTAGTTTTCTGGTTGTTATGGTAAAGGCCAAGACAGCAGAGTTATTTCCCCCTTGACCGTGCATTTTTCTCTCTCGGTTTTCTCCAGCTGTCATTCGCTTGTCATAATAATGTTGCCGGCTGAAAGAGAATTAACATACACACAAAGATCAGACGTAACTCAGCATACCAATCAAGACGTAAGACACGCTGGCTTTTTATATAAAAATGTATTTTGTTTTGAAATTATTTTTCTCGTTGTACATAGAGATTTTTAACAGTTCAAAATTTAACGGTGTGGCTTACTGTTCGTTTCAGTGATGGAGAGGGGGTGAAAACGTTATGCTCTCGACAATGCACGTCTCCTATCGGCGTCTCTCTCTCTCTCTCCTTTTTTTCTTCTTCTCCTCTCCTCTTCTCTACCTCTTCTCCTGTTGGACTCCAAAAATCACCTTTTATATATTAGCATGTGTTTTTTTCTCGGTGATTTTCCACGCCACGCCACCTGTATATCACTCTGCTATCGATAATGGATCACGCATTTCCTGATCACGTTTCTCAGTTACACATGCATTCCTGCATCTGACCCAGAGACATCGTAACCCACTTCTCTTCAGCTGACCGACTATTGACTTTGTTTATACACGTGAGTCCATAATCTCGTGCTCTTCATATGACATTCCATTCTTACAAGGAATGTCCCGTTTCATTCTTTTGTAAACAAAAAAATCGTCGTCCGATTTCTATGTTTACGACGTAATTATTTTTTCGCTTTGACTGGTGGACAATCGATTATTCGATGCCCACCTTTCAAATCTTTTATTTTCTTTTTTTTTTAAAGAAGTTTTTCTTTTCAGTTATGTATCGGATGGTCCCAGCCATCCATTACATAACACCCCTCCATTAACCATTTTTTAAAAAAATCTTCAATCGTCTATCGGTCCATCGATATTTCCAATACAATGTTCTAAATGTCACAATTTTTTTTGATAGATTTCATACGGACACAAAATTTTTTTTTTTTTAATAATAACCAAAAATCATAATAACAAAAAAATAAAAAACAAGAAAGCACAAGGTCTTCCTTCGGTATAATGCATCGTCCGCACTTAACAGCGAAATATACGCTGCAACTTTACTCGTTTTACCGAAGTGGTCGATTTGTCCAATATTTTCCACTACCTCGGCCCTTTAATTAATTGACTAATTAATTAAATGTGAGACTAACATTTCAATTACTTTTTTAAAATGTGGGCAGCATATAGTACAAAATTCCGACCAGAACGCCAGGATCCTAAATGTTGGTGGCAACTTCGAACTCCCATAATAAGGATTTTGCCTAAAATCGACAGAGTAACTTTCTTACCCAGTCCAAACATCCTGTTCCGCGCTCCCGACGCGCAGCTTGATTATAATTTAAGTTCCCAACCCTCGTGCTAGCCCTAGCTACGGTTGGTTGGTCCCTATTATCATAATCAACACTGCACGACCTGGGCACTAAGTTTAATATATCGTCCTCCGATATCTCATTAATTTCCTTAGCCCTTTCAGCCGTCATGCTGCGTGTTATTATTTTCCGTTCCATCAACGGGACCCTGTTTTCCTGACTTGGGGATTTCCGTTGATGGCGATAGCTCTGTTGGGGATAATTTTCTTCTTCCCCACTAGAGGATTCCCTATCGGTACTACTAACCTCTACCGGTGCTGACAGGGTAGTTTTTCTACAGCCCTCTTGCTCGTTGAGGATATCCCATTCCTCCAGTTCTGCTTTTCGAAGGTGTTCCCTGTGGAGAAATGCGTGACTTACCTGGATAGACCACGTGCGGGTCGGTCACCGAAAATAAATAAAAAGAAAGAAAAGAAACGGTCAAGACTCTTATTTATAGAGTAGTGATCACGTGAGTTAGAAGAATATGCAAATAGAGGTGAACGATTTTGCGATATAAAAAGCCTGTGTTGTTAAGAGGAGGAGCAGACTGTTGGCAGAAGTCAGTGCTGTCAGACGTGCTTTAGAGTTTTGTTATTATATGCTGTGTTCGATTGTTGGGAGAGAGAAAAGAGAAGAGGAGGAACCAAGAAGACATTCTGCAGATACTTGACTTTGTGTTGGTTTAAAGCTATCTCGGCGCTTGGTGTGCGGTTACTAACAATGGACAGATTCGACATTCGCTTAATACCCGAGTTCGACGGATCTACCACTGGACCGGCTGTCGTTGAATGGATTGAAAAGGCAGAGAAAATCTGTAAACTGTGCAAAATTAAAGAACCAGCCACAGTTATCCCTTTGAGGCTAACCGGAGGGGCCTATGCAGTCTACCAACAACTCGGGGATGAACCAGACTGGGATGAAATCAAGCAGAGCCTGTATACAGCGTTTGGTACAGATCCATTTGTTGCGTGGCAACAGTTCACGAGCCGGACACTTCAACCCAAGGAAACAGTCGACGTGTACCTAGCCGACCTGCGAAAATTATCTGTACCGTTTGGTGGGGTCAACGATAAAATATTAAGCTGTGCTTTTTTGGTAGGCCTACCCGAGGAGGTCAGTAAACTGTTGCGGGCATCATCAAGAATCGATGAATTGTCAACTGATGAGTTATTGGCCCGAGCTCGAAACATCTGTAAGGAACAGGAACCAATTGCAGCAGCAGCTCGTTTTCGACATGGAGGCAATGTGGACTCTCTTCCAGATAGTAATAAGCATGCCACCCCAGTGTGCTATAAATGTGGGGAGGCCAATCATTTTGCTAAAGAGTGCCGGAGTGATAGGAGAGGTGTATATCCACAATCAAAGAGACCAGTGCAATGCTATCGCTGCAATAAGTTTGGGCACATATCTCGCAACTGTTCGGGAAACGAAGTTGGGGGCAAGGTACTATCGCTACCCTTGCCCCCTGCCAACCAATAAACACAGGATTGCCTGTCATTAGCGTTAAACTTGATGATGTGCAGTGTTCAGCACTTATAGACACGGGGTGTTCCCGGTCTATAGTTAGTGCCCATTGCTGTCCGGTGTGGCGGAGGAACCCAGTTGGCGTTATGACCATTAATGGCTTATCACGGGTATGTTGTGGTGAAGGGACAGTCACAATCTGCACTGAGAAGGGTGACACAGCTAAAGTTGACGTTCTGGTGATGCAGGAGAAACCCCTTGGCTACGACATGTTGCTTGGAATTGATGCAATACAAGCACTAGGAGGCGTTACAATCACAGCAGCTAGAGGTATCAGGCTTGGAGAAGGGAAAGACGTCTGTGCAGCCATGTCGATTGAAGAAAAGGACTTCTGTGCTACATTTGATGACAACGAAAGGGTGTGGACTGCAAAGTGGAAATGGGCCATGGGCCAGGAACCAGATCGGCTGTGCAACACGATTCCAGAGTATGCAGTTTCTACCAAGAATAGGGCCGCATATGAAGAAGAACTTCAGATGTGGATTGACAACGGTTGGTTAATACCATACCCACAGGAACGTCTGGGACCACCCAAGGGATTAATTCTGCTCATGGCTGTTGAACAACCTACCAAAGAAAAAATTCGTCCCGTAATGGATTACCGAGAGTTGAATCGGCATGTTGATGCGTTTACCGGAAACGCAGATGTGTGCGCTGCTAAACTGAGAGAGTGGCGTCAAAAAGGGAGCAATGTAGCACTTCTGGATCTAAAGAGGGCCTACCTGCAGATACGTGTCCATGAGTCATTATGGCCGTTTCAGACAGTACTACTCAAGGGAAAACTATATTGTTTGACACGTTTGGGTTTTGGCCTAAACGTAGCACCCTTGATTATGACAACCATTATTAAAACTGTTTTGATGCAGGATGAGACCACAGCAAAAGCTGCTTCAGCCTACATAGATGACATCTATGTTAATGAGGACATAATGTCTGCGGATGCAGTTCGAATAAAACTGAAAGCGTTTGGGTTAATAAGCAAATACCCTAAGCGCCTAAAAGATGGAGTGCCCGTGCTAGGCCTCGAGGTCTGGGAGGAGGGCAATACGTTGCGATGGAAACGAGGGAGCCCACTTCCAAAGTTACCCAATGTATTAACAAGACGTACTGTGTTTTCTATCTGTGGTAAATTGGTAGGACATCTACCTGTCTGTGGATGGCTCCGATCGGCAACAGGAGTGGTGAAAAGACGAGTGACTACAGTAACAAAAGGATGGGACGATGTTGCGGATGATGATTCTCTCCAACAAATGATGGCTGAAATGTTGTCCAGAGTGCATAGGAATGACCCTGCCCGGGGTGAGTGGCAAGTGTCTGGAAACGAACTAAATGCATGGGTTGACGCAAGTTCGTTGGCTACAGGTGTCGTGTTGGAGCAACTAGGTGTTGTTGTGGAAGATGCATGCTGGCTTCGTCCGAAAAATGATGCCCAACATATAAATTTGGCAGAACTTGATGCCACGTTAAAAGGTCTTAATCTCGCATTGCAATGGCAGACTAATGTTGTGCATCTCCACACTGACTCATTGTGTGTTTACCATTGGTTAACCGACACCTTGACTGGAAAGGCTCGAGTTAAGACTAGAGCTGCAAGTGAAATGCTAGTACGAAGGAGACTAGCAATAATTAAGCGTCTAGTTGACGAATACAGCTTGCAGGTAGACATTACGTTAGTCTCGTCGATGCAGAATTTGGCTGATAGCTTGACTCGAGTACCAAAGAGGTGGATCGATGCAATGAGGCAGGGATCCGATCTTCAACAACAAACATGCGCGACTGTAACGGATCAATTAACACCTGACCAGATCCGTATGATACACCAGCAGATTGGACATCCTGGAATTCAGAGGACTGCATATTTTGTCCGAAGAGTATGCCCTGCAACTACAAAAGCATCAGTGAAAGCAGCCATACGTTCGTGTGAAGAGTGTCAGAGAATTGATCCGGCACCATCCCAATGGCAAAAAGGGAAGCTCGAGGTGGAGGGCAACTGGCAGCGAGTAGGGATGGACATAACACATTATGGGGGCAAACATTTTTTGACCATGACGGATTGTGGCCCGACGCGTTTCACAATATGGCGCCTGTTGACACGACAGGATGCAGCCAGCATTATACAACAGTTGAGAGCCGTCTTTTTTGAACGTGGTGCCCCGATTGAAATTCTGACTGATAATGCCGCCACATTTCGATGTCAAGAATTTCAGAAATTCGTGCACGAATGGGGGATTAAAATGCATTATCGGTGTGCATATTATCCCGAGGGTAATGGTATAGCAGAACGGTGTCACCGCACCATCAAAAGAATTGCAGCCAGGACGCAGTGCTCTATCCCAGAAGCTGTGTACTGGTATAATATAACACCCAAGGACAATGCAACACCAGCAACTGCACCAGCCAATGGGATTTACCAATATGAACAGCGTGTGAAAGGAGTTGATGCCATACCATCAGTGGTGAGTGTTGTCAATACACCATATCAGGTGGGAGACCTTGTTTGGATAAAACCCCCAAATGCTGGGTGCACTACGAAATTTTTCCGGGGAAAAATAGATGAAATCATAAGTCCTCAGACCATGTTGATTGGTGGCATACCACGTCACGTAAAAGATATCCGCCCTTGTTATACCTCTTCTGATTCTGAGGACGATGAGGAGGATCACACACCGTTCAGAGATGATCCTGATCACTTACTGCCCCTTCAGGTGAGCATAGAAACACCACCAACAGAACCAGATGAGGGAATGATGGGACATACTGATGACAATAGTGAGGAGAGCGATGGACACAAGGAAGTAATGCCTCATCGAAATACTCGACAGAGACGAATACTGCCCACCCCCCGTGATTGCGAAACCCAGCGAGAAGGGATGATGGAGCATACCGAGGAGATGACGCCTCCGATTCTTCGGAGAAGTACCCGACAAAGACGGATACTGCCCCCCTGCCCTGATTGTGAGACACCGCCTATGGAACCACGAGACGGGATAATGGAACAGACTGGTAGTAATGATGGTGGTAATGAAGAAAACAGTAATGAGGAAGTGCTTCTTCGAAGGAGTACCCGCCAACGACGATTGCCCGCATGTCCTGTTTGTGATCATGAGATCAGGGGGGAGTGTGGAGAAATGCGTGACTTACCTGGATAGACCACGTGCGGGTCGGTCACCGAAAATAAATAAAAAGAAAGAAAAGAAACGGTCAAGACTCTTATTTATAGAGTAGTGATCACGTGAGTTAGAAGAATATGCAAATAGAGGTGAACGATTTTGCGATATAAAAAGCCTGTGTTGTTAAGAGGAGGAGCAGACTGTTGGCAGAAGTCAGTGCTGTCAGACGTGCTTTAGAGTTTTGTTATTATATGCTGTGTTCGATTGTTGGGAGAGAGAAAAGAGAAGAGGAGGAACCAAGAAGACATTCTGCAGATACTTGACTTTGTGTTGGGCTTTCGTTACTGCCCCTGTCAGTTGACTTCTAATCCTATACGAGACTGGCCCCGTCTTCTCTATGACTACATAATATGGAGACCATCTTACGTCTAGCTTTCCCTTTTTCCTATTATTTTTATAATAAACTAAATCGCCAACTTGAAAATCGACTGCTTTCGTTTTCTCGTTGGCCCTATCTATCATTTTCTTCCTAGCTCTCTTTACATTATTTCTGTAAAGGTCCGATGCATGTCCTGCAGAGCGATCTCATGATCCTCTTCCCCGTAGTAAATTCTACGCGGCCTCAGTATGTTGTCTAACGGCAAGACAATGTCTCTATTATAGAGCAAGTAATAGGGGGAGTACTTCGTTGTTTCGCTGACATTAAACCTTACAGCAGCCAGCATCTGGTTCAAGTACATGTCCCACGAACGGTCATTGTCCCCTATTTTCTTTGCTAGTACGTCATGCATCGTCCTATTGAATCTTTCTATTTTCCCGTTACTTTGTGGGTGGTAAAATGAGGTGGTTACGTGATCAACATTAAGCTCTTCTAAAGCCCTTTTCATGATCCCATTGACGTTCTCCGGTCCGTTATCCGTAAGTTACTGCAATGGTGCACCAAATCTGGGAAATATTTCCTCAATTAAGAGATGCACCACTGTCTCTGCCTTTTTATTAGGCACAGCGAAAGCCTCAGGCCAACCACTATACATGTCGATGAGCGTGACTATGTATTGATTGCCTGACAAAGTCCTCGGATAGGGTCCGGAAATATCCAATGCAATCTTAGCAAAAGGAAAAGAAGGCATGTCGGTCTCCTGCATTTGAGGTTGTTGCTTCCTCAAATTTCTGGTCTGGCATGGGACGCATTTCCCTATGTGTTCGTTCAACTTCTTGAACAAACCAGGCCAGAAATACTTCTGTTTAATGGCGTGGAACGTTTTCCCCACACCCATGTGACCATTCTCATCATGGTATTGATTCAATACCTTCATCCTCAAAAGTGACGGGGTATATAATCTAACTACTGGATCGTCGTCGGGTTGCGATTAATAATATACGATATCGTCCATTATGATGTACTTTTTTTCTTCCATCGTGGACGTTTTACCGCTCGTCATCCGTTTCTTTAATTCGACGATCTGACTATCGGCGTCTTGTTCTTTACACATATCCAAACCTGACGCTCGCTTTCTACTGGTGAGTCTTCGTCATCCTTATGCGATACAAACTCTCTTGGTTCAAAACGATTCGAGTTTATCGCACTCACCGTGTAATTCCTATCGTCTATTTCTACTAGAGGATCGTCTTCATCCCGATTCGCATTTACCGCACGGGATAAGAGATCTGCACAGACGTTATCCTTTCCTTTCAGGTGCTGTATGGTGCAATCATAGCCAGCCATACTCAAAGCCCACGTCTGTATTTTTTTATTCTGTATCGGAGATTTCAGCAAGTACTCTAATGGTCTGTGATCCGTGTAGATGGTGAACGTAGCACTGTGCAAGTAGTGATTCAACTTATTTAAGGCATAGTGAATCGCATATGCTTCCTTCTCTATCGTTGACCATCTAGTCTGGGTATCTGACAACTTATGAGATAGAAAATAAATGGGTTTCTCTATCTCCCGACCCTCCTCTGGGTCGTAGACCATTTGAGACAAGGATGCTCCGATCGCATAATCGGAGGCATCTGTGTATAGTCTGTATCCTTTGCTAGTGTCCGGGTATGCCAGCGTCACCATCTCTGCAAGCTTCGATTTCAATCGATTAAAAGCAGACTGACATGCATCGTCCCAACAGAAACGTGCATGCTTCCTAGTTAACCGAATTAACGGTTCGGCGATTACGGAAAAATCCTTGATAAACCGCCTGTAATAGGATGTCATGCCTATAAAGGATCGAACCTGCTTCACAGTGGTCGAGGTCGAAATTGCTTGAATCGCTTTAACTTTGTCCCCATCCGGCTGGATACCTTTCTCACTCACTCGGAATCCCAGATATTGCACTTCCTTGCCGAAAAACTCACACTTCGCCGCCTTTAACCTTAAGTTATGCTTACGTAAACTACCTAGCACCTTTTCTATATGCCTAACATGTTCCTTCTTTGTTTTGGAGAATATTAAAATATCATCCAAATAAGGCACGGCGAATTCTTCCTGTCCCTGTAATACTACGGACATTAGCTCCTGGAACACTCCTGGAGCGTTAGCAAGTCCGAATGGCATTACATTAAATTGGAACAGTCCTCTATGACAGGTGAACGCGATTTTCTCTTTATCCTTTTCGTTCAACTTTACCTGCCAATACCCTGATTTCAAATCCAACTTTGAGAAGTATTTTGCTGACCTAAGCGAAGCTAGTATATCATCAATTACTAGTAGCGCTCGGGCATACTTCTTTGTTATCTTGTTCAGGGCCCTAAAATCTACACAGAACCTCTTCGTTCCGTCCTTCTTTTTTACTAGTACTATCGGGAAACTCCACGGACTGTTTGACCTCTCTATAACCCCTGCCTGTAGCATTTCCTCCAGTACTATATTAACTTCCTTCCGCTGCTTGAGAGGTGTTCTATAAGGGTTTCTCTTTATGGGATCGTTTTTTCCTGTATCGATCCTCATCTCTACTGTGTCAGTCCGGCCTAAGTATTTATCCTCTGTGACGAATAAATCTGTGTTTCGTCGCAGGACTTTATCTACATCTTTCCTAAATTCCTCTGGCACCTTTATGCCGTCGAGGTTACTCTTGTTTCCCGACTTCTTTTGTTTATCTGGCTTTGATATCGCCATCACTACTTCTGTTCTACTACATGTACCTATCTTGTAACCTTTCCTTAATTTTACTGTCTGATTTGTACTATTCATGATTAGCAAGGGAAAGCTTTTCCTACCTTTTATTGTGACTACTGTGTTCGCTACCGATACACCACTTAAATCACTTAGGAAGCCCGTATCTATCTGTACTACTTCGTAGTCTAAACACTGACCGTTTTTCATTCCGGCACGAGCTGTGCACGCATGTAAATGCTGCGGTTTTAGGGTGACATCGTGTCTTAATCTAACTATCCTAGAAATATGAGCCTCTTCTTGCAGCGCTATGTACTCGTCGCCTAATCGAATTGCTCCTAAATCAAAGTACATTCTAATACCATTTTGCTTGAGCCAGTCTCGGCCCAATATGACGTTCATATTTAGGTTTTCCGTCACTACGAAATCATGTCGAATGTACTGGCTTCCTACTTTAATCTGCAAACGCGCCACTCCTTGCACTAAGAGAGGTGACCCGTTTGCAGTCCTTAAATTAATCTCTATTTTCTTTATCCCAGGCTTCTGTCTGAGCCCTTCTAACACGGTACTTTTTATTACTGAAATTTCTGCGCCAGTATCTACTAATGCTCTAAACTTATTTTTCTCTATTTTAATAGGGATGCAATTAGCGGCGCCCATATGTCCTATTATCTTCGTCTGTTCACCCCCCTTCCTCTCCCTGGGCGTCTTGCGAGTGGGGGTGGCTCGTTTCCCGACTTGGGGAAAGTGCAGTTCCTGGCTATATGGCCTTTTCTGCCGCAATTGAAACACTTAATCCCCGGCCAAGGGCTCTCCGTTTCTCTTGCCTTGAAGCTGGGTCTCCTACTAAATCCCCTATAATTCCCATTCCCCCTATCTTGCTCTGGGAATCTCTTTTTTCCTATCGCTTCTACGTTTCTCTGGCGTCTACTACGTTTCCATAGGTTCTTCTTCTCGGACATTGCCTCTTATACGGGTTTGCCACCGTTCCTTGATTAGGGCCTTTTCATAGGCTACTTTGAGGTCCGATGGTTCCTCCCTCATGACAGCGATTTTGACTTCTCTGTCATATAGCCCCTCGATGAAGAAACCTATCACTTGGCTTTTTACTACTACATTGTTCGTATCTAGGCTACCATACGAACCTTCAGCCAAGCGCACTAACCTCTGCATGTAGTCCTGCCTAACTCTCCTACCCTGTCTAATATTTGCCAACTCCCTCATAAATTTGGTAGGATTTGCCTGGACTCCAAAATAATTATCTAAAGCTTGTTTCAAGTCTACCCATGCCAAACTCGCATTGTTGGTTAGCAGACTTGAAACAAACTGTCCCACTGGGCCAGCCGTAGTTAATAATACTAACTGACATTTCTCTTCCTCCGTTTGTCTAATTATTCTACTATACTTATCTATATCGCTAAACCTACTATATTCGTGCGATTGTCGAGAGCCTAAAGTTTTTATTTTCGCTGAGTTCGAAATGACCTTCCCTACGTTGTGTAGTTCAGCCCCTAGGATCTGCGCGAAATCTGTAAAAATATGCTGTTCCATCTTCAAAAATTATTTACTCGATACCCTAATTATTATGAGAAAGAATTAAAGAAAAACAAAAATTTTTTTTTTCAACACAACTTTTAGAGCCGAGGTTACGAAAAATATTGAAAAAAAATCACTGACCTTGCCTTTTCCTTGCGTGCGTTTTTCTCTTCGTTTTGGTCGGATTAGTCTTTTGTTGTTTGTGTGATAACCGTTGTTTTTGTGTAAGAGTTCTTTCGTGTAATAGTTTTTCGTGTAAGAGTTTTTTCGTGTAAGAGTTTTTTCGTGCGAGAGTTTTCTTTTGTTTTTTTTAAAGGTCTTACTTATCACTCTTGATGAGTGAACCGGTCGTACGGCACCAATTAGTTTTTATTATATATACCCCAGGTTCGGTTTTGCATCGCTGATGCAAACTGGCACGCGGCACCAAATAGGTTTTGTTATATCCCGCCAGGACCCCTAGGTTGGGAACGGTCGTAGTTAGTAAGTTCCCCGCTGTAACAAAACCAAGCAGCCGTCTTTTATTGATCGTCTATTTTGTTTAGTTTTCTGGTTGTTATGGTAAAGGCCAAGACAGCAGAGTTATTTCCCCCTTGACCGTGCATTTTTCTCTCTCGGTTTTCTCCAGCTGTCATTCGCTTGTCATAATAATGTTGCCGGCTGAAAGAGAATTAACATGCACACAAAGATCAGACGTAACTCAGCATACCAATCAAGACGTAAGACACGCTGGCTTTTTATATAAAAATATATTTTGTTTTGAAATTATTTTTCTCGTTGTACATAGAGATTTTTAACAGTTCAAAATTTAACGGTGTGGCTTACTGTTCGTTTCAGTGATGGAGAGGGGGGTGAAAACGTTATGCTCTCGACAACGCACGTCTCTTATCGGCGTCTCTCTCTCTCTCTCCTTTTTTTCTTCTTCTCCTCTCCTCTTCTCTACCTCTTCTCCTGTTGGACTCCAAAAATCACCTTTTATATATTAGCATGTGTTTTTTTCTCGGTGATTTTCCACGCCACGCCACCTGTCGATCACTCTGCTATCGATAATGGATCACGCATTTCCTGATCACGTTTCTCAGTTACACATGCATTCCTGCATCTGACCCAGAGACATCGTAACCCACTTCTCTTCAGCTGACCGACTATTGACTTTGTTTATACACGTGAGTCCATAATCTCGTGCTCTTCATATGACATTCCATTCTTACAAGGAATGTCCCGTTTCATTTTTTTGTAAACAAAAAAATCGTCGTCCGATTTCTCTGTTTACGACGTAATTATTTTTTCGCTTCGACTGGTGGACAATCGATTATTCGATGCCCACCTTTCAAATCTTTTATTATCTTTTTTTTTTAAAGAAGTTTTTCTTTTCAGTTATGTATCGGATGGTCCCAGCCATCCATTACATATCACTACATTCTGGAAGAACTTTCCGTGCATTTTCTTATCAGCCAATTCCTCTGCCCTTTCTCTGTCCATAAGTTTCATATACTCAGCCTTAGTCTCACACTTCCACTTCACTCGCCACTCCTCACTTCTAGCCACATGCTCCTTCAACAACGTCTCCTCAGTTCTAACATAATCTTTCACACTTATCAATCCTCTCCCACAATCTTTCCTCTTCTGATACTGTTACATGATAAAAGGGCCGCCCCTTTTTATGTAAGTAAAAAAAAAGGGAATTAGTTAAATGTAAATATGAAATAGGATAGTCAAGGATTCGAACTTGCGAAGCTCGACTTGGAATTGAAAATTCCAATCATAAGTTAAAATAAATACAGAATGTTATTGAAATAAGGAATTGCAATTGTTTAGCTTACATAACTGTATATGGAAAAGGAATGTAATAAGTAAATTTGTTTCTGTTAAGGAATTTAATCGTCAATTGAAATATTTTGCAAAAATGTTATTTGGAAAATAGGTTACTGAACTCGGGGTCATGTCAAGTTTGGCAACGTGACGCATGTCATCCAATGTGCTTTATGAGCACATGTTTAATCATGCGATGACGTGACGAGTTCTCAATATAGGTAGAGTTTTTAGATGCAGTCAGGGAGTCTGGGAGAAGAGTCAGAGAGAAGCAGAGAGGTTCAGACCGATTCTCCGTTAGAATCAAGACACCCTCTAGAAGTGAGAGAGTTTTAGAAATAACCATGTAAAGAAACTTTGAATTCCTCAAGCAAAATCATGGACCGGTCATGAAATAAAGGACATCATCTTTGTGTATCTGCGTCTTCTGTTCATCATTACAATGAGAAAGGTAACGTGTTTATATTATATGCCCAACTGTCAAAACGTAAATGTCAAACGCACTATCTCTCGGTCTATCTATCAAGATATTCATAAATGTCTTCTCATTGAATTGGTTCTCTTGTAGTAACATGTACCTGTCTATTATATCTATATACACAACTCTCTCTCTTTATATGTACTCTGTCTCTATATCTCACTAAGACTGTCTCCATCTCACAACATTCAACATGATCACTCTAATACTCTCCTAAGACAACAACAACAATACAAGTATCTTAATAATAATACCACCAGGATAAAACATATACACATATTTGGTACTCTTCTAAAAATACAACCGAGTATATAACAATACAACCTAGCTACGTTACTTCTAATGTGGAATATATCAAACATTGCAAAAACTTTTCTTGTTTTGATATCCGTGGGATGCAACTCCTTGAAATTCCCGCACTGTACCTCAAAATACTGACTGCTCATGCATTCACCACTTTTATAAGATTTCCTCCATACAATTTTGACTTCGCAATTAGATACTCCTTCCTGACTTTTTCTTTCATTTCTCTGTTCATGATGCCTACACCCACCAAAACCCCTAAATACTTACACCCTGCTTCTTTTATTTCTTTCATAACTTCTCCATTTGGCAACACTATTATATTCAAATGGACCCTTACTCCCCTTTTTATCGCCAACACCGCACACTTAATAATCCCAAATTCCATCCTGATGTCTTCTGAGTATGTCCCGACGATCTCTACCAGTGTCTCCATTTTCTTCCCATTTCTACAAAATATCTTCAAATCATCCATAAACAGTAGATGGTCGAAGCGTCTGCTACCAGACCCAAAGCTATATGCCGGCTTCTCTCTCTTCAAGAGGATGTTCAGTGGAATAATCACCATTACAAAAAGAAGTGGAGATAAAAAATCTTTGGATATTCCATGTCTAATACCAACCTCCCCAAGCACCTCCCTGTTCGATGTCAGAATCGTTTTCCATTGAGCCACACTTGTCTCCAACAGTCCTATAACATTTCCAGCAACCTTCATCATCTATAGCGTATGCCTTCCTGTAATAGATCCATGCTTCACTCAAATTCATTCTCTTCTTTTCATCCTACATTACTGCCTTATCAATTATTAGTTGATCTTTGGTACCCCTCGAGCCTTTCCGGCACCCTTTCTGTTCATTAGAAAGAACACCATTACTCAAAAGATGTCTATAAACTTTGTCTACGAAGATTCCGGTTAACAGCTTCCACATTAGTGGTAGACATGCAATTGGCCTGTAATTGCTGGTAGCTGTTACTTTTGCAGGTTCCTTCCAAATCAATGTCGTCCTTCCCATAAGTCAATCAGGGCTTCCTCCGGTTCAACGACCAGAAGGTATTGGTGAATAAAGGCATTGGAACTGCTTGAACCAGAAGCCCCTCATTCCATTTGGACCAGGTTCCTTCCAGTTCATCATCCTTCAAATGCCAGTCTTTACATCATCAAGGGTTATCACAACATTCTCCATCTGCTGCATTCCTGAAAATCTTGCTCTGACCTCTCCCAATCAGTTAGCCTTCTCATTGTGTTGACCAAATCCTACTCCAGAACTTCCTAGCATCACCTGCTTTGGAGTACTATTACTTCCCACCTGCTTGCTACCAATTAATCTACTATATAATAAAACGATTGGAGAAATTCCCCATCTGGAATAAATTAGATAGGTTTTCCACATACAATTTTTTTTTATGTCTAAACTATTTTCCACCATCTTATATAACGCCGTTTCATATGCATCTATTTGTCATAATAAAATCTTACATTTCATCCGAGGAAAAACATCATAACGATCGCCAACTTCTTTATAGGAATAGTTCATATTTCCCCTCTAAATAAAAAGTACTCCTGCCGCTCGCACTCAAAACCGGGATTATGCATTATGGACAAATACGGGGTTTCACCCTTATTATCTGTATCACATAGTTATAGACATACCATAACCTTTCCATTTTCCAATCCCCAAAATAATGATTTCCCCCTTCTTATATTTCGCCAAATGTCATTGGTTGAGAACTGACTATTCGTTCATTCCAGAATGTCTATCTTCATGCAGAAAACGAACGCTCAAACCATTATTAAACATGGCTTCACTCTATAAAAGAGGCAGTCGTTTATAATATAATGCCCCAAATACAAACATATTACAGCATCGAAACATTTATACCTTAAATATACCGTCCATGCTACCTTTCCTTATACAGCTACGCCACCATACTTTACAGACACATCGTCACTTGCTGATAACCATTACTTTACTTGGCAAATACGATTGATTAAAATTCTTTCTATATAATCTAAATATATCAATAAATTAACCGTTTACGCGATTACTACAGTCATTACCCGAATTTTGTGAGATTTGGAAGCCTTTGAACGGTCTAAAACGTTTGATTTCTAAAAGTTTTTTTCATACATATTACACGCCTCCCGATACGTACGCTCTCATTATGCACGTTTTATAGGCGTTATTTCGAGGATTCATACCGTCAAGTCAAGTTCGACGTGGAGTAGTCAACTGAAGCATTCCTTTTTTTTCTCACCTCTTTCTCATATTAGCAGTACACGTTCGTGCCGAGCTTCTGCAGCTAACATTTAAAAAAATATTTGGCGCTCGCTTGGGTAACTGCTGCTATTTACATCTTTTAAAGGGTCTTGCTTCATTTATTTGCATGTACATTTATTTTCTTCCCATTTTGTCGGTTGCGTGACACTGCTGTCCGAACTTTCACTTTCTGGTTACCACTTGACGCGTCTTCTCTCCACTCCAAAACGAACTTCTGCAACTTTAGATTTCCTCTCCCCGAATCCGACTTTTCTCTTCTACAAATACAACTTCTCTGCTCGCAATCTAACTTCAGAATACCCTCCTTCCCCAAATCACTCCTCTTTTATCTCCAATCAGGAGCATCTCATTTGCATACCTCGTGGTCACCCTGTAGGCATATAAAGAAACAGGGCAGCCATTTTTGTTTCTTTCTTCTTCATTATGAACACGAGGTAAGCCACACAAAAACGCGGTCGGTCGTTCTTGTTTCTCTTTTTCTTCATTTACACCACACGCCCCCCCTGATCTTCGAGATCAATAGGATACTTCGTAATCCTCCATCCAAGCAGGCCGCCTCCTCTCACGTCGAGGCCTCTGGGGGACAACTTCTCGGGGGTTAACGTTTTCAGGTTCACTACAACGCGGGCCTAAGTCAGGTCGAGCAGCATCATTTGCTTCTCGGTGGCCCTCGATTTCCTCTTCTTCACTGCCCTCACTGCATACCGGCAATGTCACACGACGCAGGTCTAAGATATGCCGGGGAACGCCATTCACCATCACATTGTTCTTCGACTGCAATCCTGTTACGACCCCTCTTTTCCAACGAGTGGTACACTGTGCATTGGGGGGTTTCACCCACACCTCTTCACCTACTTTGATAGTGGCTTCTTCACTCTCAATTCCTACTGTTTTGTTGCACGGATGCCGCCACTTATATGTGAAAACGGCCGTATGAAGCACAGTTGTCTCATCTTGTTTGGTCTTCGGCGAGATGTTATACCAGAACACCGCCTCTATGGGTGATACGTTGCTTTTTTCCGCAGCGGCTTTAATGGTGCGATGATTCCTCTCCACTATTCCGTTGCCACTCGGCCGATACGCTGCCCTAAAAAATTGCCTTACTCCCCACTTATCGCACACCCCTTTAAAGGCTTCTGATCAGAAAGCGGGGCCATTGTCCATTAAGAGTTCCTCAACCGGCCCTCTCTCCAAAAATATCTCCTCGATGACCCCTCCGATCGCCCATGCAGCTTCTGCCCTGATCTCTCTCCAGATGGCAAACCTTCCCGGTCCACAGTCGACCATCGACAGATACAATTTGTGGCGATAGTGTGTCACATCAATGGCCAATCGCTTCCAGTCCTCCGCAACGTTTAGCTCTCCTGCTTCGTGTCTGGACGATCCAGGGTCAACTGATTGGCATTCTTGACAGTTCTCCACCACCTCCCTAACCTCCTCCTCGGTGGTCTCCGGGTAAACCTCTCTGGCTAGGAATAACGTTCGTTCTCGACCAAAGTGGTGCATTTCGTGTGACTCTTTGACTTCTTCCCCTGCACAGCATACCGAGGAGACCTCCTTTCCCTCCTGCAGCCAGGCCTTCTTCACGCGTGTCATCGAATCCGCCTTGTTTTTTTCTGACGGGACCAACACAACAGATACTCTCAACTGGAATTCCGCTATCAGGTCAGTGAGCGCTCCGAGTCTGCGCTTGATCAGCATTTCCGCAGCACCCCTGGTCTTAACTCTCTTATCGCCAGTTACTGCCGACCGAATCCACGACGCTACCGTTGCCGAATCGGTTTTGACTTTAATTATTTTCAATCCCCATTTCAGGGCCAGATTGATTCCTTTTATAGCGGCATCTAGTTCTGCTACGTTGATATGGGAGAAGTCGTTTTTTCTTAGCCACGCCGCATCCTCCACAGTTACGCCTCCTATCTCTAGTACGACGCCCAACGCCAGGTTACTGGCATCGCACCAAACCACACCCGCGTCTTCGCCGCTGACATACCATTTCCCTTTCACTGGGTCCTCATTCCTCACTCTCGCAATGACTTCTTGCAGCATGTTCATGACCTCCTTCGTCACACGGCCCTCCCAGCCATCAGTGCCTGTTTGTTGTTTAATAAAGCTGCATACTATCCTGAGCCAGCCAGCGATAGGATAGTGCCCGACCAGCCTCCCGCAGACTGAGAAGAGTTCTCGCCTCGTCAGCTCAGATCCGACTTCGGGTATTGCATTCCCTCGTTCGAAGACAAGGCTTTCTTTTCCATCTCACCTTAGTTTCAACCCCAGCACCGCTCCTCCATCTAGGGCCTCCGCCGGTTTTGCAGTTAACCCATACTTCTTGACATGGCTTCTTACTTTCTCTGCTGTCACCTCTGCGTCCTCCACCAGGATGTCGTCAATGTATGAACTAGTGGCCTCCTCCACTGTACAGTCTTTGCTCAGCACTGTCTTCAGCACGGCAGTCATAATTTTGGGGGCTGAACTCAGCCCAAAGCCTAACCTCGTCAGACAATACACCTGCCCCTTGTACCGGACCAGTTGGTACTGCCAGAGTTTTTCATCTACATGGATCTGCAGATATGCCGATTTCAGATCGACAATCTTAGTGAGCCCGCCCCATTCTTCTCCATTTCTTCATGACCTCCTCACATACGTCGATCCCCATTCCAGTGTGGCAGGCTACGTGTCTGTTCAATTCCCTAAAATCCAGCACGGGCCTAATCTTGTTTTTGGTAGGCTGAACAACCGCCAGTAGTGGCAACACTCCTTTTTCTTCCCCTGTCCACGGTTTCAGAATTCCTTCTTTTATCCACCTCTCCACTTCTTCCTCGAATCCTTTTCTTATTTCTCCTCGCAGGGTGTTTTTGTAGCAGCCCACCTTATTCTGTAGTTCTGGGGGCCCGGAGATCCATTTCCATTCCACCGTCCACCTCACGCCATCAAACTTCGCCAGGAAATCTTTGTCCTCAATGCAGCAAACCTCCGGTTTTGGGGTTCTGACGGTTCTATCACCTTCCACTCCTGCCATCCCCACTGCGCCGAGACGTCCAAATGTCACTTGGCCCCCTCTTAACGTAGCGCCCCCCAGTCGGTTAATTGCACTCATACCTATAATCACGTCGACACCACCGACCAGATGATTCAACACTAGGGCTTGCAGTCCAATGGGCACCCCTTGCACCATTACTTCCGCTGTCGTCTCTCCTAGGCATTTCACATCCCTGCCATCCACGGTCCTAATAGTCCTGGTTCCGCTCCATGACCTCGCGACATTCCTTGCTAACAACGTTGTAGTGCAGCCTGTGTCGACAAGGGCTATGCCTCTCTTCCCATTGACTACCACCGGTAACCGAGACAATGTTCTATCATGCGCCATTTCCACACAGAAGGGGTAACCACTGGCGCAATAGCTCCCCTTCACTCGTTTCCCTGGTCCCATGCAGCAACACAATAGCAGCTAATATGCCCCACTTGTCCACATCAGTAGCACGTGATCCCCGGCCTCGGCTCTTTGCAGTCCTTGATCAGATGAGGACCCTGGCACCGGAAACACTTGATGGCAGGTCTCCCCTCCTGTCGCCTCGCCGGCTGCCTCTCATTCAAGTGAGGCCTCATGCACATATTTCCACTCACAGCTGCAGCCACGATTGGGCTTTTAACATTTTTCACTAGGACTCTGGCGTGGACCAAGAGATCGTCCACTTCCATAGAATGGATCCCCGTGATTCTCTGCATGTTCGCAGAGATTTCATCTGGAAAGCCGTTCACTAGGTACAGCTTTACCGTCATCTCCAGGCTCCTCCCCACGTAATCAGCCAACCCTGCCAGTCTCCTGATCTCTGCCGCAAAGACGTCAACGGACTCGCCGGTCCACCTCAAACTTGACAGCTTGCCAAGTGCTTCAAATGGGCCCTCAGCGAAGGCCAATTTCAGCCTTTGCTCCACTAAGGCAAGGTCTTCCTTGTCTTCATCTCGCATCTGCTGGTAAATCGTGAGGGCTTCCCCCTCTAAGTATAGCGGCAGCAGGGTGACCACATCTTCTATCTTTTGCAGCTTCGCCACCATTTTTAATTTCTCCAGCCACTTAATCAGGTCACCCTCCCCAGTAAAGGGTCTCAACATCTGAGTGCTCAGTCTCCACTCAGCCATGTTAATTGCTTGATGTGCCGAAATAGCTTGTCGGTTGCGTGACACTGCTGTCCGAACTTTCACTTTCTGGTTACCACTTGACGCGTCTTCTCTCCACTCCAAAATGAACTTCTGCAACTTTAGATTTCCTCTCCCCGAATCCGACTTTTCTCTTCTACAAATACAACTTCTCTGCTCGCAATCTAACTTCAGAATACCCTCCTTCCCCAAATCACTCCTCTTTTATCTCCAATCAGGAGCATCTCATTTGCATACCTCGTGGTCACCCTGTAGGCATATAAAGAAACAGGGCAGCCATTTTTGTTTCTTTCTTCTTCATTATGAACACGAGGTAAGCCACACAAAAACGCTGTCGGTCGTTCTTGTTTCTTTTTTCTTCATTTACACCACACATTTTAACTCCCAAGAGTTTGTTGGTTCGTTGGGTTTCTCTCTATGGTAACGTAAAGACTACATTGTTTATTATTACTGTTATCAATATGGTAACGTAAAGACTACATTGTTTATTATTACTGTTATCAATATGGTAACGTAAAGACTACATTGTTTATTATTACTGTTATCATTATGGTAACGTAAAGACTACATTGTTTATTATTACTGTTATCAATATGGTAACGTAAAGACTACATTGTTTATTATTACTGTTATCAATATGGTAACGTAAAAACTACATTGTTTATTATTACTGTTATCAATATGGTAACGTAAAGACTACATTGTTTATTATTACTGTTATCAATATGGTAACGTAAAGACTACATTGTTTATTATTACTGTTATCAATATGGTAACGTAAAAACTACATTGTTTATTATTACTGTTATCAATATGGTAACATAAAGACTACATTGTTTATTATTACTGTTATCAATATGGTAACGTAAAGACTACATTGTTTATTATTACTGTTATCAATATGGTAACGTAAAGACTACATTGTTTATTATTACTGTTATCAATATGGTAACATAAAGACTACATTGTTTATTATTACTGTTATCAATATGGTAACATAAAGACTACATTGTTTATTATTACTGTTATCAATATGGTAACGTAAAGACTACATTGTTTATTATTACTGTTATCAATATGGTAACGTAAAAACTACATTGTTTATTATTACTGTTATCAATATGGTAACGTAAAAACTACATTGTTTATTATTACTGTTATCAATATGGTAACGTAAAAACTACATTGTTTATTATTACTGTTATCAATATGGTAACGTAAAGACTACATTGTTTATTATTACTGTTATCAATATGGTAACGTAAAAACTACATTGTTTATTATTACTGTTATCAATATGGTAACGTAAAGACTACATTGTTTATTATTACTGTTATCAATATGGTAACGTAAAAACTACATTGTTTATTATTACTGTTATCAATATGGCAACGTAAAGACTACATTGTTTATTATTACTGTTATCAATATGGTAACGTAAAGACTACATTGTTTATTATTACTGTGATCAATATGGTAACGTAAAGACTACATTGTTTATTATTACTGTTATCAATATGGTAACGTAAAAACTACATTGTTTATTATTACTGTTATCAATATGGTAACATAAAGACTACATTGTTTATTATTACTGTTATCAATATGGTAACATAAAGACTACATTGTTTATTATTACTGTTATCAATATGGTAACGTAAAGACTACATTGTTTATTATTACTGTTATCAATATGGTAACGTAAAGACTACATTGTTTATTATTACTGTTATCAATATGGTAACATAAAGACTACATTTTTTATTATTACTGTTATCAATATGGTAACGTAAAGACTACATTGTTTATTATTACTGTTATCAATATGGTAACGTAAAGACTACATTGTTTATTATTACTGTTATCAATATGGTAACGTAAAGACTACATTGTTTATTATTACTGTTATCAATATGGTAACGTAAAGACTACATTGTTTATTATTACTGTTATCAATATGGTAACATAAAGACTACATTGTTTATTATTACTGTTATCAATATGGTAACGTAAAGACTACATTGTTTATTATTACTGTTATCAATATGGTAACATAAAGACTACATTGTTTATTATTACTGTTATCAATATGGCAACGTAAAGACTACATTGTTTATTATTACTGTTATCAATATGGTAACGTAAAGACTACATTGTTTATTATTACTGTTATCAATATGGTAACGTAAAGACTACATTGTTTATTATTACTGTTATCAATATGGTAACATAAAGACTACATTGTTTATTATTACTGTTATCAATATGGCAACGTAAAGACTACATTGTTTATTATTACTGTTATCAACTTTGTTACATTAAAAACATTGCGTTACAGCTTTCTTTTTAAAATGTTTTGATTTAATGAAAAAATATTGTTGAATTAAGCGTCTGAAATTATGATATGAAAAAATAAACGAATATCAAAGAGAGTTATCTCCCTCTGCACAGTGAACTATTGTAAAATAGCGCCATTACATGGACATTGGTGGCTTTACAAACAGGCGCATTACATGTATACATATACTAGCTGGATGCCCAGCGTTGCCCAGACATACAATACACTTAAACATTATTAGAAAAAAGGGTTCTTGGCCTTCAAGACAGGATCAACCTTGACAGAAGAGTTTGCATGGAACCTCACGGTCGATGCCGTTTTTCGCGACCTCATTCTCGACCACAAGATCGAGGTGCATTGAAAACCGTGGAGCAATGCAGTCCTTGAGAGAGTGTATGGCTGTGCTAAGAAATTTACCAAGGTCCAGCGACCTTCCACAGCTAACTAGAAAGGAACTATATAAAGAACTAGTTCTCGTCGAGCGTCTTGAGTTGTCGAAGGAGGAGATCTGTTCCCAATGGTGCTGGGCGCCAAGTCCTTGACCTGGCGATTGACCCAAAACACGTTGCCCTTCAATGCCAAACTGAAAAGTGCCGGACTAGTGAAGTCTTCAGGGTGTATATGTTGCAGAACCCCGGCCAAAGAAATGCCGAAACATGCATGCTTCGATTGCAGCAGACTCAGATGGTACTGGGCGTATGTCACCAAGATGATGGTTCGCATCGATCCTGAGCAGCCTCGCCCACTAAATGTCTCCAACATCATCTACGATACAGAGCTGCCGGGAGAGACAAATGATGTGTCTTGCAATCCCGGCCGTGGCCAGAATGGTGATATGGAGTTCAAGAGTGCAAGGGAAGTGCGGGGTTGAATCTTTTGCTGATCAGGATCTGGTCCCCTTCTTCAAGCACCAACTGAAGATAAAGATCAGATGTGATAGGAAAAGATTGTACTCTGAGCCCTTTAACTGAAGATGGATAAAGAGGTATCAAGTTGAAATTCATTTTCCCTGCTTCACCATGGCGTGCAAGGGTCCAGATCCTGCCGGACCTCAGACCCCTAATACAAGTGTTTAGGTTCTTTGCTAGCTGAGTGAATAGCCCACTCCATCCAAGATACCTACACTCCGATTCTTTCTTTTTCGTCCCTGGCTACCCCAATATGCAATCTTGGAAAATTTCACATACCCCCCCCCCCCACCACTAAGCCCAGTTTCTTTGATCCTACCTAGAATTTCAGCCCCACATTGAGAAGGACTTGCTTTGTTTTCGGCCAACACCAATCCGGAAAACAGAGAGAAGGTTGGGAGGGTTTCACTAACATTTTTCATATTTTTTGGTCTTAAAAAAAACAACACACACACAGACATACATACACACACATTATGATTTGGGAATCTTAAGTAGGACGACCCCCGGTGTGCTTGAGGTATTGTGGTGAATGAAAACTTTAGCTCGGATCAAGCATGGATTAGCAAAGGTACAGACCAGAGACATCCCCACCCTAATTTTTGAGTGGTCTTGTGCCTAATTTTTTGTTTATTACTATTTTATTGTAAACTTTTTCCGAGTAAATAAAAATATATAACTCAAAGTGTTCTTACTACATTATTTCGTTTGTGCAAGGCAGTGCTGTTCTGTCGACACATTCTTGTGCCCAGAACACACTGACAAGCTTTTGTTTCTTTTTTGGGGTAGCGTTCTAGCCCCCCCCCCCCACACTTTGTCTATCTTTCTCTGCTCCCCCCCCCCCCCCCGCAAGGAGGGATCTGAGCTGACAATTATGATCTTACCGCGAGGGAGGGTTAGACACACTTTCTCTCTTTCCTCCGATTAACTCCTAACTCCCTCTTTCAATTCTATCTCCCCCTCTTGTCACCTTTGGCGCCACTTCTTTTTGGCACCCCTACTTTGGACACTGTCTCCACGTCGGTGAAAACCGTGATATTTGGATTTACATTACCCTTTGACCAACCATGAAGACTGCAGACACCGGAAGAGAGATACCAGCAACAACCTTCAGCATAGAAGCCCGCATGAGAGAGACAGCTCCTATAAAGGATGACTCCAAAAATGGAGGAGCAATATTAAAAAAGAGAGGTGCGTACCACCCGGATCAACTTAATGAAGGGACAGCATTCCCAAAAGACTTCACTTGGGGAGAGACTCCTCACGAAGGCAACTCACCTAAAAAGGGAGCCAACTCAAAATCTGAGAAAGCCGATTACATGGGACCTCCAAATCAAAGGGCAGCAGGCCCAATTGACATTTTCCAAGAAGATGTTTCCAACGAGAACGACTCCCCCAAAAAGGGAGCTAAACAATCAATTGAGAGGGCAGACTGCCTGGAATTGCTTGAAAAAAAGGCAGTAGCCCCAAAAGACTTTACCAGGTGAAAGCCTCCCCAGGAGAGTAGCTACCCCAAAGAGGGAGCCAAATCCCAAAAGATGGAGTCACAAAAGAAGAGGGGCGGCAGCCCAAGTAGACCTGACTAAAAGAGAGGTACCCCAAAAAGGAGGATCCCCAAAAAGGGAGACAAACGAGGCCCAACCATACAAAGGACACCGCCAACCCACCACCAGCAAAATCAGCATGAGAAAGGACCTCGAACTCGAAACTGACCCAGTGCATTGAGGGAAATGTATTCCAATGAGTGCTGGAGTCATGAGAGGCAAGTTCTGTCATTTGTAACATCAGACTTCCGAGCAAATTGCCTCCTCGGAATTGATAAAGAAGAGATGGCAGAGCTCCTATAGAAGCTAAACACTCCGGCAACCTTCTTTTGTCAAAGGAGCTTTGCCATGTGGGACGTCCTCCTTCCCAACAAAGAGACAGCAGAGGAGCTGGCCTGGAAGAATGGCAGGGTGAAGCTACTCCCCAAGTACCAAGGGAAGTGAAGGGTTCACATTTACAACACACCCTTCAAATTCTGCACCGAATACTTGAGCGCCTTCTTACGCCTGTGTGGGGAGGTGGAACAAGTGGATCTGGTAAGGTTTCGAAATGGCATCACCAACTCTGACTATGTGGTGTTGTTAAAATTAAGAAAAGAGGACTTTCTGACAATTCCTACGGTGCTAGTGCATCATAACTGGAACATGACGGTGGTAATAGAGAGCCACCGTCCGCACTGCTGGTTTTGCCAGAATCAGGGACATCTGGCCAGAGAGTGCCCCAAGAAACTGCCGCCCAGTCATCAGCCAAGACTGGCCCACCACATGCCCCGATATTGGCTAAATCCCCAGAAGTAATGAAGGAGGGTTGGAGCAAGGTGGTGGGCCGCAGGGGGAAAACTACAGCAACCTCTGTTGCAGCTCCAACACCTGCTCCAAAGCAGAAGCAGCAGTGGCCACAATGATAGCCCTAGCTGCAACAACAAAAAGTGACGAAACAGCCACAAGCGTAGCTACAGCCATAAACGCAGCCGCAGTCACAACAGCAGAAGCAGGTGAAGCAGCAATTATGAAAGGATCGCCCGTTCAGGTCAGCAACTGACCTCTGGTCTTGGTCGAACTGTTGGTTGTGATCGTCTAGTCTGCCGGGAGACCTTCACATGGATTCCTAGTGTCTCAGCTTCATGTTGATTTCTGCTGAAAAGAAAAAATAAAGCTTCGCATTCGCGTTGGAAAAGAAAGAAGACAGAGTCAGGTTTTCTAACTACGAAAAAGTTAATTTCACAAACGTTGCAGGTTTTTACATATGTACAGCGTCAGTCCACCAAAACATCAAAGTTCTCACAAAATCTTATTCTTTTCTCGATGGGGGTCAGGATAGATGGAGGGGGAGGGCTTGGCGCTCTTGAAGCATGTGTTTCTGTTGAGATTTGGCTCCAATCTGTCTATTTCAACCCGGATGGCCGTTCTTATACTAAGGTGACGAGGTGGTTCTGGCGATCTGTTGAACCAACCAGGGCCAGACATGTTTTCTGGAGAAATCCCCAGATCCATTTGCGTGTGTGCACTTCCACAAATCGTCCGCCGTTTTGTAAATCTGAGACCAAGTCTCAACTGTGCGTTCACACGACCTCAAGGGGTCAAATCCTGTCAATTTTCTCTACTCAGAGACCCAGAACGTCTGGGCCGGGTTCTTCAGGCCAACAAGTACATGATCTCGTTTCTACATTATTCTGACATTTCCTGTAATTGTTCTAAACAATAAAAATATCTGTCTATATTTTTATCAAACACAATAACTTGTCCCTTTTTATAGGTCACCTGCCGCTGTCCGGGATTCAATTAATGTTCAACAAACAATCTCAACATATTTACCCAGTCTTACTCAGAGTTTTAGGAGATTTTAACCTCCCCAATGCGGAGCAGTATCACTCCTCAAGATGGTTATGTCATAAACAGCAGCAGCAGGAGAAGCAGCAACAGCAGCAGGTGAAGCCATATCAGCAGGTGAAGCAGCAGCTACAACAGCCGGAGTAGACTCAGCAGCAGCAGAATCAGCAGCCGAACCAGCAACAGCAGCAACAGAAGAAGAGTAATAAGGCCCCTAAAGTCCCCACCAAACAGGGGACAAAGAGGAAAACTGAGAGCTTTTCCGATGAAGAAGAAGCAGAGAACGAGAGGGAGACTACTGCTGCATCACCCCTCCCTGGTCCCACATAAAAGGACAAAAAAGAGTAAAAAACAAGGGCGAAGAAGTAGTCATTGCCCCCTATGAACATACACCTTCCCAAACATTCAATACTGGCAGCACACACATCACTAACGCCCACTCCCAGAACAACGACATATGCAAACACACTACAAGATTTAGTCCCACCACCAGCACTGGTTACCAAACCCACCCATACACTGCACCTAAATTAAACACCAACACCCACACACCGACCACTTCACCCCAACTGCGAAGAACCAGGGAGGAAAAGAAGCCAATTGGCATCTCCCTCTTAGCTAAAGAAAAAAATCCAAAACTCTCCCCTTTAAATCAGGGGAGGACATATGTAAGATCGACCCTCTGTGGGTCGGCATGGACCTTCCGCTTTGGCAGAGGAGAAATCTAAAGCTGTTGCTGGATGTCAGGGTTGTCTACTGTCTCCTCTGCTTTATGTCCTTGCGTTAGAGCCACTACTAAGCAAGCTGAGGCGGGGGAGATGAGTCCGGTCCTGTGCGGGATCTCCTGGTGGATCGAGAGCCAGAGTTTCCGCATTTGCCAATGACATCACTGTCTTTGTGTCGAGCTTCCGAGTAATCGAACCAGTTAAAGAGGTGCTCACACCATACGAAAAGACAACAAGGGCCAAAATCAACCACAGCAAGTCGACCGATCTGTGGTTAGGAGCCTAGAGGGGCGCCGATTCCCTTCCGGCTCCCTTCAACTGCTCAGCTTGGATCCTCGGCGTGTGGTTCAGACTGGACCTCCAGCTGGAAAAGAACTGGTCAGAGGTCAAAGCCTCAGTTGACTCATGGATTCAAAGGAAACTATCCTTGAAAGGCAAGTACGTCCAAGGATGGAATACTGTTGCCATATCTGGGCAGGAGCTGCTAAAAACAGCCTATCCTGCCTTGACAGAGTACAAAATAAACTTTGTGGCTTAGTGGGGGATGCCCTTTTCTCTACCCTGCAACCTCTCTCCCACAGAAGAGACGTTGCGAGCCTATCCTTGTTTTATCGTTATTTCCATGGCAGGTGCTCGTCTGAACTCCAGCTCTGGTTCCCCCCTCGCCAATCTTTCACGAAAAACACCCGTCTAGCTGAATCCACTGTGAAAAATTTCCCCCACTCTATATCTGTGCCTAAATCAAAATGCGGATTCCATGAACAAAGCTTCTTTCTTAGAACTGCACGCCTGTAGAACTCTGTTCCGTCTGCCTGCTTCCCACCGGACTACAACTTGGATGTCTTCAAGTCCAACGTTAACAAATTCCTAATGAACCGCCCTCTTAAGTAAACACTTCATCAAATCTCCACACTAACGTAATGTACTTGCAATAACCTTTATCCCTTAAAATATTTATTTAAATGCTAAAAAGTGTTTATTTAAAGGATTAACATATTTATTAAAATGTTTGAAATATTTGTTTAAATGTTTAAAATATTTTTTTTTAAGATTAAAAACTTTTTATTTAAATGGTTTAAATATTAATTTAAATGCTTAAAATATTATTGAAATATTTAAAAATATTGATTTTAAATGATCAAAATATTAATTTAAATGCTTAAAATATTTATTTTAATGCTTAAAGTATTTATTTAATGTATAAGAGGGTTTAATTAAATGATTAAAATATTTAATAAAATGTTTTAAATATTTATTTAGTGCTTAAATATTTATCTAAATGCTTAATATATTTATTTAAGTATTTATTTAAATGCTTAAAATTGTTTATTTAAATGTTTAAAACTATTTTATCAAATGTTTAGAATATTAACTTAAATGCTTAAAATATTTTTAAATGTTAAAAAGTCGTTATTTGAATGCTTAAAATATTTATTTAAATGCTTAAAATATTTATTCAATTGTTTAAATGTTTATTTAAATATTTGACATATTTATTTAAATGCTTATAATATTTATTTAAATGTTTAAAATGTTTATTTAAATGTTTAAAAATGTTTAATTAAATGTTTATAATATTTATTTGAATGTTTAAAGTGTTTACTTAAATTCTTAAAATCTTCTTCGATGAAGATTTTAAGAATTTAAAAAAGTGTTTATTTAAATGTTTAAAATATTTTTTATTGCTTAAAATATATACTTAAATGTTAAAACGTGCTTATTTAAATGTTTAAAATATTTTTTCAATGCATAGAACATGTATTTAAATGTTTTAAGTGTTTATTAAAACAATATTTATTTGAATGTTTAAAATATTTATTTAAATATTTTAAAGTAGTTATTTAAGTGTTTAAAATATTTACTTAAATTTTTAAAAGGGTTTATGTATATGATTAAAATATTTATTTAAATGTTTAAAAGTGTTTACTTTGGTGTTTCAAATATTTATTTAAATGCTTTTAATATTTATCTAAATGTTTAAAAGTCTTATTTAAATGTTTAAAAACTTTATTTAAATGCTTAAAATATTTTATAAATATCGTAATATATTTATTCATATGTTTAAAATATTTATTTAAATTTTTAAAAATATTTATTCAAATGGTTACAATATTTATTTAAATCCTTAAAATATTTATTTAAATACTTAAAATATTTATTTAAATGCTAAAAATATTTCTTAAAGTTTTAATAGTATTTATTCAAATGCTTAAAATATTTATTGACCTGCTTAAATTATTTTTTGAATGCTTTAAATATTTATAAATGCTTAAACGTGTTTATTTAAATGCTTAAAATAATTATTTTATATTAAAAGTGTTTATTTCAATTCTTAAAATATTTATTTAAAAATTTTAAATATCTATGTTAATATTTATAATACTTATTGAAATGTTTTAATGTTTATTTAAATTCTTAAATATTTATTTAACCGTTTAAAATATTTATTTAAATGCTTAAAATATTTATTTAAATGATTGAAAGTGTTTATTTAAATGTTTAAAATATTTATTTAAACCTTTGAATGTGTTTATTTAAATGCTTAAAACATTTATTTAAATGCTTTAAGCATTTAAATGTTTAAAAGTGTTTATTTAAATGTTTAAAATATTTATTTAAATGCTTAAATATTTATTTTAACGCTTAAAATATTTATTTAAATGTTTGTGAGTGTTTATTTTAACGCTTAAAATATGTATTTAAATGTTTAAAATATTTATTTAAATGTTTAAAATATTTATTTAATACTTAAAATATTCATTTAAAAGCTTAAAATATTTATTTAAATTCTTAAAATCAATATTTTTATTTGAATGCTTAAAATATTTATTTAAATGCTTATAAGTATTATTCCGAAATGCTTATTTTATGCTATAACCGAAAGGACTTTAAAATCCAATTTCTTTTTTAATCACATTCCAACCATAACAACACGTTCAATTGCTTTCAACTGTATCTTAACTGACGAACATTTTCTTTATAGTTTGAAAATAATTAAACTTTATAATTGATGCTTTATTTTTAATTACATTTACTTTAAACTTTTAGATCCCAATAAAATACTTTTTTGTTTTATTGCCCTTTTGTTACGGTCCGGACTTATTAATGTGGTGGTCATTTATTAGATCATTTTTGGATGGCAGTAATTGCTGAGAATGCAGTTAGAAGATTCAGAATTCCTATTCCGTCGCGGTTACCACCTGACGAAGGCGAGAGAAATAGTTGGCCAAAACGTCTTGAAACAACATCTAAGAAAAATGGGGATAATGGTCCGCAATAAAATAAATTAATAAATAATACTCATCTCAATAATGAATTCCAATTAAAATAATATATATATGGTGGTCATTTTTTGGGTTTAGCTGGAAATGTTGATCACAAATGAGTTGAAAAACAGGCAAATAACAGAATGAAAAAAGAGGTTTCGTCTCAAGTTAAAGTGTAGTTGTGTGATTAATATAATGAATACAAAGAATTAAAAAACAAAAACAAAAACTCAACAATTAATATTTAGAAGACGAGGAAGAATTACTTAGTTTAAACGAAGCACGTTTTGTGACACGTTTTTATCTAAAGTGCTTGCTGTCTGCAATAATACCAGGGAGATAATCTTTCTCCAAATCTCTTGGCCAAAAAAGTACTTTAATCTATATCATCTAACATGTAAAGTAGAAACTTACATTCAATTCATCGTATACAATGCACCATTCACAACATGCATTGTGTCCGCTATTAAGTAACCTCAAAATATTAATATGCTGGAAAAGAAAATGAACCCAAATTGAGTGTTGTATAGTTTGACTCATAAACCAACCATCAAACAAATGGATAAGGATAAACACTGCTCTTTTAGAATGAGAACTCTCTGCAAGATTCAGGAATCACTTTTAAATTTTATTACTCAATTTTAATTCTAAAATTTGGGTTTATGAACTTAAAGTGTAGAGCCATTAAATCAAGAAGAATAAAAGGTTATAAAAGAAAGATTCTGTAAATACGCTGACTCTAGGTTTGAGATATGAATTATTTATATACGTGTCTTTTCTTTCTCTTTTTACAAACAAGCGATATGTGTAAATAGATGCTTAAAATAAAATACATTCTTTTACCAACATACAAACACACACACATACTTACAAACACACATATTTTATATATATAGATGCTTAAAATAAAATACATTCTTTTACGGCGATGATTTATATGCTTTTATGTTAGGATACCCAAAGAAGGTTGGAGCTTACATTGGCCGAATCGTTGTGAGAATAACAACGAAGATGAGAACAGTAGTCTGAACACGACCAATAATACATATTTATTGCTTATATCCGTCTAGTATTGTTGAATCGAAAGGAAAGGCGGACACATTAAAATAAAAATCTTCCCAAATTTTTTCTTTTTAATTATTTTTCGTTTTTCTTTCATTCTATACATTTTTACTGTTGGTGTTTTTTGAGCCCTTGCTCTCTTTTGTCACATCTGTCTTTTCTCTCACACATCAACATATACGCATATGTGTAGAAACAAAGACACATCTACAGCCACCTGTGTAAACGAATACATCACCACAAAGACACAATAAGAGACACGCACGCACATTTTTGCTCATATGTTACATCTATTCTTTGTTGATATCTAGGTTCTTTCATAGAACAGAAGATTCTTACATAATTAGTACATATGACTGTGATTTTGATATTTTGCTTCAAGCCAATGATTTCCTATTCAACAGTTCAGATTTTCGAACTATCACGATACTAAACAGAAGACAGCCATTTAAAATTTATTTTTTAATAACAGATAAAAATAATTTTTATGAAGTACCAGCAAATTACAATTTTTGGTTAGATCCTGTTTTGTTGGTGTTGTTGTTTTTTTTTGATAACTCACAAGAGGAACCACGTGGAGCTTCGAAAACCTACCATATAATTAGACCTTTTCAAATGGATTATTTAAAAACAAAATCCATAACCAAGTTAAAAATAGCATTAGTATAGAACATTTGAAAAAATAAGCGACATAAAATCAGAATATTGATTAAATAATGACTTATTAGGAACTAGCAAGACCCGTTAACGGGCGTTGCCCGGTAGTTGCATGCACGCCCCTCCTCTCCACACCGCGTAAAAATTTCAAATACGGCTGTTATTTTTGTTGTTGGCCAAATATTAAATTACTAAGCCCTATACTGCCAATATAGCCTAATCAGTTGTTTTATTTTTTTTAAATAAGTGTAATAATATTATGTACCTCCAACGCTCGCCACAGCTTTATCCCCTCCTGTATTATAACATTATGTAAGCGTAATTTAAGATTATCATCCTAACATTTTACTATTTAAAAGAAGAAACTTTAAATGAACTGCTAATAATTTTTACAATTTTTTTTACAGCATACAAAAATAATGTAAATTCGAGACAAAAATCGTTCCTATGTAATGATGTTTATGAAGCTGTTTTAGAAATCTAGAAAAAATATGCATCCTCTACATTGGTTATGCATTTTTGATACCGCGCTATTTGTAAATAGTGCTTTCAGGTTAAATTCAAGTTTCATGCAACTTTTTAAATACTGACAAAACACCCTCCCCTCCGGAAGGTTAAAATGGCATTGTAAATAAAAACAATATTATTTCAGCACGGTACCAAAAATACATAAGTACCAAAAATACATAAGTACCAAAAATACATAAGTACCAAAAATCATAAGTACCCAAAATTGTACTTTGTATTGTTCAACATTTTTAATGTTAAAAATAAAAGAACATGTAATCATTGTTAAACTTCGATACTTCAGTTTTCAGTCGGGTTTTCCGTGATTCTCGATGGACAACGCCCGGCGAAGGACGGAAACCGCCGGATTATACCGATTGAGCAAAAAGATTTGCGAGTGAACAGACGTTAAAAATAGTTCTTATTAAAAGTAAAGGAATGATTTTAATAGGAAAAATCAAAGAAAGGGCAGAGTATGATTGTGTCATAAACAACCCCAATCTCGCTATGTTAAGAACGGGTTTCGGAATAAACACCCCCAACCTCGGAAACGTTCTTAGCACAGGGAGGTTGGGGTGTTTATTTCGAAAGTCATTCTTAACATGGTGAGTTTGGGTGTGTTTGTGCTACGCTTGGGCAGGTCGTAAAAAAAAATACACAAATAACTTTGCATACACAAACAAAAAGAAATAAATGGAATCAAGTTAATTGTTACAAAAATGTGTCAAAATAGTAAACGTGGTTTTCCTGTATATTTTTTATGTTTAATCGCTCGACAAATGTATAAACATTCTTGTAAAAATAAACTTTTATCAATTTTATTATTTAAGAAAAAAATTCAGCGGTACACTAACCAAACACACACAAATGACAGAATTAGGCGAAACATTGGACCATTTCCTTAAGAGCCTTCGGACACTGGGCAAAGATTGCCACTTTTGCCCAATGACGCCATTAGAAGCCCAAGAGCAACATATTTTGGACGCCTTCATTGATGGCTTACGTAATGCTCAGGTAAGATAACGTCTTCTTCAGAATAAGACCCTTAGACTTAAAACAGCTTACGAGCAAGCCTATACATTCGAATGTGCTATACAGCAGTTTAATTCTTATTTACAGCCAGATACCGCGAGCGCCGCGCTAAACCCACCTGTTCGTATAGCCACCCCCCTCATGACAATAATCCAACGAAGCTTCAAGAACAATCGGTCACTGCTGCTTTAAAAAGGGACACAAGCTATTTTTGTGGCTTATCTAAGCACTTACGAGTTTCATGCCCTGTCAGAGATACTCATTATCATAAATGTGGAAAATTTGGTTATTTTTCAAAGGTATACAAATCTTCTAAAACTATACAAAGCCACTCGTCAAAATACATCTGCAACTTTAGCCGCCTCACCTGATTGCCTTTCAAAAACTATTGTAAAAGTGAAAATTAACGTGTGATCTATGAATGCTTTGCTCGATACCGGCAGCTCAGAAAATTTTATCAAAGAAAGCTTGGTTAAAACCAACAAATTGTATTTTGTCCCCGCTCCCAGCAAAGTAACACTGGCAAAGGTGTCGTTGTCTGCACAAGTAAGTGGTTATTGTTTGGTGGACTTACTATTTAATGACGTCGCCTATAAAACCACTAAATTATCCGGGATTAAGTACATTTGTTGCGAAATAATACTGGGACACAGTTTTTTGCAACAAGACTCACAGATTGAAATTCCGTTTGACATTGAAAATTTGTGGATTGGCGACAGCAAAAATCCAGTACTCGTCACTTTTGGAAAACTTAACTGAAAACTGCAAACTCATAGCAGTGAGAAGCAAACGTTTTTCTTATAATAATAAAAAATTCATTGACTTTGAGATAAAAATGACAACTCGAGGAGGGTATAATTGAGCCTAGTAAATTACCATGGAGGACTCAGGTAGTTATAACCACTTCTAAAAACCATAAAAAGAGAATTGTTATAGATTACTCCCAAACCATAAATAGATTTACTCTTTTGGACGCCTTCCCACTACCCAGGATAGATGAAATGATAGGCGAAATAGCCAAATTTCGTATGCTTAGCACTCTGGACTTGAAAAGCGCTTACCATCAGATTGCCATTACATCTAGAGACAACCTATACACAGTTTTCGAGGCGTACGGTCGACTATATCAATTTCGCAGGATTCCTTTTGGCGTTATGAATAGGGTAGCCAACTTCCAAAGGATAATCGATCAAATCATAACGGATGAGAAACTGGAAGGCACATTTACGTACGTTGACAACGTCACAGTATGTAGCCATAATAGAAAGGAACACGACGAAAATCTTAGACGGTTAATGTTCGCCGTCGACAAATACAACCTTATCCTAAACAACGACAAATGCTCGTTTGGACTGGACAAAATAAACCTACTGGGGTATACCATAAGCAAAGGTTTTATAACAACAGACGCAGATTGATTGAAACCTTTACTTCTGATACATGTTCCTCACAATCGAAAAAATACATCCATTTACACAAGTAGAGACGTTTCCTCTGTCCTTTCAAGCGGTTGACGCATTCGAGGAACTGAAAAAGGATATTGTGAAATCAGCAATTACAAAAATTCACGAAAATATTCCTCTGGTTGTTGAAACGGGTGCGTCAGACTGTGCTATTGCTGCTTCTTTGAGTCAAGCTAATTGTCCTGTAGCCTTTTGTTTTCAAGGACCTTCTCACGGGCTGAACGACGACACCCCACAATTGAAAAGGAAGCCTACGCCATAGTCGAGGCATTAAGAAAATGGCGGTTCTGGATATGACCTAAAACTATATCCGATGGTGAGGCCCCACCTTGCGGGCCTTGGGGAGTGTGAAGCCACCCTTTAATTGCCATTGCTCCCAGGTCCACTCTGACCCGGAGTGGTAGTACCTGTTTGGGTCCCAACTATGGGTTAAATAGAATCTGACGTAAAAAAAATATACTCCATTAAAAATCGTTCCTCAAAATAACTAGATTCGACATTAAATAACCTGAAAAAGGTTGATATGCCGTAAAACAAAAACAACCAATCAACTAAGAAAATGGCAGCACTACCTGATCGGACGCCACTTTAAACTTATTACTGACCAAAAATCAGTTGCTTTTATGTTCAACTATAAGATTACGAGCAAAATAAAGAATTAGAAAACAGCGAGGTGGAGAATTGAATTATCTTGTTTCTTTTTGGACGTCAGCTACTTACCCGGCAGAGAGAACTTAACAGCTAATACAATGTCAAGAGTATGCTGTACGGCATCAAGCGGGGACGAACTCTGAACGCTACATAACAATCTCTGTCACCCGAGCATTACTCGAATGGTTCATGCTATGAGGTGTAGAAACCTGCCCTCTCGATGGAGGAGGTAAAAAGAATTACAAATTCCTGCCGAACGTGTGCTGATATAATGCCTCGGTTTTATAAACCCAGACGGGGTTTTAATAAAAGCAACACAACCGTTCAAAAGACTAAATCTTGATTTTAAATATTCACGGTTTCCGTTTGCCTTCCCTTGTTCAGACATATCGGCTACTGCAATTATACAATGCCTCTATTCATTATTCACTGTCTTTGGAGTTCCTGCCTATATACATTCGGACCGAGGGACTTCTTTTATGTCAGAGCAGCTTCGACAATTACTACAGGAACAAGGAGTAGCTATAAGCCGGAAACTCCCTACAACCCTAAGAGTAACGGCCAATGAAAAAGACATAACGGCATTATTTGGAAGACAGTTCAATTGGCTGCATCAAATAACGGATGTTCGATTGATAATTGGGAAAATCTTCCTTCGCATTATACGCCATGCGATCCTTATTGTGTACCGCCACGAATGCCACACCACACAAAAGTCTTTACCTTTTTCAGCGACGGAGTTCGGCGGGAGTATCGCTTTCATCTTGGTTCTCTTGATCCAGTACTGTGTTTCTGAAACGATATGCACGTTACACCAAGAACGATCCTTTGGTGGACGAAGTAGAACTCATAGAGGTGAACCCCAGTACGCTCTAGTACGGCATGCAGATGGCAGAGAGTCTAATGTGTTTCTCAGAGACTTAGCATCTGCCGGAGGCGTACCAGGACCGCGGACAACTCCCTCCTGACACTGAAGCCTCTCCGCAAGAGCAAAATACTGAAATTCCTCCTGACACGTCGTCAAATGACACTGTCTCCGTTTAGGCTGCGTCAGACACTTTGGATTGGCCAACAACTGAATCCAAGAGAGATGAAGGACTAGCACCGAAAAAACGTGTTCATCCAGAGACTTTGACGCAGAATGGCTTGTTCCTCTGAGAAGGAAACATTTTGGAACTAGGTATTTTAGAGCCCACAGACAGGTTCGCACTGAAGAGCCTTCCTGTTTGAGTACACCGACCCTAAATCATGGACTGCCGAGGCGGCCACTGCAAGCTCGTAGGGAGCCTGAACCTTTAAGGGACTTTCTTCCCTATCAGTGAGAAATTTGGTGGGGGAGAGTGTTGTGAATATGGATTATCTCCTCTTTGATAATCGAAGCTATAAAAGATGTACATTTTCGCTTGTCAAGTAGACGAGTAGTAGAATTCTTAATTTGATTACTAGATGGAATCTCTCGTCCTGTTTTCATTACAGTTATTTCATATTAAATATATGTTGTTTTTTCAGACGCAGGAAACGTTAAATTAGCAACTCTATTTTCTTTAATTGCAGATTTGGCAACTATAGGTTATTTTAAATTTAGCTTGGTTTGGCAATCCATGATGAAAAGACTGATACTCGAGCAACGTTTACAAATTGCAAATGATACGATCAATTTACTGAGAGAAACATTTGATAGACGAATAATTTCACAAAATGGACCTGTCAACTGAACACTTCATTCGTGCGATTTAACTCCATTAGATTATTTTCTTTGTATATATTAAAGTTCTATGTCTACGCTGATAAACCAGACACGAGGGACTGCCCACTTGGAAGACATTTGACGTGTTATTGTCGAAAATTGAACCTCTAGATTACGTCATATATGCCACAGGTCATATGTTCGAAATTGTATTTAAATTATAAATGCCCAAAATTAATCTTTGGAATAAATCACATATTTATATAAAAAAGTATTCCTATGTAATTCATTATTAAGATAGTTTGCTTTTAAGAAACACCCTTTACAAAGAAGATAATGGTATAAACTTAAAGGACCTTCACACAAGTTTATGTATCAATTATTTCACTATGGCTGACCCTCATGCACGCAGCGGATTGCTCCGAGCTTCTTTTATTCGCTTCAATTTATTTTTTTAATGGTACCCAATTATACTACGTCATACTTGTACATATTAATTGTTAACTGTCTCTTTTAGCCAGTGTAAGAGCGAAACTCTATATGAATCTGCTTACCTAGGGAGTTCCGCTTTTTTTGTAGAATGATGGACAAGTCGTAATTATCGTTAATTTGTTAGCAATGTTGGTTGTCCTGGTGTCCAAACACCACTAAGTTTGTGCATGGATGTGATTTTTGTAAATTACATTTGCAGTTGAGTCATCATGTAGCATACATGATGTACAATAATAACATCGCACAATCTGTTGACCGTTCACTGCCAGCATACTATTTATCTCTCACTTCTTGAAGAGTTCCTTCCCATTTTTAATACCATACTTCGGCGGACAATTGGATATATAGTAAATGTTTCGAATTTGTATGAAAACATTTTAAACTAAAAACAATTGTTTCTGTCCATTTCAAATCATAAATTATCTTGATAATATGATTAAAGGTTCTTTCAAAAGGATTCACCAGTAAATATCTTTTATCAGAGGAATGTCATATGAGTCTAACCAGATGAAAATGTAGAATTATGAAAATAAAATCAATAATCAAGTTCCTGCGATAATGAAAGTGGATTCTGGCTTGACATCCGGAAGGATGATAGTAAAAGAATATCTTACGTTTTTCAGATAAAAGAGGAAGGAATGTTGGATAATAGATTTTGGCAGATGTGAATGAGTACGGTCACTGTGACCTTGTGCATGCGTGAAACAATAAAGTTATCGGAGTGTATTCTAAAGCGATTTCACATCAGGATGGAATTTGATGAGATGAGATCAAGAGGGCTGGACAAAAAACGATTAGTGATCTGGTGGATGTGACGTCACGTGACACCAAAACGATGAAGTAAGGTTGTGGGAGCTTGAATCGCACGGTTACTGAAAAACATACCTTAATGATGACAAAATTGTGATAATCACATCCAGCAATCGATACCGATCTGTTTGTCTAGCTATCTATTAATATATACATCTATCTATCTATCTATCTATCTATCTATCTATCTATCTATCTATCTATCACTTAAGAATATAACTGTCTCTCTCCTTATAAATCAATATAAATTGTAGTTGTGATTACTGAATAAAATTATCTCAATAAACCCCCAACTTCCGGAAACTGTGTTATTTTAATTCTTTTTCTATAACAGAAAGGAGAATTTATATACATGGCTACAAACAATGATGGTTCTGGCCATCACTCAGAGGAAGAAATAAACAATGAAAACCAACACGGCGAAGAGGAATAAAGGCTAATGCAACACTACTCCCTTCAAAAAAGGAATTAATCCCTGGGAAATGGTATCATGATCTCAGAACAGAAACTATCGCCCCCCTCCCAAATAGTTGCTAATGCTTGTGAGGAGGATATCATGACGAACTAACATATATTATACTACTCGTCCACAAAATAGGAGGTTATGCATGGGATGATGATCTCATGACAGCAGAACATATACCACATTATTTCCTGAATTGAGAATCGAAGTTGAATCTTAGATGACAGTTCATGACCTGTCAGGTTGGCGACTCTTTTTTGACCCCAGGAGTGAGAGACTAGCAGCAGATGCACCAGCCCAAATGTGGCAACAATACTCCATACATAAGCAAATGGTAGCCTCGTAGAGGTATAGGATACTTTTAGGTATAAGTAACTTTTAGCACGGTAGAGAAAGCCCACATTCTTTGCAGCAGCCTTGGCAATGCTCTCGATATATTAGTTCCAACTCATGTTCTCTGTGAACGTTAAGCCAAGGAATTTGAATGAAGTACTTTCAGGTAATCTTTAGCCATAGCTATTCGTGGTGGAGATGGTTTCTTGTAATTATTAAAGGAAACGAGCTTAGTCTTGAACGTTACCATCCATTTTTGAACCTATTCTGCTACAGACTGAAGGTCTTCCTCTATGGTTTCCGCCATTGCCTTTGATATGTGGTTATTCGTTTTCCCCTCGTGCTTTTTATAGAGCATAGTGTCGTCAGAAAATATACCCATTTCAGTCTATTTCATGAGGGAGGTCATTTATGAATATCCAGAATAATAAAGGTAAAAGAATGGGCCAATGAGGCACACTCGCATTTATATCATATTGTTTAGATGTATGACAATCGAGGATAACCTAGATTCATCTCTTATTTAGGAAGGATTTAATTATGTTTAGAATTCGTCCAGTAATACCATATGATCTGATTTTCCTAAGAAGACCATCGTGCCATACCCTGTCAAAAGCCTTAGATATATCTAGGGCTACTACCCCCTGCTTTATCCAGTGCATGGTAAATACGTTCAGTGATTACAGTTAGGATATCTTCAGTAGAACGGGTTTGCCTAAATCCATATTGAAGTTGGAAAGAAGTTTAGCAGCTGTGAGGTGGTGGACTAGAGCTTGATTAACTATGAACTCAAATATTTTGGCGAAAAGAGGGAAGAGGCTAATGGAGCAATAATTTAATGGGTCAGTTCTTTCGCCAGAATTCTTGTAAACTGGTACCACAGAAGTAGTTTTCCAGCAGTCAGGAAAGCATGATTCGTTAAGACATTTGTTGAAGAGTTTGGAGAGAACTGGAGCAACCTCAGGTATCTAGGTTTTGTTTGAGATCATGTACTTGAGAAGGGGTGATTTTCAGATCATCTAGTGTGGTTTCTGTCTGCAAAGGAAAATCAGGGAGGGAGTGGTTTGCTGGGTCTAAAGTAGAGTTTGAGGAAAACCGACGGGCAGGCATGTTAGCTTTCTCAGTTACTGTGCAAACAACCTCATGCTTGTTGGATAGTGGGGGAATTGTTGATTGCTCATTATTTACTACACTATTATAGATTTTCCAGAAACTATGAGTTCCTAATTTCTGTGCTTCAATGCATTTTCTGGTGGTTTTAGTATATATGGCCTCATGTTTTTATGAAAAGGATTAGGAGTAGGAAAGGATGCAATAGAGGCCACAACCAAGAATACATGAAATGAATAACGTTGGAAGTGTGTAGATTCTGACTCCATATAATTAAAGACAGACGAATATTGAAAGTTGAGAACCGACTTTATTTACTACCAACAATTTGTATTAGGAGAGGCAAAGTGTTCGTAGGATGGAATGTGATTTAACAAAGGAGATGAATGTTCGTAAAATGTTTGTAGGTATGTATGAATTGACAAGGAATGAATGGTCGTAAAATGTTTGTAGGTATGTATGAATTGACAAGGAATGAATGTTCGTAAACTGTTTGTAGGTATGTATGAATTGACAAGGAATGAATGTTCATAAAATGTAACTTATCTTTTGGACGATGGAGAGGGTTAGGGTATGCCGGTCATCCCGCTGTCGGTGATGCATGTCCTGGCCTATAACTGGAAAGCGAGTGACTTCTTTCATCAGCGCTAGCAGCCCGGCGTCTTTGTTTTCTTTCTCCTCCTCTCTTCTTTGGTTTGTGTGAATTAGGCATTGTTTATAATTGAAGGCGTTTGGCCCATAACATGAGAGCGTAGTCGGGTTCAGTTCACTGGTGCCTTATTTCTTTTTCTTCTTCATCTCTTTAGGTCGGGTGGGAGATTCCGTCCGTGCGTTCACTGACGCAACAGGGCGAATCTCCTCTTTCTTCTTTTCGGTCCCCTCATTTTATAGTGGCAAACCGGCTCCCAGCGACTGTGATATTTGAGGTGTTTATTTTAGGCGCGGAGCTCTGCCATTGGTCGATAATTATTTTGTGATTATCTTATTTTTTTTCTTTCCAAGCGGCAGCGGTGCGTGGAACCATGAGCAAAAGACGATTTTTCATTTTGTCTCTCATGGTGGATGCGTTAACATCCGGTTCGCTGCTAATTCTAATCATGTTCCCCACATATATTCTCTCTTAGCTGTTGCTACTTCTTTCTTACAATTACTTTTAGCTTTTATTTCTTCCTTCTTGCTTAGTCCTCAGTCAAACATTTGCATATCTGGTTCACATACCTTTTGTGTGTGAATTTTGGTCCCTGGAGTATATAGATCACATTTCCGAATATTAATTTGAATTAGAAAAAGTCTTTTGAAACTGGTTAAAAGATGAATATAAATGCAATGTTAATACATTATTAAAATACAAAGACAGAAGTTTAAGAAGTTTAAACTAGTTAAGAATAATGCATATTGCAGAGGAAAGGTAGCGTTTTGTGAATTTCCCGTTTTCATGGGTGACGGGTTTTGAATTAAAAATATTCAAGACATCAAGAGAAAAAACAGAGCTGGCTATGTTTTAGAGCACATTTAACAAAGAGAAGATTTAAAAACTACAAAATGAATGCAATTAAAATGTTTGAAATTTAAGATGAAATAAAAATTGCAATGCACAACTGTTTGCAATATTTAACACAAATGGTTTTCAAGAATTAGATGAATAGAAAATGACTTATCTTGCCTCGGAATAAAAAAATTTGGTGCTTCTTCTCTGGTGGTACCACAAAAGAAAGGAAAATCTGACTATATATCTATCTATACATATTACTATATATGAATGAATAAATATGAATATATTAATACACAATGAGCCAACAACAATTTCTATAAGAACTTTTTTGTGAATCACTAGTGATTTACAAGAAATGATATTTAAAGCAACAATGGAAAGAAAGAAAGAAGAATAAAAAGATATTTAAATATTAGAGGAAACTAGAAGAAGGGACACAAACATGTCGCTATTTCTCAGTCTCTTTTTCTTCTTACACACTTACAGATTACACACTTACACATTCATTCACATCAGATTACACACTTACAGATTACACACTTACACATTCATTCACATCAGATTACACACTTACAGATTACACACTTACACATTCATTCACATCAGATTACACACTTACAGATTACACACTTACACATTCATTCACATCGTCACAGGCTGACGTCGATAAACTAGGACAAAAGTTTTAAAATGCTGCACAATTATTATATATTTTCTGTTTCAGAAACAATGCCCAACGGTGTTATAATTAGGCTGTCCACATTTTTTGGTTACAATGGACCACCAACAACTTTTTTTGGTTACAATGGACCACCAACGACATTTTTTGGTTACAATGGACCACCAACGACTTTTTTTGGTTACAATGGACCACTAACGACTTTTTTGGTTACAATGGACCACCAACGACTTTTTTTGGTTACAATGGACCACCAACGACCTTTTTTGGTTGCAATGGACCACCAACGACATTTTTTGGTTACAATGGACCACCAACGACCTTTTTTGGTTACAAGCGACCACCAACGACATTTTTTGGTTACAATGGACCACCAACGACATTTTTTTGGTTGCAATGGACCACCAACGACATGTTTTGGTTACAATGGACCACCAACGACATTTTTTGGTTACAATGGACCACCAACGACATTTTTTGGTTACAATGGACCACCAACGACTGGTAAAGATATTCTCAGATCAGGTCCCGGGAAACATAAAAACCCTCACTTGTTTTCTTTCAAAGAACGGTTGTCAATGTACAGGTTCCGGATTAAGCACATTCCTGGAAAACTTAACACTACACCGAACTGCACCTCTCGATACCTGGCACCATCAGGACATAGCAGATTAAAGACCACCGATACTACTCAGAAAATTGAGGGGGCCATGCAAACACACGTACATCCACGTACGCGCATTATCCCAAATTTCAAGCTATAACCTGGATAGAATCATGGCAGCAGCGGCCACTGACAAGGAATGCTGAATGTTAGCGATATATATATATATATATATATATATATATATATATATATATATATATATATATATATATATATATAAGACAGATTCCTGAAGTCACGACATGCACTACCACTGAAAGTCCGGAAATTCTGACTGATGGCAGACTAACTATATTGTTTGGAAGAGGTACCCATAAAAGGGATAAAATCTGAGACCAAAGCAGCTTAGGGCTGAAGCACTAGAAGCACTGCACTCGGCCGATCAAAAGGTGAATGGGATGTTGGTTAACGCTGGACAATGATTATTCTGGCCAGGTCTAGATGCTAGTATCCAACAAACAATGACACAATGTTGAAAATGAAATTCGATCATCGCATCCCAATTGAGAGAACCACTAATGCCACTCTCAAAACCAGAATTCCCATTCCAAAAGACTGTCACGGACCTATTGTATATGCATGGGAAGAGTTACATATTATATGTGGACCGATACACCAGCTGGATTGAAATTGTCCCACTACCATCAGGCTGCACCAGCATGTGATGCATTGAGGAGTTAGTTGAGGTAGATATAGTACACCGGAGGAGATATCATCCGATGGAGGAACACCATTCGACTCATTGGAATATAAATCGTTCCTGGTAGAAGAGACGTATATCATCCACATATTATTCTCAAAGTAATGGCCATGCTGAACTGGCTGTAAAAACAGCTAAAAGAATACTCATGGACTGCATTAATGGCTGCTGTTACCTATGCCACGATTTCGCAGCACAGGCGATGATGACATCAGGACCTCGGATTAGCACCAGCCGAAATTTTATATGGTCGAACAATGAGGGATCACCTCCTTCTACTTCGCAAAAAGCACCAAATTCACGATCGCTGGAGAGAAACGAAAGAATGGAGAGAAAAGGCATTGACAAAAAGGCATGTGCTAAACAAAGAATAGTACAACATGCACAGCTGTCCACTCCAACAGCTTCAGGTTAGTGAATCTGTTCAGGTGCAGAATCAAGAGGGACCATATCCGTGACAATGGAAAAAATAGGGAGAGTTGTCGAGACCATGGGTAATACTGGATGGAAGTGGTAGGATCACACTATCGTTGTTTCCTCCGGAAGATCCAACCTATCATGGATATGCCAGATTATTTGTCCGTACAACCCTAACCCTAAACCCCCTCCCCAAAGGTCAAGAATGAACAGCGTATTCTTGTGTGACGTACACAAGATAGTGGATGTAGAAAAGATGGATGATGACGTAATGATGGCAGATGACACATCTGACATAGATATGGAGGTAGATAACCAAGAACGGATCAGGCACAAACCAACGAGTTGGATCCCACGATGTAGCATGAGAGTAACACGATCACAAAGACTATTATCGCCACAAATGCGAAGACTAACTGGCAACTACACAGAACTTTCCCAACAAGTTACCACAAAACACCGGTGTTATGGTCATAAGGTGGGGGGCATGTAAAGAATGGGGACGACCGATGAGACGGGTCGGAAAAAAGTAGAATGCTGATCGTCATGTGGTGTTATAAATTCAGCGCTAGCAGTGTCAGAAATTTCGTGAAAATAGTGAATAATTCCACCCCATCTTTCCAAGCTTATAACTCCTCGAAAAATGTAATTCAAGCCCTAATTTTTTTTTTCAATTAAAGGAGTAAGGACCAAGGTTTTATTTAAAAAAAAAAACAAAACAAAACAATGTGTTTTTTTTTTTTTAAAAAGGTTTTAAACTTCGGACTTTACAGGTAAATTTCTAAAAAACTGATTTTTTTTTTTGTTTTAAATTTGAATATATTATTTATTGACCTTTTCTCTTCAATTTGTGATATATAAACCTATTAAACATAAATTAATTATTTACTTTTTAATAGACATTTCAAAATGAGAGGCGTAAATTATTCGACCCCCTATCTTTCTAAGCTTATAACTCCTCGAAAAATGTAATTCAAGCCCTAATTTTTTTTTCAATTAAAGGAGCAAGGACCAAGGTTTCATTAAAAAAAAAAAAAAAAAGACAAAAAGAAAAAATGTGTTCTTATAAAATAAGGTTTTAAACTTCGGACTTTACAGGTAAATTTCTAAAAAACTGATTTTTTTTTTTTGTTTTAAATTTGAATATATTATTTATTGACCTTTTCTCTTCAATTTGTGATATATAAACCTATTAAACATAAATTAATTATTTACTTTTTAATAGACATTTCAAAATGGGGGGGCGTGAAAATGGGGGGGCGTGAAAATGGGGGGGGGGCGTGAATTTAAAAAAAACGTTTGTCTAAAATATTATATTCGGTTTATTGGAAAGAACATAAAATTTCACATTGACCCTGAAAATATCGTAAAAATAGAATCAATAGAAAAATTTTGATAGATTTTTAAAATTTAAAAATTTAAAAATATTGAGTTTAAAAATTGAAAAATATTGAGTTCGGAAAATTCATTACTGTTTTAAAAAAAAAAAAAAATATTTTTATTACTTTTAAAACAACTGTAATAGTTTATTTTGGAAGTATAATCCATAAAGAAAATAAATAACCCACTTTTAACAGAGAAATTACGAGATTTTTATATTGTATTCGCAGTTTCGTGTTAGGGGTGTCAAAAATTCCTACAAAAATTCTGATACTGCTAATTCAGCGCTAGTCTTGGATTCTGGAGACATTTTAAGTCCACTTTACGTATAGCAGAATATATATAATTGTTGTGGAGACGCCCACTAATTAGCATACGTGGGTGAACAAGATATAGATAAAGGTATCAAGTCAGCAAGACCGGAGAGCTGTGTTCGAACGCCGGATAGGCAAGACGCACGTGCCGGTTGCTCCATGAAAGACTTTAACACACCCTCTGCCCGACAATCTTCCAACTGCAGTGCAACTTTACTTCTGTGTTCGTGTTGTTATTGATACAGACACAACAGTGGCGACGGGATTTCGAAAAAAGATTTACACGTGAGAAAATACACTATCAAACTCAACAGTGGTATTCGGGAAATACTTACTCGTCAAAGATTGAAAAAAAAAATTCACTCGGGAATTCAATGTTTAAAACGCAGCAACTACGAAATTGTCGAACGCGATATTCAAGTGCTGGATACTTGCAAAACACCAAGATTTTTTTTGTGACTACTTGAAAACGAAATTCAAAACCCGGGACACTTGAAAAAAAAAAATAAAAAAATAAAAACATCAAGCACTTTATTTCAAAGTGCCTCCGAAAAAAAAAAACAAACTTTAAAGTTACAGTAACCCTTTAGGCAAAGTGCACACAAAAAAAGTGTTTCGCTAGGATACCGTGAACTTATTAGGTAGACTGTTTTGAAAGAAAAAGTAATTTTTTTCTCAGTGTACTAAGAAGGGATTTTTTTTCTTTCTTGTACGTAATTAATAACGTAACAAAAGGAATCGGTTGTTCGTAGTTATTAAAGAAAGGAAATTGTAAAAGTGACTGATTTACTAATTTGGAAAACAAAATGGAGGATCTTATCAAGTTATTCGCGGAAATGCAAATGCGTCAACAAGAAAGAGACAAAGTACAGAGAAGGCGTCTACAAGAAAGATGAATTACACAAAAAAGAACAACAAGAAAGAGACGAAAGACAGAATGAACGGCTTCTTAAATGTATAGAGCAAATACAACTTGGTCAAAAAGATTTGTTGGAAAGATTAACGACTAATTCTGCACAGGAAAGCAATACGACTTTTTCCAACGCAACAATTGTGAATAGCATAGATGTGTTCACGTACCTACCGGAAGATATTTTCGAAACAGATTGCGAAAGCTGGTCAAACGCAAAGAAAGTAAGTTTATTACTTCGAAAGCTTGGTACCAGTGAACATTGCAAATTTGTTGATTTGATAGTGCCAAGGAGAACGAATCAGTTAGACTTCGCCGAGACCGTAAAACTTCTTAAGGAGTTATTGGGACCGAACATGTCTTTTTTTCACAAGAGATGGTCGTGTATGAACCTTAAGAAAACGGAGGAGCAGGACTACCTGACATATGCATCAGTAGTGAATAAACACTGCGACAATTTTAAATTATCGGAACTTAGGGTGGACAACTTCAAATGTTTAATTTTTGCACAGGGGCTAGTTTCTACAGAAAATTCAGAGGTCCGAAGACGCGTTCTCTCAAAATTAGAGACAGAACAAGGTCTGACACTGCAAAAGTTAGCAGAAGATTGTCAAAGGGCAGTATCACTAAAAAAAAGACTCCAGAGATATAGAAGAAGCAGGAGTGTCGTACATAAGGAAGATTAAAAAATCTGGCAGAAACGCAGGGCAAAGAAAGTGTGAGACTCGTCAAAATCCAACAGATTACGCGAGTTATAAATACTCAAACTCTTATTACAGAAAACGAAATTACGATTCACGTCAAAGGAAAATCGGGACCAAGTAATAATTGCGGAAGATGTGATGAAAAACATTGTGGAAAGGATTGTCCTTACAAAAATATCAGATGCTTCAATTGCGACATAGTCGGACATAAGAGTATTTGTTGCAGAACAAAGTATAGAGTACACCAAATGAGAACAAACGACAAAGAGAAAGACAATTTACGAAAATATGTGTTGGTTAATATTTTCGGCAAACAAATAAAATTTCAACTTGATTCTGGAGCAGATTTGTCGGTAATAAACGTTAGCACTTGGAAAAAACTGGATAAACCGACTCTGAAAAAGTCAAGTAAGGATGCAAGAACGGTGACAGGAGACGAAATCAAATTCGAAGGAGGAGTCGTCCTGCCCATTAATTTAAATGGCACGACGAAGAAATTGAAAATCTTCGTAATTAAAGAAAGCGAGAATTTATTGGGAACAGATTTTATTGAAAAAATCAACCTTTGGAATAAACCGATGAACGCTTTTTGTAAAAAAATAACCAGCTGCACCACAACGTCAGAAAATATTAAAAATGAACTAAAGAACGAATTTCCAGAAATATTTACTACGGGACTGGGAAGATGTAATAAATTTAAAGCTTCGTTCGACCTAAAAAAGGATGCAACACCAGTATTTAAGAAGAAACGGAACGTGCCGTTCGCCGGATTAGACAAAATAGATAGCGAATTAGACAGACTTGAAAGAAGGGGCATTTTATCGAAAATCGAAACTAGCGTTTGGGCAGCGCCTACGGTGTACGTAAAGAAGAAATCGGAACAAATTCGGGTTAAATAATATGCTACAAGACCACCATTACCCTTTACCAAAGGATTATTCAAGTATAACCGATTACCGTTCGGGATAAAAGTCGCGCCGGCGATATTCCAGCAAGCAATGGACACAATGTTGAACGGTTTAGATTGTGCTTGTGCATACCTGGATGACATAATCATAAGGAGCGCGTTCATAAGTGAACATATAGAGCATTTGAAACAAGTGTTCACAAGAATAAACGAGTACGGATTCAAGGTGAAAGAAAACAAATGTGAGTTTTGTCTAGACGAAATCAGGTATTTAGGACAAATAATAAGTAAAGATGGTCGACGCCCTGATTCAGAAAGAAGGATAGCAATTAGGAATATGCCAGCACCACATAACGTGACGACTTTACAGAGCTTCTTAGGCCTCGCGAACTACTACCAAGTATTTATCAAAGGCATGCACGACCTAAGAGCTCCGCTGAACGAATTATTAAAGAAAGAAACACCATGGATATGGACAAAAGAATGTCAAGACTTTGACGTCAGATTTATCCTTAACTTATTACGACCCAAAATTACAAATAATTGTTGCGAGTGACGTGAGTTCGTATGGTATAGGAGCATGTATACAGCATATCATGCCAGATGGAACGAAGAAACCTATAGCGCACGCTTCAAGGACCATAATTCCGTCAGAGAAGGCTTACTCCCAAATAGGACAGGAAGCATTAAGCATTATTTTCGCGGTGACGAAATTCCACCGTTATCTGTACGGGAGACATTTTATACTGGAAACAGACCATAAGCCCCTAGTGACTATTTTCGGCTCCAAAAAGGGCTTACCAGTATATACGGCAAATCGGTTACTCCGTTGGGGTACGATCTTGCTAAATTATGATTTTCAAATAAAATATCTACGTTCGGGAAAAATAGGACATGCGGATGGATTGTCAAGGCTTGTACCGAAAAGGGATGAAAACCTTGAAGAGTCAGTAATTGCAGCTACACGTTCCAATTATGAGGAAAAAAAACATGGTGGCGAATATAATAAGAGAGTTACCAGTCATGCTTTCCGATATAAAAAGGGAGGCTGAAAATGACGACGTCATCAAAGACATAAAGAAAAAATTAAGGGAAAATGACGGAAAAACGCAAAGTATATTTTCCTTATGCAATGAGGTATTATTATATAGTGAAAGAGTGGTTGTACCGAAAACCTTGCAGAAAAAAATCTTACGTGATTTTCATACAGGACACCCGGGTATAAACAGGATGAAGACACTTATGAGAAGTTATGTTTACTGGCGTAATATGGATGTGGATATTGCATTAACAGTAAACAAATGTAAAGGTTGTGCGTTAGCCGCTAAGGCACCACCGATAGTTCATAAACCTTGGAAAAAAACTGACTATCCATGGTCACGCATTCATCAAGACTTTGCTGGACCGATCGAGGGATAATACTACCTAATCCTAGTGGATAGTTTTTCAAGATGGCCAGAAGTAAAGCGGGTAAAAACCCAACGACAGATAACACAATAAGTTTTCTGCATCAAATATTTGCACGTTTTGGGTTACCAGACATTGTAGTCACAGATAACGGAACACAATTTACTTCAAGTGTTTTCAAGGATTTTTATGAATCGTTTCAGGTAAACCATATAACTACACCACCGTTCCATGCTAGATCAAATGGATTAGCAGAAAGGTTCGTAGATACGATAAAGCGTGCCCTTAGAAAATCGATAGGGACACCGACGCATAAAGCATTACAACAGTTCCTGCAAATATACAGGATAACTGAGAACCCAAATACACCGGCGAAATTATCGCCAGCAGAATGAATGTAAAATCACCATTTGATAAATTAATACCAAAGCAAGCAGTCATATATAAAACGACACACACATCACGTAAAAGGTTTAAACCTGTGATCAGGTATATTTTAAATGTTTTAAAAATAATATGTCATATTGGGAGTCGGGTACGGTAGATAAACGTATCGGCGACTTGGTCTACATGATAAAAGTCCAAAAGGGGTACACAAAAGACACCAAAATCAATTGAGAAAACGTCATAGGAAGGACAAGGAATATGACAAACCTGAGAAACAGGAAGATCCAATTGATATAGTTTACGAAACGTTTAATATTGAACCACCACAGACCATGCCCGAACCGAGGAGATCGGGAAGGAAAAGAAAGGCTATAGACCCAATGATAATGAACCCCAAAAGGAAAAGATATTGAAATCTACACGACTTCAAATCTTGGGAGAGGGGTGTTGTGGAAACGCCCACTAATTAGCATACGTAGGTGAACAAGATATAGATAAAGGTATCAAGTCAGCAAGACCGGAGAGCTGTGTTCGAACGCCGGATAGGCAAGACGCATGTGCCGGTTGCTCTATGAAAGACTTTAACACGCCCTCTGCCGGACAATCTTCTAACTGCAGTACAACTGCACCTTTGTAAATATGTATTTTATTTTCGTCTTTATATATTTGTTTTACCTTTACTTTCTGCGTTCGTGTTGTTATTGATACACACACATTGTTATTGATACACACACAACAATAATGAAAAGTAAATATAAGTGCATATATATAACCGACATATATGTCAGTTATATATATGATGTGTGGACTTGCCAAAAATCATGTCATTTTCAAAATTATAAATGCAGCAAGGTCTTGGGCGATGCCAGGAACCTTGCTCAGATAGATGAGGATGAAAGAGGATGAGATATGGTTTAATGGGGTTATGCTGACACTTGGTCAAGAAAAACAGATGTCCATAAAATTCTGTCCATCATGGAATTTCTTTAGAACAAGGGAATTAGGGAAGAAAATTGTTTTTATAGTTGGGTTTGATAAGAAGTGATTTTAAATAACTAATGAAATCAAACAGTTACAAGGAACTTAGATTCAAAAACCAGAATTTTGTCGTCAAATGTATAAATCTAGGGAGGATTATCTATTTAAGATGTTATATATTCAAATGCCGGATCACCCGGCAAGTGACTGATAAGCCAGTTTCTTTGGAAAATGAGTTAGAAATTGATAAAAAGGGAAAAGAGAATTGAAGAGAGATATGATTAAGATACAGAAGAAAAACAAGATTCAGTGGAAAAGAGAAAGGGTAATCTTCAAGTAAAAGAGAGGAAAACAGAATGATCTCAAAGAGTTGGATGGTTAGAATTGTGTTTTTAGAAATAGAAGACTTTGCTTGCTGGCTCCAAGGAGGGCACATCAGCTTTTGGGCTGGCAACTCAAAAGGCCGGCGACTCAAAAGGCTGGCAACTCAAAAGGCTGGCGACTCAAAAGGCTGGCAACTCAAAAGGCTGGCGACTCAAAAGGCTGGCGACTCAAAAGGCTGGCAACTCAAAAGGCTGGCAAGTAAAAAGGCTGGCAACTCAAAAGGCTGGCGACCCTTGAAAGCGTAAAGTGAAAAGAGCTTTCCTCCTTTGACCAAGAAAATTAATTGAAGAGTTTGATATCAGTTGAAGGATTCTTCATCCAGAAACATTTTGTTTTTCTTAAATCCGAGAGAAGCCCCGAATTTAACTAATACTGTTTTGTGTGTGTACCAACTGTATCCAAAATGATTTAAAGCAATAATTATTTTAGTTCATAAGAAATGAAGCAATAATTATTTTTGTTCATGAGAAATAAAGCAATACTTATTTTTGTTCATAAGAAATGAAGCAATACTTATTTTTGTTCATAAGAAAAGCAATAATTATTTTTGTTCATAAGAAATAAAGCAATACTTATTTTTGTTCATAAGAAATGAAGCAATAATTATTTTTGTTCATCAGAAATGAAGCAATAATTATTTTTGTTCATAAGAAATGAAGCAATAATTATTTTTGTTCATAAGAAATAAAGCAATAATTATTTTTGTTCATAAGAAATAAAGCAATACTTATTTTTGTTCATCAGAAATGAAGCAATAATTATTTTTGTTCATAAGAAATAAAGCAATAATTATTTTTGTTCATAAGAAATAAAGCAATACTTATTTTTGTTCATCAGAAATGAAGCAATAATTATTTTTGTTCATAAGAAATAAAGCAATAATTATTTTTGTTCATAAGAAATAAAGCAATACTTATTTTTGTTCATAAGAAATAAAGCAATAATTATTTTTGTTCATAAGAAATAAAGCAATAATTATTTTTGTTCATAAGAAATGAAGCAATAATTATTTTTGTTCATCAGAAATAAAGCAATAATTATTTTTGTTCATAAGAAATAAAGCAATAATTATTTTTGTTCATCAGAAATGAAGCAATAATTATTTTTGTTCATAAGAAATAAAGCAATACTTATTTTTGTTCATAAGAAATAAAGCAATACTTATTTTTGTTCATAAGAAATAAAGCAATACTTATTTTTGTTCATAAGAAATAAAGCAATACTTATTTTTGTTCATAAGAAATAAAGCAATACTTATTTTTGTTCATAAGAAATAAAGCAATACTTATTTTTGTTCATAAGAAATAAAGCAATAATTATTTTTGTTCATAAGAAATAAAGCAATAATTATTTTTGTTCATAAGAAATAAAGCAATACTTATTTTTGTTCATAAGAAATAAAGCAATAATTATTTTTGTTCATAAGAAATAAAGCAATAATTATTTTTGTTCATCAGAAATGAAGCAATAATTATTTTTGTTCATAAGAAATAAAGCAATAATTATTTTTGTTCATAAGAAATGAAGCAATACTTATTTTTGTTCATAAGAAATAAAGCAATAATTATTTTTGTTCATAAGAAATAAAGCAATACTTATTTTTGTTCATAAGAAATAAAGCAATAATTATTTTTGTTCATAAGAAATAAAGCAATAATTATTTTTGTTCATAAGAAATAAAGCAATAATTATTTTTGTTCATAAGAAATAAAGCAATACTTATTTTTGTTCATAAGAAATAAAGCAATACTTATTTTTGTTCATAAGAAATAAAGCAATAATTATTTTTGTTCATAAGAAATAAAGCAATACTTATTTTTGTTCATAAGAAATAAAGCAATACTTATTTTTGTTCATAAGAAATAAAGCAATACTTATTTTTGTTCATAAGAAATAAAGCAATACTTATTTTTGTTCATAAGAAATAAAGCAATACTTATTTTTGTTCATAAGAAATAAAGCAATACTTATTTTTGTTCATAAGAAATAAAGCAATAATTATTTTTGTTCATAAGAAATAAAGCAATAATTATTTTTGTTCATAAGAAATAAAGCAATACTTATTTTTGTTCATAAGAAATAAAGCAATACTTATTTTTGTTCATAAGAAATAAAGCAATACTTATTTTTGTTCATAAGAAATAAAGCAATAATTATTTTTGTTCATAAGAAATAAAGCAATAATTATTTTTGTTCATAAGAAATAAAGCAATACTTATTTTTGTTCATAAGAAATAAAGCAATACTTATTTTTGTTCATAAGAAATGAAGCAATAATTATTTTTGTTCATAAGAAATAAAGCAATAATTATTTTTGTTCATAAGAAATAAAGCAATACTTATTTTTGTTCATCAGAAATAAAGCAATAATTATTTTTGTTCATAAGAAATGAAGCAATAATTATTTTTGTTCATAAGAAATAAAGCAATAATTATTTTTGTTCATAAGAAATAAAGCAATACTTATTTTTGTTCATAAGAAATGAAGCAATAATTATTTTTGTTCATAAGAAATAAAGCAATAATTATTTTTGTTCATAAGAAATGAAGCAATAATTATTTTTGTTCATAAGAAATAAAGCAATAATTATTTTTGTTCATAAGAAATGAAGCAATAATTATTTTTGTTCATAAGAAATGAAGCAATAATTATTTTTGTTCATAAGAAATGAAGCAATAATTATTTTTGTTCATAAGAAATAAAGCAATAATTATTTTTGTTCATAAGAAATGAAGCAATAATTATTTTTGTTCATAAGAAATAAAGCAATAATTATTTTTGTTCATAAGAAATAAAGCAATACTTATTTTTGTTCATAAGAAATAAAGCAATACTTATTTTTGTTCATAAGAAATGAAGCAATAATTATTTTTGTTCATAAGAAATAAAGCAATAATTATTTTTGTTCATAAGAAATAAAGCAATACTTATTTTTGTTCATAAGAAATGAAGCAATAATTATTTTTATTCATAAGAAATAAAGCAATAATTATTTTTGTTCATAAGAAATAAAGCAATAATTATTTTTGTTCATAAGAAATAAAGCAATACTTATTTTTGTTCATCAGAAATGAAGCAATAATTATTTTTGTTCATAAGAAATAAAGCAATAATTATTTTTGTTCATAAGAAATAAAGCAATACTTATTTTTGTTCATCAGAAATGAAGCAATAATTATTTTTGTTCATAAGAAATAAAGCAATACTTATTTTTGTTCATAAGAAATAAAGCAATAATTATGTTTGTTCATAAGAAATAAAGCAATACTTATTTTTTTTCATAAGAAATAAAGCAATAATTATTTTTGTTCATAAGAAATAAAGCAATAATTATTTTTGTTCATAAGAAATGAAGCAATACTTATTTTTGTTCATAAGAAATAAAGCAATAATTATTTTTGTTTATAAGAAATGAAGCAATAATTATTTTTGTTCATCAGAAATAAAGCAATAATTATTTTTGTTCATAAGAAATAAAGCAATAATTATTTTTGTTCATAAGAAATGAAGCAATAATTATTTTTGTTCATAAGAAATGAAGCAATAATTATTTTTGTTCATAAGAAATAAAGCAATACTTATTTTTGTTCATAAGAAATAAAGCAATAATTATTTTTGTTCATAAGAAATAAAGCAATAATTATTTTTGTTCATAAGAAATGAAGCAATAATTATTTTTGTTCATCAGAAATAAAGCAATAATTATTTTTGTTCATAAGAAATGAAGCAATAATTATTTTTGTTCATCAGAAATGAAGCAATAATTATTTTTGTTCATAAGAAATGAAGCAATAATTATTTTTGTTCATAAGAAATAAAGCAATAATTATTTTTGTTCATAAGAAATGAAGCAATAATTAGTTTTGTTCATAAGAAATAAAGCAATAATTATTTTTGTTCATAAGAAATGAAGCAATAATTATTTTTGTTCATAAGAAATAAAGCAATAATTATTTTTGTTCATAAGAAATAAAGCAATAATTATTTTTGTTCATAAGAAATGAAGCAATAATTATTTTTGTTCATAAGAAATAAAGCAATAATTATTTTTGTTCATAAGAAATAAAGCAATAATTATTTTAGTTCATAAGAAATGAAGCAATAATTATTTTTGTTCATAAGAAATAAAGCAATAATTATTTTTGTTCATAAGAAATAAAGCAATAATTATTTTTGTTCATAAGAAATGAAGCAATAATTATTTTTGTTCATAAGAAATAAAGCAATAATTATTTTTGTTCATAAGAAATGAAGCAATAATTAGTTTTGTTCATAAGAAATAAAGCAATAATTATTTTTGTTCATAAGAAATGAAGCAATAATTATTTTTGTTCATAAGAAATAAAGCAATAATTATTTTTGTTCATAAGAAATGAAGCAATAATTATTTTTGTTCATAAGAAATAAAGCAATAATTATTTTTGTTCATAAGAAATGAAGCAATAATTATTTTTGTTCATAAGAAATAAAGCAATAATTATTTTTGTTCATAAGAAATGAAGCAATAATTATTTTTGTTCATAAGAAATAAAGCAATAATTATTTTTGTTCATAAGAAATAAAGCAATAATTATTTTTGTTCATAAGAAATAAAGCAATAATTATTTTTGTTCATAAGAAATAAAGCAATAAATATTTTTGTTCATAAGAAATGAAGCAATAATTATTTTTTTTCATAAGAAATAAAGCAATAATTATTTTTGTTCATAAGAAATGAAGCAATAATTATTTTTGTTCATAAGAAATAAAGCAATAATTATTTTTGTTCATAAGAAATGAAGCAATAATTATTTTTGTTCATAAGAAATAAAGCAATAATTATTTTTGTTCATAAGAAATAAAGCAATAATTATTTTTGTTCATAAGAAATGAAGCAATAATTATTTTTGTTCATAAGAAATGAAGCAATAATTATTTTTGTTCATAAGAAATGAAGCAATAATTATTTTTGTTCATAAGAAATAAAGCAATAATTATTTTTGTTCATAAGAAATGAAGCAATAATTATTTTTGTTCATAAGAAATAAAGCAATAATTATTTTTGTTCATAAGAAATAAAGCAATAATTATTTTTGTTCATAAGAAATAAAGCAATAATTATTTTTGTTCATAAGAAATGAAGCAATAATTATTTTTGTTCATAAGAAATAAAGCAATAATTATTTTTGTTCATAAGAAATAAAGCAATAATTATTTTTGTTCATAAGAAATAAAGCAATAATTATTTTTGTTCATAAGAAATAAAGCAATAATTATTTTTGTTCATAAGAAATAAAGCAATAATTATTTTTGTTCATAAGAAATAAAGCAATACTTATTTTTGTTCATCAGAAATAAAGCAATAATTATTTTTGTTCATAAGAAATAAAGCAATAATTATTTTTGTTCATAAGAAATAAAGCAATAATTATTTTTGTTCATAAGAAATAAAGCAATAATTATTTTTGTTCATAAGAAATGAAGCAATAATTATTTTTGTTCATAAGAAATAAAGCAATAATTATTTTTGTTCATAAGAAATGAAGCAATAATTATTTTTGTTCATATGAAATGAAGCAATAATTATTTTTGTTCATAAGAAATGAAGCAATAATTATTTTTGTTCATAAGAAATGAAGCAATAATTATTTTTGTTCATAAGAAATGATCTCCAGAGTTATACTGCATATTAGTTTGAGAGTAACCCAGTTGATTTCAGATCTACCCTGAACCTGACACCAAGTTGCAGCTAAGGAAAGCAGCATGCCAGCCATTCACCAGAGATTCTAGAAAGGAAGACCTCAACTGCAGCATCTGACAATGAACGGCCAGCTGAAGATAAAGGTACTGCCACACAGACTTGGGGTCGTTCACGTTTTACATGCCCAGACTATCAGAGCGGTAGTTTCCAATAATTAGTAAGCGCTTGGTTACATTTTGAGAGGTCCACTACTAGATAGTTAAGAGTGTAGCCACTGGGACTTAGGGTTAGTACACATTTTCTTGCCTGTGTATACACCCTAGCCTTGCTGGGTTTCATTTATGGTCCCGTGAGCTCGAGATTGACGAACATGCTCAGAGGTTATATCACATAAACAATAAAATATCTTTTTTACTTGGCTAACATTTCGGGTCATCGTAACCTGGAATTGAGTACAAGTTTGGCACAAGGCCTTGACGGCTATCAATCATTGGTCAACCAATCACAGGACTGCTCCTTGTCGCCCATGTTGATGACTGTGAGTGATTGGCTGATTATCTAAACCAATCAAAGACAAATCAGGATGATTGCTACGACGATAACCATTGGTCAGCAATTCCCATTAGTTGACCAATCAGGAGCTGATTATTTGGGATTCGGGCCCATAAATAGAGGGAATGCAAAGCGAAAAATTGAGTTGGCTCGCTTTTTTTGCTGCTTAAAAAAACTAAGTCTGTTGCCACTGCATTCTCCATCATTTACGCTGCCTAATTGCAATTAAGATTACTTAAGACACTTTGTTCTACCAGTCAACCACATTCACCCCCGCCTCTGTGGTGTTTGTTGAAAAATATTGATGAAAATTGTATAAATAAACGTTTGTTACTGTTTATAACAAGAGCTTTTCATCGTATTTTTATTGATTGGCAACTTTTCTTCTTTCCAACACCAAATACAACCTTTATCGACTGGACCACACCCATCTCTTCTTTCCATGTGGCCATGGAAGGAAACAGAGAATAAGCAATCGAAACATGTTGTAAAAACAGAAACCATCGGCCAACTTGGTGTCGTGAAGTTATAGTACCACATTTGGTGCCTTAAGACACGGGATTAACCCTGTTTAATTACCACGGTGGATCTCATCACATCTGTGCCTCAGAATCCAGTATCGACCCTAAATGCATTTTGATGCTTCAAAACACAAGATTGACACTTGACTAATTACCTGGTGCAACGACACTTCACCCAAGAACCAGTCAAGGAAGCAATCAGCTCAACTTACACAGCCACTCAAGGAAAAGTATCACCAGAAAAATCCTCAGAGTCGGGGTAAGTATTTTCCTTTGTTTCTCTATATTCATTGTACAGATTTGGTTCACTTCTAAATAGCTTCTAAGTGTGTTTTTTTTAATACAATAGGTACTTCCCGTTCAAACATTTCACTTATGTTGGTAACAGTTTTTACTGAAAGTCCAACAGATTTGAAACCATGGCTAATGGCATTAAAAAAAAACAAAGTGCCCATGATTTAACGGACCCTAAATTAATTAACTTAGCCTATGACTATTCAGATGAAGCCGTATCCGAATGGATTGGAAGTTATCGTGACGACCATCCAGACACTTCAATAAAAGTGAGATCATGGCACAGTATGGAGAGTTTGTCAACCCTGCTGATGCTGCTCGAGCATTGATTAAGGTGATGCAAGGAAGAAATGAATCATTTGTAGAATTAGTAGAATGTAAAGTCTTGTGACTCAGAGTGATTGTGCTGAACAGGCTTATTGCGGATATTGATGTGGTACTGGGTCTAGATGTGATAGACCAACTGAGAGGAGTTACAATAACTAAAGGTCAGGTGACATTTGGCAAATAGTTGTGTACTGAGAATGTGAAGAAGTTCAACCAATAAAAACCCAGCCCATGTCAGATTAAGGATGAAGATTTTCGAGCCCATTTCGATGGCAACAAATGGATTGTAGAGTGGCAATGATCCACATACCCACCTGTGTTAACAAACTGGATTAACTGCTACAAAAGCATACTGAAATGAGAGATAGAATCGCAGTTTGAAAAGGAAGTGGAGAGGTGGATCAACAAGAAAATTCTGATAGAATGGCCGGGGAAGGTTGAAGGAATTCTGCTACCCATGGCTGTGGTTCACCTTACCAAGAAAAAAGTCAGGCCAATGTTGGATTTCCAAGAATTAAACAAATATGTGGCTAGTCACACAAAAGATGGAATTGAAATGTGTGAAGAAGTTATGAGAGAGTGGCGGAGGTTGGGAGAATCAACTAAAATCGTGGACCTAAAGTCCGTCAACCTAGAAATCCATGTGGACGAAAAACTATGGCTGTATCAATTGGTCAAGTATAAAAGTCGAATTTATTGTTTGACTTGAATTTTGCATCAAAGATCATGATGGCAATTCTTACTACTGTGCTGGCCAAAGATGATGCTGTTAAGATGATGCTGTTAAGATGACGTGCTGGTAGATGAGACCGTGGTGTCTGTGAAAAGCATGAGGAATCATGTAAAAACGTATGGACTGACAGCTAAACCATCCGAATCATTGGAAAACGGAACGACTTTGGGATTAAGATTATAGCAGAATAAGGCAGGAAACTCGATGAAATAAGATCCGTGAAGTTAGGGTTAAGGTTAACCAAGAGAGAGCTTTTCTCAAGATGTGGAAAGTTGGTTGGTCATTACCCCACAGCTGGATGGTTGTGAACAGCATGCAGTTTTATTAAGAGGCAGACGGGTATGGACCAATGGGAGGATGCGATTGACCGAGGAGTGCTACTCATGATACAAGAAGTCATTGCAGAAGGGAAAATCGTGGACCCGATTAAGGGAGAATGGCATGTAAACAGAAGCCATGAAGGGGTGATATGGAGTGACACTAGCACCTGGCATTAGGGGTATTATTAGAAATAGAAGGTGCAGCTGCTGAAGACGCTGCTTGGTTATGCAAAAAAGACAATAGTGCCCATATCAATGTTACAGAGCTCGATGCTATGATGAAAGGCATCAATCTGGCTTTAAAATGGGGGTTACAGGTGGTGGATGTTAGAACAGACTCGGCAACAGTAGCATCATGGATTAGATTGGAGGTGTCTGGGGATAAGTGGATCAAAACAAAACAGATGCTTATAAAGCGTTGGAGCACTTGGAAACTAAATCCGAGAATTTGGACTCAAAATAACTGTTACCTTGGTTCCGACACAGAAGAATAAAGCAGATGAATTAACCAGAGTGAAGAAGCCTTGGCTAAGAGAAAAGGAGGCCGTGGCTCCAGTGTGCTGTAGGGCAGAACAGCTAAATGACCTGCATAAGATGCATTACTTCGGAAAAGAACAAACTTTGTACTTAGCGAGAAAAAAATGAATCCGCACATCACAATGGAAGATGTCCAGGAGGTGGTGGAATAATGTCAATCCATTAATCCTGCTCCGGCTGAACACGAAAAATGGAGGATTACATTTGGCAGAAAATTGGAGGTGACTGGCAATTGACTCATTATCAATATAAACCATATCTGACTATGATTGACTTTGGGCAAAGAATGAGCAGTCAGCAATATGGCAAAGAATGAGCAGTCAGCAATATGGCAAAGAATGAGTGCAACATCGATTTTTATGTATGAATGGAGACATTCATGAGCTGTAACAGAAAAAATGAAACAGGCAAAAGCAGAAATCATAGTTCGGACATGATGTGTAGGGTAGATATCATGGGCAACACATTGTACAACACGATAGGGAAGAGGTACCATAACTGAGGTACTCTCCAAGAACTCTATGGCAGTAGCTAGAATGCCACATTACATCTTAGACGTACGAGGACATTGAAGAAGTCCTGCAAAAGAAGAACCGATGCGACGGTTGCATCACAAACAAAGACATCCGGCATGGGTGGTGGACTATGAGATTAGTGATCTTAAAGATCAAAAGGGCGTGTAATTTGAAGACATTAAAGAGAAGCGAAAGTACAATCCCAACGAGCATAGAAGATAGAGTATTTAATTCAGGAAAATATAGATGTTGTCCCTAAGATAAGGAATTGGAATGAAAGTGGGTTCAAATGAAAATAGATACTGGGAATAACCCACCCATAAAAATAAAACCGTACAGAACTCTGATACGTAAAGGAAAGTTAATGGAGGAGGCTGTCAAAGAAATGCTCGAACCAAAAGTGATTGAACGCTCACGATCTCCTTGGAGCTTCCCTAGTGACTGACAAAAAGGGGACACCGCATTTGTGTAGATTTTAGAGCCGTCAACATAATTAAGCCTCTTTCTTTACCCACTACCATTAATAGACGACATATTGGCCCTTTTAGGCAAAGCAAATTGTTTTTCCACCTTTGATTTGAGATCAGGATATTGGTAGGTAGCTCTTGATCAAGATGATCAAGAAAAGGCTGCATTTGTGGCTTTTCCAATTCCGAGTTATGTCCTTTGGATTGGCTAATGCTCCACGTGGAGGCTTTTCTATGACATATCTCGATGACATACTAGTTTTCTCAAGCGGCATAAATGAACATTTCTTACACTTTCAAGCTGTATGAAACATGAGTTTAAAATAAAATTGGCAAAGTGCAAGTTCATGATGACAGAAACCAAATATGTATGATTTGTCATAAATATTTATGATTTGTCATAAATATTTATGATTTGTCATAAATAAACAAGGAATCAAGCCAGATGTTGATGAAATCAAAGTAATTCACTCGATGCCAGGAGCTAAAACTGTTAGACAGGTCAGGGGTTTTATAGGCGCCATTGGATATTACCGGAGATTTATACCTGCATTTTCAAGAATAGCTATCTCTCTTATAGCTCTCACCAAAAAGACAAAAAAAATGCCAGTTTTAAATGGACAAATGATTGTCAGCGATCATTTGATATGCTAAAAGATCAACTGTCAACGATTCCACTATTGGCCTACTCGGAAATGAATAAACCAATGGCATCGTCTACAGATACAAGCGAACTGCGTATTGGAGCATGTCCTGAGAAGGACGGCCCTGTCTCAGCATACTAAAAGAAGTACCTATCTACTTTCTTTCTCACAAGTGAACATCAACTCAACAGAAGTAGGCTGTCATAGAAAAGGAAGCATTTTCGTATATGCTTGTGCCAGTTGACACGGTTAAGATTCGGATTACAAATTGTTATCTATGTATTAATACGCTTGTAACTATCTATCTATCTATCTATGTGTGTCACACTTTCCGGCAAATTTGATTGGTTGAGAAGATTTTATTCTGGAATAGCGGATTACACATTAAACGAACGCTCAAGGCAGAGATCAAATATTAAAAAAAATAAAATATTTTAAAATCTGTTTTTTCTCTCTCTGCCTTGAGGGTTCCATGTTAGTTCAACATCCCCTTCATGTCCAGGATGATCTCCAACTGGTTCAGGCAGACCAAACATGTTGCAATTCATGCCATTTTCCATGAATAAGGTATTCAGAAAGTGGAGAGCAACATTTTCAGCAGTTATGTTATCATATCTAAGCAGCAGATCTTCGATCATAAAATGCTTATTCTCATTCCATAAATGCAGAGCATTCACGGGCTGGTTGAAGACGTACATCATTTTTAATTTTTAATTAACGGAAACTGCGTTTCCCTCTCTCTCTGTCTATCTCTCTCTCTCTCACACTCTGTGTGTCTATCTATCTATCTATCTATCTATCTATCTATCTATCTATGTATGTATGTATCTATCTATCTATCTATCTATCTATCTATCTATCTATCTATCTATCGCTCCCTCTCTCTCTCTCTCTCTCTCTCTCTCAAACAAATGTAAAGAAAAATAAATAAGCTAAATGTAAAGAAAAATAAATAAGCTAAAAATTAAATAAAACTTTTGAAAATATTTTTAAATAAACATATTTATAAAACATAAATGAAGATGTATTTATTGAGAATATTTGGAGCACAAATATCGTGATTTTGGTATATACATATTTACATAAATTTTACCTACCGTACTCTTCATTTACTATTTAAAAAAAAATAGTACACAGGGTGAATTCGTCGGCCAGGGCAGTAAAGGGTTAATGTAAATGTTTCAAGGTACGGATATGTGATGGGATAATGTGTATGTGAAAAAAAAAGAAAGAAAAGAAAACGTGAAATTTTTCTCTCTCTCCCTTGAGCGTTCTCTTTTTTCTCTCTCTGCCTGGGTTGGCAGACGATAATAATTATTTAAAGCCAAAATTTTCAGAAAAAAAAAGCCAAAAAGGCAAAATCCAAAAGCGCAGGCACATTTTTTAAGTAAAAAAGGCCAACACAAAGCCAAATTGAAAATTAAAGAAAAATTGACTATATTGAAGTTGTTGACTTTCAAAGATAAACATTTAGTAAGTAACTGTAAACAGATTTTAAAATATTTTTAATTAACGAAGACTGCGTTTCTATCTATCTATCTATCTATCTATCTATCTATCTATCTATCTATCTATCTATCTCTCTCTGCCTTGAGCGTGCGTACAGAAAAGGGCCGAACTTGAAAAAAAAAGATTTTAAAATATTTTTTAAAATATTTTTATTTGTTTATATCTAACAGCAATCAGTCGTAGTTGCGAGAATATTTTTAATTAACGAAAACTGCGTTTCTCTCTCTCTTTCCCCCCCTCTCTCTCTCTCTCTATCTCTCTCACACTCTATCTATCTATCTATCTATCTATCTATCTATCTATCTATCTATCTATCTATCTATCTATCTATCTATCTATCGCTCCCTCTCTCTCTCTCTCTCTCTCTCTCAAACAAATGTAAAGAAAAATAAACAATGAAAAAAAAAACAAATAAATGTTCAATTTTTGTCCCCGCCCTGTGGAAATTCACCCTGTGTACTATTTTTTTTTAAATAGTAAATTTTCAGCAGTTATGTTATCATATCTAAGCAGCAGATCTTCGATCATAAAATGCTTATTCTCATTCCATAAATGCAGAGCATTCACGGGCTGGTTGAAGACGCACATCATTTTTAATTTTTAATTAACGAAAACTGCGTTTCCCCCTCTCTCTCTCTCTCTCTCTCTCTCTCTCACACACTCTGTGTGTCTATCTATCTATCTATCTATCTATCTATCTATCTATCTATCTATCTCCCCCTCTCTCTCTCTCTCTCTCAAACAAATGTAAAGAAAAATAAATAAGCTAAATGTAAAGAAAAATAAATAAGCTAAAAATTAAATACAACTTTTGAAAATATTTTTAAGTAAACATATTTATAAAACATAAATGAAGATGTATTTATTGAGAATATTTGGAGCACTAATATCGTGATTTTGGTATATACATATTTACATACATTTTACCTACCGTACTCTTCATTTACTATTAAAAAAAAATAGTACACAGGATGAATTCGTCGGCCAGGGCAGTAAAGGGTTAATGTAAATGTTTCAAGGTACGGAATTGTGATGGGATAATGTGTATGTGAAAAAAAAAAAAGAAAAGAAAACGTGAAATTTTCACGGGTCCAGCTAGTAAAAATAAATACAATTTAGGCGCGCAGTTTGATTATGATTATGTTGGCGCGTGAAAAATAAAAAATAACTCCCACGCAAATTCCGTCGTGGCGTTATATATTAAATCGACTCAAAACGAGCGGACATAATACAGAGCACCCCACGTGATGTTTCCGTCCAATGGGATTTCTCCAAGGACATTTTTCTAAACTTTTCCTTTTAAGCTCGCTGGGAGCCGGTCCAAATAGTATTTAAGCACACACAAACATCAAATCACTCTCACAACTGAATTTTCATTCGGATGTTCCACGCGTGTTACTATCACTCTTCCATTTTCACCGCTCCGCGCGCTTCATACAATTTCACAGGCGAACATTACCTATCGCCTCTCTTAACATGTTTTAACATATGAACAGTTCAACAAAAAAAGACATTCTCCTTTTTTCATACGAACACTTAAAAAGGACTTCTGAACTCATTATAAAGAGAATTATATTTTATTTGTTAATGGTTGGTTTCTGTGAATAAACCTCAGTTTGTTTTGCATGTAAGTCTTCTTCTTTTTATTTTTATTTATTTGTGGAGGAAGTTAGTTCCTAAAAAGGCCTGACGACCCCCACATTCTCTCCAAAAAACTAAATGGTGCACAGTTTACAATAAAAACAGATCATAAGCCTTTGAAATAGCTAAAGCAGATTGGACAAACAAAAAGATACAACAGTGGGCTTTAAAAATAAGTGAGTAGAACTGTACCATATAATATCTATCGGGCAGGGAAAGCACTTGTGCTGATTTATTGTCACGTATCCCTAATCAGCTAGAACAAGAATCGATGCCTCAAGAACTTGAAAAAAAAAAAAACGTGCCCAGAAGAAACGAAATGAAACGCCAAACCTGGGGAGAAAAAAGGTAACCCTCCAAATAGCATCTACGACAAGGAAAGCTTGATGAAAAATTGTTTCCTTATTCTCCTGTCAGAGTTACGAAAAATATATTAAGAAAAAGAAGATACACCTTTAAAATGCAGATTAAGAAGTGATCAAAATAAAATCCCATATTAGACTGATGACCAGTTTGCACCAAGTTGTGACCAGGGAATTAATCATGGGTGCTGGATAAAAACTAAGAGAGTCATTATAGGACATAAATATGCATATTTAAATATACATGGAAGCACGTGAAAAATAAAAATAGAATAAAACAATTATTCAGGGATAATAGAAAGAGGATGAGATGGAATTGTCAAATAGAAATGTAATACTAAATGTAATACTAAACGTAATACTAAATGTAATATTAAATGTAATACTAAACGTTATACTAAATGTAATACTAAACGTAATACTAAATGTAATACTAAACGTAATACTAAATGTAATACTAAACGTAATACTAAATGTAATACTAAATGTTATACTAAATGTAATACTAAACGTAATACTAAATGTAATACTAAATGTGATACTAAACGTAATACTAAATGTAATACTAAATGTAGTACTAAATGTTATACTAAATGTAATACTAAATGTAATACTAAATGTGATACTAAACGTAATACTAAATGTAATACTAAATGTGATACTAAACGTAATACTAAATGTAATACTAAATGTAATACTAAATGTGATACTAAATGTAATACTAAATGTAATACTAAATGTAATACTAAATGTGATACTAAATGCAATACTAAATGTAATACTAAATGTAATACTAAATATGATACTAAATGCAATACTAAATGTAATACTAAATGTAATACTAAATGTGATACTAAATGTAATACTAAATGTAATACTAAATGTAATACTAAATGTAATACTAAATGTAATACTAAATGTGATACTAAATGTAATACTAAATGTAATACTAAATGTAATACTAAATGCAATACTAAATGTAATACTAAATGTAATACTAAATATGATACTAAATGCAATACTAAATGTAATACTAAATGTGATACTAAATGTAATACTAAATGTAATACTAAATGTAATACTAAATGTAATACTAAATGTAATACTAAACGTAATACTAAATGTAATACTAAATGTGATACTAAATGTAATACTAAATGTAATACTAAATGTAGTACTAAATGTTATACTAAATGTAATACTAAATGTAATACTAAATGTTATACTAAACGTAATACTAAATGTAATACTAAATGTGATACTAAACGTAATACTAAATGTAATACTAAATGTAATACTAAATGTGATACTAAATGTAATACTAAATGTAATACTAAATGTAATACTAAATGTAATACTAAATGTGATACTAAATGCAATACTAAATGTAATACTAAATGTAATACTAAATATGATACTAAATGCAATACTAAATGTAATACTAAATGTAATACTAAATGTGATACTAAATGTAATACTAAATGTAATACTAAATGTAATACTAAATGTAATACTAAATGTAATACTAAATGCAATACTAAATGTAATACTAAATGTAATACTAAATATGATACTAAATGCAATACTAAATGTAATACTAAATGTAATACTAAATGTGATACTAAATGCAATACTAAATGTAATACTAAATGTAATACTAAATGTAATACTAAATGTAATACTAAATATGATACTAAATGCAATACTAAATGTAATACTAAACGTAATACTAAATGTGATACTAAACGTAATACTAAACGTAATACTAAATGTAATACTAAATGTAATACTAAATGTAATACTAAATATGATACTAAATGCAATACTAAATGTAATACTAAACGTAATACTAAATGTGATACTAAACGTAATACTAAACGTAATACTAAATGTAATACTAGCAAAAGCTATTGGGATAACAGATAGGGTATGGGTGATAGCCGTGAGAGATGAGTCGGAATTATCTCAGATATTACTGGAAAACCTCCAAAAACAATCAAAATATCTCCTCCGTTGACCACTCGGCAAGGCCCTTTCACAAAGCTGAGGAGAAATTTAAGACCAGCGACTCCTTTTAATCATTGATTAATACTTACCAGTAGATTGAACCTATGGGAATCTCTGATAAAAAAATTCCAAATATAAACCCGCAAGCAATCCTGAATGTATTAAGTCCGCAAAAGAAAATACATTTAAGGGAATTAATGCACAAACTCGATGTACTTCGAGAGGAAAATTCCCCAACAGATAGTAAACAGGTGAGTATATGACTGCCTGGTTAATTTTGATAAAAGCCATCAGCCTAATAATTGTATCAGTTTTGTTAACATTAATCCTGATAATATACCATTGTTCGGGTAAGCTTAAGAAAAATAAACCAACAAAACTGCATAAGAATGCTGGCTGCTCGAGAATGGTTGTCACTTATCAATAGGAAATACCAGAACAACAAATCAAACTTAAACCAATTGGCACTAAATGGGGGAGGGAGGTTTTCTCAGTCCTGGTCGACAAACTCCCTAAAGCTGATGACTCGATCATCAGCTTTTTGCAAACTTACTTAAGAACTAGGCAGGCAAACTTGCTTAAGGAGTAGGTAGGCTCAGTACTTGGCCTTGTTTCCTGACTAGGGCAATGAATTCTGTCTCCCACACCTGCTCCATTCCCTCTCCCTAAAACTGAGTATCTTGGAAGTGCATATTAACATGATTCAACTTGGCCACTCTTGTCTGACAGGTTTGAGGGTACTGGTTTGACAGTTGTCTGGCTGCTGTATTCCGACTGATAGTACAGAAGCCCTAACTTTTTGATAGTGCTTAGAGCGGCTGCTCTATCATCAATTGTATAATATCGAGATGGTTGTGGTGCCATGTTGCACATGGAAAGGGACCCTGCACACCTCCAGTGGCCATTTCCTGTGGACGAGGAGTCAGCTCTGATAGTCTACTTGTGTTGTATGATGGTGGCACCCACTTTGTCTAGCATCCCTCACCCTAAACTTTAACTCTAAAAATGACAGATCAATCCAAAATGACGATCAAACCAGTCACACACTTGAACAATGCTTTTCTTCCTCTTTTGAAGCTCGCATTTACGAATGTCTGTGAACTTTCTCCTAGCAAACTTGCCGGATACTAACTTGCACTCCTCCATACCTTCTTATCACTTTAACATATCTGGTTATCTTCCACATTGTCGTAAGGATTCTGACAGACACATGCACAGACTTGGATTCTATATTCGTAACACCCTCTCCATGACTAGGGAATCTAAAATAGCATCAGACAACCAGGCCTTTATGTATTTTAATATAGTTTTACAACATAGCATTAGCTACTTATATTTTCTATATCGCTTTCCCTCGACCCAAAACTGTACCTTAATCAATCACGTCTCTGATAATATAGATGTAGCACTCTTAACACTAGCACCCAAATACATGTATTTGGTGACTTTAATGTCAACCACAGTAGTTGACTTTGTTTCTCTAACTACACTGACACAGCTGGTAGCATCACACATAACTTTTCTTGACATCAGAACCAGCAAGCCCCACTTCTGAACCTATTTCTGTCTACAGTTCCTGGGGATTGCATAACAAATACACATTACCCTCTCAGGAATGCTTGGATAATGATAGATATCACCTTAAACTCTCGATCCCAAGTTGAAGAGCCACTGCTCAAAACTACAAGGTACCACAATAAGGCTGACTAGGAGGTCATCCGGAATCACATCAGAGATGCTCCATGGGGAAATATCTTTTTCTCTATGCTGAACAGTGCGCAAATGAGACCACTGAATGGTTTAAAGTGGCAATTGAAGCACATGTTCGGACACATAAGTTCTATAGCAAACCCCACTCTCACCAATGGATTACTTCTACTTGCGCAGCTGCCATTGCTCAAAGACAGCATGCATACCACAGATTAAACCGACATAAATCCAGTACAAATAGACAAAGGTATATACAAGCTAGAAGTAATTGTATGAAAGAAATAGCCACAGCCAAGAGAGAATATGCTGAAATCCCCAGAAAATGCATTGAAGCACAGAAATTAGGAACTCATGACTTCTGAAAAATCTATAACAGTGTAGTAAATAATGGGCAATCAACAATTCCCACATTATCAAACAATCTTGAGGTTGTTTTCATGGCAACCGAGAAGGCTAATCTGCTTGTCCGTCGATTTGCTTGCAACTTTACTTTGGACCCACCAAACCACTCTCTCCCAGATTTTCCTCTGCGGACAGAAACCACACTAGATGATCTGAAAATCACCCCTTCTCAAGTACATGATATCATACAAAACCTAGATACCTCAAAAGCATGTGGACATGATTTCATCCCGGCTGTTCTATTAAAAATATGCTTCACTGAAGTTGCTCCAGGTCTCTACAAACTCTTCAACAAATGCCTTTATGAATCTTTCACTCCTAACTGATGGAAAATGTCTCTTGTGGAACCAGTTTACAAAAATTCTGGTGAGAGGACTGACCCTTTAAATTATCGCCCCATTAGCCTCCTCCTCCCTCTTTTTGACAAAATATTTGAGTACATAATTTTAAGCTCTAGTCCACCACCTCACAGCTGCTAAACTTCTGTCCGAGCAACAGCATGGGTTTAGGCAAGCCCGTTCTACTGCAGATATTCTAACTGTAATCTCCGAACATATATACAATGCATTAGATAAAGCAGGGGAGGCTAGGGCAGTAGCACTAGATATATCTAAGGCCTTTGACGATGGTCTTCTCATGAAAATCAGATCCTATGGTATTGCTGGACGAATACTTAACATAATTAAATCCTTCTTAAGTAAGAGAAGAATCCAAGTTGTCTTCGATGGTCGTATGTCAAAAAATATGATAAATATGTGGTTGTACCTCAGAGGTCAATCATTGGACCTTTATTATTCCTGATATTCATAAATTACCTCCCTGATAAAATTGTCTCTGAGATGGGTATATTTGCTGACTACACCACGCTATATAACAGACACAAAGGGAAAACAAATGAACACATATATAAGGCAATGGCAGAATCCTTAGAGGAAGACCTCCGGTCTGTGGTGAAATGAGGTAAAAAATGGATGGTCACATTCACTGCTGCCAAGACTAAGATCCAATGATACATTTCCAAAAGGAGTTCAAACTCCCTGGCTTAACGTTCACAGGGAATATGAGTTGGAACAGATATATTGAGGGTATTGCCAAGGCTGCTGCAAAGAAGGTGGGCTCTATCTACTGTGCTAGAAAGTTACCTACGTATCCTTACCTCTACAAGGCCACCCATGTATGGAGTATTGTTGCCACATTTCGGCTGACTCTTACACAAGGTTCATACGAGATTCGCCAACCTAATAGGTCCTGGACTATCAACTAGGCTTCGACCGCGGTCCCATCGATGAAATGTTGCATCCCTCTGCCTGTTTTACAAGTACTTTAATTGTAGATGCTCCGACGAACTAAAAGCTCTTGCACCCCTTCAATGTAAATACCCCCGATAAACCCAACAAACAGCAAAATCCCACCCCTACACAGTAGACATCCCTAGATGTAAAAAAGCCTTCTACTGTAATATTTTCTTCCCCAGAACTGCTAGACTTTGGAATTCCCTTTCGGTTTCATGTTTCACTGTTTCTACTGGCATGCAGAAGTTCACATGTAATGTAAATAGACATCTTGCTGCTCAGTTTCAAACATAGTACCCCTACAAATTATGTCCCAGATAGTAGCCCTCTACATCAAAGTGGCACTGTATGTTCTTTGGGGTAAAAATGCAATATATATATATATATATATATATATATATATATATATATATATATATATATATATATATATATATATATATATATATCATGAACAGAACAGAAATACCACGAAGGAACCATAGCAATTGTCATTGGTGGAAATATTTTCAGTATAATAATCTGAATTACTTGGAACAATTGTTTATAAAATTATGTAAAATTTATGTAAAAAAAGAAGGATTCTGCAACAAACATTATTATTATTATTATTATTATTATTATTATTGTTGTTGTTGTTGTTGTTGTTGTTGTTGTTAGTATTATTATTATTAAAAAAATGAAAACATTATTATATTACTTTCTCTATAACAATTGTTTGAAAAGAAAAGAAAACAAATGAATGCTTTTTTTCTTCAGGGTGGACATTTAGTTTTTTATGGACATATAAAAACTGAACTATATTATTGTTGTAGTGGAACTAACCTATGTTACCTACTAATAGACTATTCCAGTCTCAATAAATACCGGAAGACTAAGCCGTAAGATGTCAGCCGATATCCGTTGGACCAACCTAAGTCGTTCGTCGACTATGACGAACAACTCACGTAATCGTATGCTTTGCAATACATGCTGCTTCTTTGTAACCCTTTAACAGAGTTATGACTATAATCAATCCTTGCAAATATATGTTTGTGTATGTTACCGTTAAAATGTTTTACCAACATTTAACCAAAGGCTAAATGTCTGGTAAGTGGGGGAGGAGTATGACACTTTCATTTAAGTATCAAAAAGTTGACTGGCGAAGTTAATAAAATGATAATTAATTAAATTATGATAACAATTATTTTATTAAACATTATAAAAATAAGTTCGTTTTGGGCATTCATTTTAAGAATCGGGCATCCATTAGGCATCCTTTTTAAGAGCCGAGTGTAATAAACATAGTCATTAAGTACAAAGAGATTGTGAGCCGAGCAGAACAAAATTGACCTACAAAACTGTAACTAAAACAAACAATCTGCAAGTGTGTGAACCTGCCAAAAAAAAATCATGTCATTTTCAAAATTATAAACAATAAAAAAAATGTAAATATAATATATTTACACATTTGAACGTAACGACTTTTATTCTTTAAATAGAAGGCACGCGTGCACAAGTTATCTTGAAATAGTAATCTTCTTCCGCTCTAGAAAGACACGGCAATATGCCAGTTGGCAATAAACGGACGCCGAACCATTATGTTAAACAGACGTTAAGTATTTTAAAATTCATCCTAACAAATATATTTCATGTTACCTTGTTTAAACTTGTTTTTTTTCTTGTTTTATTTATGCATATGTATTTGTCTCTACTTTTCATGTCTTGACAAACTTTTAAGATGAGATTCGTCCCCCCCCCCCCTTCGCGACTACTATTGAAACAGGCAAAACACTGCTCACCCATGCTACATTGAAGTAAACTAGCGATAAAAAAAACAAAAAACAAATGCCGGAAATTATTTTCTCTATTACAGTAGATTAAAGTTAGGACTTTATTTAAGTAATATACTTAATATATACTATTACTATAAGCTTGCTTATATTGAAAATGCTTGCTTCCTGGCTAGCCAATCAAACCATCTAATATATTTAGTCTTATTTTCAATTATATTCGAAATATAATACACAGTGACATTAGCAAAGAAAAAGTCACCTATGAAAACGAACCTCCCAAATTAAAACCTTAAATAATTATCTAAACTTAAATGTAAATTAATATTAAGCCGACTTCACAAATTGATAAAAGTTCATTATTGGATTGTAATTATTAGGTGAAGCTCGAATGATCCAAACTCGAGATAGATAACGCCAAAAACATCCACCCATTAATATGGGAGGGGAGATTATCATCAAAAGTATCCTGAATTGATAATTTAGCACCGGACTCTACTACTTAGATATTACTACTTGTACCCATTCCCCTCCTCCCCGTTTTTTTTTATGGAGAGTAGATAATACAGTGGATGTGTTATCGGCAGCTCCAGTAACTCTCGCTTCTCCTTTTTTGTCCCTCAGTCCTCATTCAAATGAGTGATTTTTCTGACAAAGGGTGAAGAAAAAGCTGCTTTAAAGGTCTGTAGTATTTGGTGAACAGTAGTCTGAGATGTCGGAAATTTTTGTGTCTCTATGTCTATCCTTGTGGCCATGTCACTAGTAAGGGTGCTGGAGGTAAACGTTTTGTCTGGGCTGACGTTATCCGCCTGATAGTCAGGGACCCGAACCTTGGATTAACCACTAAGGAGGCTGTCCTATCAGCAGGCGCAAAGTACTGGGACTGCTGTATTGCCATTTGGTGAATGGATTCTGGACCATGCAGTAGTCTCTGGTGGGGGCCTCTCGATGCCATACTGGTGGGTAATTGTTACGGCTTTAAAATTTCATGTGCTCTCTTACTTTCCCTCTCTATCCCGCTCTAACCAAGTATGCCGACCTGTTCAACAAATCTCAAAACCTCAACATTAAATATCTCCAGAAAAAAAAACTCGAATAAACCTAGTACCCCATCTTCCAACGTAGACCCCTACTACCAGGTCTCCTTCTCCAACATCAGGGGTCTACGTTCCAACCTTCCAGAGGTTGAAACACAATTACAAGAGATGAAACCAGACATATTCTTTCGAAGCGAAACTGGAATAGGGCCGACCACTTCCCTAGATGAGTTCATAATTAACGGATACTCTAATTTAACAGCTAAATTTGACCTCCAAGATCGCCATGAGCATGGAATATGTGCCTACATTAAAGATGGCTTCCCGTGTGGCAGGGATATCTCTAGAGAAGATCCTAATTTACCCTATATGCGTTGCACTTGCTTACGCCACTGCATTCATATTTGCTCTCTATCGGCCTCATAACAGCGGAGTTACTATCTTTAAGAGTATATCTGAGAAAATAGACCACATCATGTCTGCACATCCCTCGGCTAACATCTACATCTGTGGTGACTTCAACGTCCATAATGTGGAATGACTGACCCATTCAAATAAGACAGATGAGGGGAGGTTTTGTCATGATTTTGCCATTGCTTATGACCTCACTCAGATTGTTTGCGAACCCACCCATGTGCCCGATACTACTGGTCAATATGAAAGCCTTCTAGACCTTTTTCTCTTAACTTCCCCTGAGCTATGTTCATGTTCCGTTCATTCTCCTCTAGGATCCTCCGACCACTCCGTTGTATCAGTTAAGATAAAAATGAAATGTAATAAGTCCCCAGACGTATCCCTCCACCGTACTGTATACCGATACTCTATGGCTGACTGGGATAGCTTCTGTACATTCATATCTGATTTACCTCTGTATTCCATGTTTAAAAAGGAGGTGTCCTCTATAGTATCAGATCTGACCGAATGGTTAATTGTAGGCATAGACCGATTCATACATATAAAAAATTCCAGCAAAAACCTAACAGCCAGCCATGGTTCTCCCCAGAATGTGCGGCTGCTATCGCGCACAGGAATCACTTTTTCCATAACTACATACGTAATAGATGCACTGAGACTAAAGCTGCTTTCAGGAACGCCAGCAACCACTGTAAAAGAGTAATAGAAAATGCAAGAGCTATATGCCCAGTCTGTTAAATCCAAAGTAGCTGATCAGCGGCTTGGTTCCCACCAGTTTTGGCAAATAATAAATAGGATCCTGAACAGAAGTGTGCGTTCTATCCCAACCATTATCAATGGACCAGAGGTCATCTCGTCAGCATCAGACCAAGCCAAACTATTTGCAAGGAACTTTGCAGCTAATTCTACCCTATGCGACGAAGGCCATCAACTCCCCATATTTTCTCCTATAACACAAAACACACAAAGTAACATACAAATATCTGTGCATGAGGTCGCCAAGCTAATCAAGAACCTTGATTCCAGTAAAGCAACTGGCCCTGACGGCATCCCAATTATAGTGTTAAAAAAGCTTCAACCAGAACTTGCTCCCATACTTACGAAACTGTTTAAGCGTTGCCTTAAGGAGAAGTGCTTTCTGACTCCCTGGAAAACCTCATCAGTATGCCCTGTACTTAAGAATTCAGGTGATAAGTCATCTCCCTCTCAGTACAGACCAATAAGTCTCCTGTGTGTTATGAGTAAGTTGCTGGAATCCATAGTAAATAGAGAAATAGTCAACCACCTCAGCAGAAATAACCTTCTTAGTGACGCACAATATGGTTTCCGCTCTGCAAGATCTACTGCAGATGTGCTAACGGTTATATCTCACAGGATTAGTGAATCTCTTGACAAAGGCTTCCTTTCCAGGGCAATTGCTCTTGACATATCAAAGGCCTTTGACAAGGTATGGCATAAGGGCCTGCTTCACAAGATTTCCAGCTACGGTATAACTGGAAATGTTTTCTCAATCATTGAATCATTTCTCTCCGATAGGCTCATAAGAGTAGTGGTCGATGGACAAAAATCAGAGGCCTGCAGTATTAATGCTGGAGTCCCTCAAGGGTCAATCCTGGGCCCAACTCTCTTCCTGATCTACATCAATGATCTCCCTAAACACATACTTAAATCATTCGTTGACATCTATGCTGATGACACGACCATCTACGGCAATACATCAAACGCTGTAAATGACAATCTCTGATCTCAAGCGCGTGGTTCAGTGGGGGAAGACGTAGCTGGTAACCTTTAATGCATCTAAAACCAAACTCCTGTCTTTACATAATCAACGCTCTGGTCCCCATCTGGCATCAATTGAAATGGATGGCTCTAGTCTAGGAGAAGCCCCATGTTTTGATAAGCTTCTGGGTTTGTCCTTTACTCCTGATCTGAAATGGAACACGTACATCAAGTCTGTTGCCAACGTCGCTAGAAAGATGGTGGGATCCTTCTTCCGCTCCAGAAGATATCTCACTACTGATGCAATTCTCTATCTATATAAAAGCCAAGTTCGTCCAAGGATGGAATATTGCTGCCATATCTGGGCAGGAGCTGCTAAAACAGCCTATCCTGCCTTGACAGAGTACAAAATAGACTTCATGGCTTAGTGGGGGATGCCCTTTTCTGTATCCTGCAACCTCTCTCCCACAGAAGAGACGTTGCGAGCCTATCCTTGTTTTATCGTTATTTCCATGGCATGTGCTCGTCTGAACTCCAATCTCTGGTCCCCCTCGCCAATCTTTCACGAAAAACACCCGTCTAGCTGAATCCACTGTGAAAAATTTTCTCTACTCTTTATCTGTGCCTAAATCAAAACGTAGATTCCATGAACAAAGCTTCTTTCTTAGAACTGCACGCCTGTGGAACTCTGTTCCGTCTGCCCGCTTCCCACCTTACTACAACCTGGATGTCTTCAAGTCCAATGTAAACAAATTCCTGATGAACCGCCCCCTTAAGTAAATACTTCATCAAATCTCCACACTAACGTACTGTACTTGCAATAACTCTTATCCCTGAGTGGCTTACGGGCCTTGATAAGTGGTGACCACCGTGTAAAAAAAAAAAATTTTTAAGTTGGCAAACATTTCGGGTCGGCGTAACTTGGAATTGAGTACAAGTTTGGCAGAAAGCCTTGACGGCTATAAATTATTGGTCACACAGGACTGCTCCTTATGGCCCATCTCGATGACTGCGACTGATTGGCCAATTATCTAAACCAACCAGAGCAAACCAGGGTGATTGTTACGACGATAGCCATTGGTCGTCAATCCTCATTTACTGACCAATCAGGAGCTGATTATTTAGAATTCGGGCCCACAAATATAGGATTACCAAAGCGAAAAATTGAGTTGGTTCGTTTTTCTCGCTGCTTAAAGAACCAAATCCGTTGCCACTGCATTCTCCATCATTGACGCTGCATTCTCCATCATTGACGCTGCCCAATTGCAGTTAAGATTTCTTAAGAACACTTTGTTCCGCCAGTCAACCACATTTACTTCCAATGTTCGGTGTTTGTTGAAAAATATTGATGAAAATTGTATAAATAAACGTTTGTTACTGTTTATAATACGCCTCATCATTTTATTGATTGCTTGGTAGGCGATTATCAGGCATTCGGGCAAGGTGTCCAGCCCAGCGTAGTTATATCAATAATGATATAAATAGTCATATGAATGGTCATATAGTCATATAAACAGTTATATGAATAGTCATAAAAATAGTCATATAAAGTCATATGAATAGTCATAAAAATAATGATATAAATAGTCATATGAATGGTCATATAAATAGTCATATGAATATTCATAAAAACTAGCTGGACCCGTGAAAATTTCACGTTTTCTTTTCTTTTTTTTTCACATACACATTATCCCATCACAATTCCGTACCTTGAAACATTTACATTAACCCTTTACTGTCCTGGCCGACGAATTCACCCTGTGTACTATTTTTTTAATAGTAAATGAAGAGTACGGTAGGTAAAATGTATGTAAATATGTATATACCAAAATCACGATATTAGTGCTCCAAATATTCTCAATAAATACATCTTCATTTATGTTTTATAAATATGTTTATTTAAAAATATTTTCAAAAGTTTTATTTAATTTTTAGCTTATTTATTTTTCTTTACATTTAGCTTATTTATTTTTCTTTACATTTGTTTGAGAGAGAGAGACAGAGAGAGAGAGAGAGAGAGAGAGAGAGCGATAGATTGATAGATAGATAGACACACAGAGTGTGAGAGAGAGATAGAGAGAGAGAGAGAGGGGGGAAACGCAGTTTTCGTTAATTAAAAATTAAAAATGATGTGCGTCTTCAACCAGCCCGTGAATGCTCTGCATTTATGGAATGAGAATAAGCATTTTATGATCGAAGATCTGCTGCTTAGATATGATAACATAACTGCTGAAAATTTACTATTTAAAAAAAAATAGTACACAGGGTGAATTTCCACGAGGCGGGGACAAAAATTGAGCATTTATTTGTTTTTTTTCATTGTTTATTTTTCTTTACATTTGTTTGAGAGAGAGAGAGAGAGAGAGAGAGAGAGAGAGAGAGAGAGAGAGAGAGAGAGAGCGATAGATAGATAGATAGACACACAGAGTGTGAGAGAGATATATATAGAGAGAGAGATAGGGAGAGAGAGAGAAACGCAGTTTTCGTTAATTGAAAATATTCTCGCAACTACGACTGATTGCTGTTAGATATAAACAAATAAAAATATTAAAAAAAAATATTTTAAAATCTTTTTTTTTCAAGTTCGGCCCTTTTCTGTACGCACGCTCAAGGCAGAGAGATAGATAGATAGATAGATAGATAGATAGAGAGAGAGAAACGCAGTCTTCGTTTTATAAATATGTTTATTTAAAAATATTTTCAAAAGTTTTATTTAATTTTTAGCTTATTTATTTTTCTTTACATTTAGCTTATTTATTTTTCTTTACATTTGTTTGAGAGAGAGAGAGAGAGAGAGAGAGAGAGAGAGAGAGAGAGAGAGAGAGAGAGAGAGAGAGAGAGGGAGCGATAGATAGATAGATACATAGATAGATAGATAGGTAGACACACAGAGTGAGAGAGAGAGAGAGAGAGAGAGAGAGAGAGCGAGAGGGAAACGCAGTTTTCGTTAATTAAAAATTAAAAATGATGTGCGTCTTCAACCAGCCCGTGAATGCTCTGCATTTATGGAATGAGAATAAGCATTTTATGATCGAAGATCTGCTGCTTAGATATGATAACATAACTGCTGAAAATGTTGCTCTCCACTTTATGAATACCTTATTCATGGAAAATGGCATGAATTGCAACATGTTTGGTCTGCCTGAACCAGTTGGAGATCATCCTGGACATGAAGGGGATGTTGAACTAACATGGAACCCTCAAGGCAGAGAGAGAAAAAACAGATTTTAAAATATTTTATTTTTTTTAATATTTGATCTCTGCCTTGAGCGTTCGTTTAATGTGTAATCTGCTATTCCAAAATAAAATCTTCTCAACCAATCAAATTTGCCGGAAAGTGTGACACACATAGATAGATAGATAGTTACAAGCGTATTAATATATAGATAGTCATACAAACAGTCATATGAATGGTCATATAAATAGTCATATAAATATAGGAACGAGTGTAATTTTGAAAAACGTTCACCTGACATAGACTGGTACTTCTGCTAGTTTTACTATATTTTGACAGAGTGGAAATGAAGGGATGAAGAAGAGGAATCCAAAACATTCTATTATCGTTTTTTTACATTCTCGGTTTGCAGAATGTTTGCCAGATGTATTTATAACAAACTACGATAACATTGATTCGAACGCAAGATTTTCTGGCAACCATCATTTTTTTATGTTGGCTTTCAAACATTCGGCAGAATGCCCGGCTTTCTCCTGGATAAGGAGAAAAAATACACTGTTGTTTTCGTTTTCCATAATGAAGTCCATTAGAAACTTAAAATTGATTGCTGCAATTTTAAGTTTCTAACAGGCTTCAAATTTATCAATCGATTTCGCGATTGCTCCATTGACTGACGTTATGCAGACTTGCTGCAAAAATAGCACCATTCGGATTTGTACAGATACTGGTAACATTGTAACAATCAAACTCAGGAATTATTTTTAAATCGAAATAGCTGTCGATTTGGGGCCAAAACAACTTGTAATCTAACTGTAAAAAAAAAGGTTACAAAAGCAACCCAACTTTCAAACAATGAGCATAATCTTATCTCTGCTCCACATTCTCTGATTTTCATTCCTCTTTTCATTTGAGTTGACGCAAATTAGTTATTCGCATGTGCAGATCAGTCTCAGGTATAAAATTTGTAAAACCTTTTTTACTCTGGGAGATGAACCTGCACAACATGTAAAACATTTTGTTTTTAGATGGTAAGTGCCCAACTTAATTATCACATGGTCAAGCAAAAGCTATGGCTGATGATCGTTATTCAAACTGTTTTATCGCAAAGGTTAAGAAGTGGTACTCTGATTTAACGTGGTCGTACAGACAGAAATGGTGTTGAACGCTCAAGTCGCACAGATTCAGAAAGTATCTCAGAAAATAAAAAACAACAAACAAAAATATATTTTTTTTGCATTAACATTTCACAATGGATTGACCATCACTCCTGAATGCAATCGGCAGCTGAGCAGACAGCAACAGGTGAATGCCACGACGTAAACATCAATTTTCAAATTCCTGATTCGTAAACTGAATTCTATTGTCCGGCACTAGGAATACAAAAGTGTGCGAAGATTTTGTACCAAAAGTAGGACGGCTCCTTTAATTTGACAGCTTCTCTTCACTTCGTCAAGCTAACTGCTACAATAAGGTAATTGTTATGGTAACTCCACTGCATTACTACCTGCACTCTTCTCAACGCTATGCATAGTTATAATTGTGCTAATAGAGAAAGTCGCTTCACTCAATCCAAAAACAATCTCTCGTAATCCATTACTTCTATACTTTTTGTAAATACAAACCCATGTTATTGTCTTTTCGTTTTTAAAGAACCAAATAGTTACAAACCCTATTTATTTGTCCTGCAAAATCATTAGCTTTGATTATAATCTCTCCGCTTTTGGCCACAAGCTATTTTTTGCTGATGCTTGTGTCATAGATGAAATTTCACGAAATTTTCGATTTCTTTATCCATATCTAACCAATACTCATTAGTTGATTCCATTATGTTCCGTATTAACAATTGTTAATACCTTTTTCTGTAGTGATTCCACAAGAACAAAGATGTTTTATTGATTGTTCACTTAGTTTGGGAATAAGACAACATGCCTGCATGTGCTAGTTTCTTTCTACTACTACTACTACTACTACTACTACTACTAATAATAATAATAATAATAATAATAATACTAATACTACTACTACTACTACTAATAATAAGGTACGACCCCAAGCAATTACAGACCGATAACCTTCTTACCACCCATGTGAAAAATTTTAGCTGCACAACTGAGTGAACAGATCTTAACGCTTGCCAGAGGAATAAAATGAATGTCAGAAAGGAAAAAGAGGGGCATATGACTTATTATACATAGATAAAAAATATTGAGAGAGGTAAAAAAAAAAACAGACATAGCTATGGCATGGATTGATTACAAAGATGACAGAATACCACAAGCATAGATAATTGAATTCCTAATAATGTACATAATATCTGACAAGATTATTAATATTATTAAGAGAGCAATGAAAGCATGAAGATTTGGACTGACAGCTGGATGACAGCACCTGACTGAGATAAGAATACAGAGAGGCATCTTCTAAGGGGACTCACCAACACCATTACTGTTTATCATAGCCATGATGTCACTAAACTACATACTGAGGAAATGTAATGCTAGATACAAATTTACAGACACAGAAAAAATAATAAACCACCTCATGTATATGGATGACCTAGAACTATTTGCTAAAAGCAAAAAGAAACTGGAGAAGCTGATAAACAGAACCAGAATATTCATTCAGAACCTCAGAATGGAATTTGGAATGGAAAAATGTGCTTTAAGTGAGATAAAGAAGAGAAAAACACAGACATCAAAATGTATGCAACTGGCTAACACAGAGAAGATGAGAATGCTCGGTGGAAATAACACTAGAGGTGCTGGAAGCAGATACCATTAAATCTGCAGAAATGAAAGCGAAAATTGAGAAAGACTACCCTAAAAAAACTGGAAGCAGCACAACTGACACAGCACCAAATAGGGGCAAGGAGAATGGAAAGACCAAGAAGGAAAAGCACTCACTAGACATCTCTTGGATAAGTGCGAAAAAGACTACAACCTTTTGGAGGCTTATTGCCACCAAAATTCCAGTGAAAAAAAAAAAACAATGGTCGCTGCCAAAAAGAAATCAATGATAAGCAGCTATTGCGATAGCACAAATTCATTTGCACAGTTTATTGAAAGAGGTGGAGAATACTGGAAGTCTGTGTAAATGTGTTGCCACTAAGACTCCAGAAAACAACACAGGTTGTTCTCACAGAGAAATGTTCAGTGGACTGTGTAAGAACTAGTGAGCAATAATAATAATGATAATAATAATAATCATAAGATTAATAATAATAATAATAATAATAATAATAATGATAATGATAATAATAATAATGATAATAATAATGATAATAATGATAATAATAATAACGATAATAATGATAATAAAAATAATAATAATAATAATGATAAAAATAATCATAAGATTAATAATAATAATAATAATATCGATAATATTGATAATAATAAAAATAGTGATAATGATAATAATGATAATAATAATGATAAGAATGATAATAATGATAATAATAATAATAAAAATAATGGTAATGGTAATAATAATGGTAATAATAATGATGATAATAATAATAATAATAATAATAATAATAATAATAAAAATGATAATTTTAATACTACTTATAATGGTAATAATGATAATAAAATAATAATAATAATACTGATAATAAAAGTAATAACAATAATGATAATAATGATGATGTTGTTAATAATAATAATAATAATAATAATAATAATAATAATAACAGCAAATGCAAACTCTGTGGCCAAAGAGACGAAACGGCAAATCATATAGTAATTGGATGTAGCAAACTAGCCCAAAAGGAATACAAGAACAAGCACGACCAAGTGTGAAGGGCAGCACACTGGAGATTGTGCAAACAACTGCATCTCGAACGCACAGACAAGTGGTACAAGCATAAGCCAGCAACAGTACTTGAAAATGAGAATCACAAAATTCTATGGAACATAGACATACAAACAGATAAACCCATCCGAGCAAGTGGTAGACTTTGCTGTCTCAGCTAACCACAAGATAAATATCAAAGAAAACGAGAAACGGAGCAAATACACAGAGCTAGCTGGAGAGCTAAAAGGGATATGGATGATGAAAAAAAATCAAGATAATATCTATAATAGTAGGAGCACTAGGGACAATTCAAAAAAACTTTGAGAAGAGTACGGGAGAAATTAGCATCAGAGGAATGGCTGGAAAGATACAACGAATAACAATAATGAAAACATCTGAAATATTAAGGAAAGTCCTGGAATGTAGAGTCTAATACATGAGCCACATGCGCGGGCCAGACGAGCTACTGCAAAGACAAAACACGAAACGTTACATGGAACCAAGAACATTGAAACTGCATATCTATAAGTCCTTGATCCCCATTTCTATTATCCCCCCCAAAGAATGATGCTAAATAGTAGAGAAGGTTCAAGGAGGATGGAAAGACTGAGGAGAGAGAGGCTGACCAGACCTCCGCTGGACACATGCCAGGAGAACTGGTACCTTGGGGTGGCTGATTGCCACTCAAACTCTAGTGGAGACCAATGGCCACTGCTACCGAGAAATCAATGGTAAGCGGCTGTTGCGACAATGCAAATTCATTTGCAAATGTTATCGAAAGAGGTGGAGAGTACTGGAAATCTGGGGAGACTTGTTGTCACTCAGCTTCCAGGGAATACCAAAGGTTGTTCTCCCAAGGAAAAATCCTTTATGACCTGTGTGAAAGCTCTTGCGAGCCAATAATAATAATAATAATAATAATAATAATAATAATAATAATAATAATAATAATAATAAACACTTTTGAGTTATAAGGTATGTTTAGTTTCAGAAGAGTTTCATATACAAAACCTTGAGATGACGAATTCTCAATGGGCAGCTGTTCTGTACAGGTTCTGGACAGTTTATAATTTTGTGGGTAAAGAGCAAAAGATCCTTCTTGTGTTGACACGAAAAAATTATGTGTTGGCATGTTAAAAGATTGAACTTTTTATGAACAATTCTGGTTTCTGATTGGTTGATAGCAGAACATGAATTAATTTGATTCGTCAGTTTCTTGCAGCAGTGTTTATAAAGAGAATCTCCCAACTCTAAGGGAGCATACCTCCATTATGAATTAAAAAACATTGCAGCCCTCCCTATTTTTTATATAATGGAGAAGTCCATTTGGTTAATTTTGAATTATCTTCAAAAATAAATATTTTTATATTCAATTATATAAAATGAAAACAATATGTGTGTAAAAAATAAAAATAAAAGAAATTTATTTTTATTTTTCCCTGAAAAAGGTGAGCATGTGAAAAAGAAAGTCATGTCAAATTATTAACGAAATAACATTTTATTACGAGTTTCAGAAACTTACCGGTAATTTCATATCAAAAGCTTCGGAAACGTTGGCAATGCTGAGCTGCGCATACTGTGGAACCTTCGTACTGTTCCGCGCAATGTAATCAACTTGCCATCGTAATTGCTGAATCCACGGTATTTGAGGTGTGCCACATTATTAACAAGGCAGTTTGTTTCGTCAATAAAATGAGTCGTAAAGGTGGATTAAGTAGTTGTAAAAAGAGTCCTATTACAGAATAGCTTGCAAAAGTTAAAACTACCCTCGAAATATCGAAAATGATAGGAGGTACCATCAAACTGTGAAGAACTTTGTCAAGGACCTTACAAAGGTACGTAAGAGAGCTGATAAAGGTAAATCTAGAGTTGTTTTACGCCGTTCTCTACTCCAAATCAAACGTGAAGTTGTTAAGAATCCTAGGCAGACATGTCGAAAAGTCTTTTACCAAGACGGATTAAAGAATGTCTCAAAAAGTATTCGATGTCGCCTTCTGAAAGAAGTAGCAAAGTCTGTTAAGCCTTGACAAAGCCTCCATTAAAGCAACATTGCATACAAAACCGATTGAAATGGGCAGAGGACAACATGAAAACGGATTTTTCCAAAGTTTTGTTCACGGATCAAGTGCGTATCACTCTTGATGGCCCAGGTAGCTGGATCAAGGGATGGGTCCTAGATGACCGACATCGTCACCAGCGTTTAAGGCGCCAACAAGTTGGTGGTGAGATAATGATTTGGCTGGGATTATCGGAGATACTTTAGTTGGCCCATGGAGGCGTAAAAATGACGTCAAACTCTTACATAGCTTTTCTGAAGGATCACTTTGAATCATGGCTGAAGAAGCAAAGGTTAACGTTCAGAAGAACCATTATTTTTATGCAGGATAATGCTCCCTCGCATGCAGCAAACTAAAGCAAAGAGTATTTGCAACAACTGGGGTTCTCTGAGCGACGGAAGATGGAGTAGCCTGCAAATTCACCAGATTTGAACCCAATTGAAAAACTTTGGAGTATCATGAAGCGACACCTCTATGCAAATAAATAGACGTCAATTTAAGAGCAAAGAGGTATCGCGAGGAATAACTGTTGACGAAATCACAAATTTTACTAATTCTGTGGACCAACGTTTTTTACAAGTCATTCATAAAAAAGGATCGCATATGCCCCACTAATTATGTCAACGTAGAAATTGCTATATAGTTATTGTGTTCTAAGGATTTTTCCTAGTTTATTTAATGTTTGAATATTATTTCAATAAAAAAATTATGGGTATATTGTGTTATTTTTTTCTCAACCTCGTTAATAACTTGATACACTGAAATCAACAGATCTACCATATGCTCGCTAATATTGCTTTAAATACGTTTATATTCGGACTGGAGTAGCTGAATAGTATCATAAGCACTTTCTCAAAGTTTCATAGATTTTTATTCACTCGTTCCTTGAATATTAAAAAAAATGTAAACTCGTTAATAATTTGATACGCAGTGTATATATATATATATATATATATATATATATATATATATATATATATATATATATATATATATATATATACACATGTAATAGGTATCCGTAAAAAAAGATAATTCATTTTTTTGTTAATTAAAACAAAGCAAAAAAAAAAAAAAAGGAATTTTCGGTAAATTAGAAAGAAACTGTTGTGCATAATATAAAAGTAAAAAAAGGAAAATCAATTGTAACTTATGCTTATCGCCTTAAAATAAGCGAAAAGTATTTGTAAAAAATACACAAAGAAAAATGTTTTAAAAAGTGATTCTTTTTTTGATTTTAAAAAATTTCAGTAAAAATATTAGTTACGCATTAGAATGTTAAAGTGTTTATACAAGCAAAATCGATGCAGTTTAACGTCTTGCCCTGGGCAAGACGTTAAACTGCATCGATTTTCAATATATATATATATATTTTCAATATATATATATATATATATATATATATATATATATATATATATATATATATATATATATATATATATCGGACAGTCCGTCGATTTCGACGATGATGCAGAGGGCAGAGGTCGGTTAGTGTCCGTGTCAAAGGTGCGATGTGAGTCTGATCGGAACTCTGAAACCCCGGCCGCAGATGTGACACCTGATGGCAGGAAATCCGGGTAGTGGCGCTCGTAGTCGCGCTCTTTTGCTCCCCAAGCAGCAATGCTTTGATCTCTAATGGCATCGGCTGCGCCTAGTACCACACTTCTCCAAACTATCCGATCTTCAGCTTTTCTTCTCCAGTCGTTGAGTTGGTTTGTGTTTTTCATGTCTCTTGAATACGTCTTTATAGCGCAGTTTCGATGCGCCTAGGGGTTGTGTACCTTCTTTGAGCTCACCAAAGAAAACTTCTTTTGGTAGTCTGTTGTCTGACATGCACGTGACATGTCCTGTTCATCTCATTTGATGACGGAGGTACCTTTGTTGTATCAGGTTTAATCTCTTGAAGTGGCGTCTGTAGAGAGTCCAGGTTTCTGAACTACACAGGAGTGATGAAACCTGGGGACACACACACACACACACACACACACACACACACACACACACACACACACACACACACACACACACACACACACACAAGGTTTGGCCGTGGAAGTAATTATATATTCTCTCACACTTTCTGAACATTATATATATATATATATATATATATATATATATATATATATATATATATATATATATATATTAGCAAAAGTACCCATCGTTGACTGGGTTCAAAAACAGTCTACAGAAAATGGACTCTGATTTATTAAAGTATGATAGGTTATGAAAAGGAAGGGTTGTAAATTTGGGTTGAATTTGGGGGTATCAAAACCAAAGCAAAATATGATGAAAGTAAAAATAAAATAGTTATAATTTATTATACCATACCTGTTCACACTGAAACACTTATCACAATATTCTGTGGATCTATATTAAAAAACCTTGTTAAACTTTGTGACATATTTCCATTCTATGGAGGTCAGGTGCGAACGAACACCCCATCATTTTATTATACCATATTTCTTCAAACTGAAACATAATTATCAAAGTATACTTACGCAGATAGATATGAAAAGTCTTTATTAAAGTTTGTGCCTATTTCCATTCTATGGAGGCCAGGCGCGAACGCAGACCCCACAATTTTATTATACCATCCCTATTTAAGTTAAAACATACTTATCAAAGTATTATTATGTACATCTATATCAGAAACACTTGTAAACTTTTTTTTTTAATTTTTAAATTTTTATTTCCATACTTTGTGGACCAGGCGCGAACGCAGACCCCACAATTTTAATGAGCCACCGTTCTGCCAGATCAAACATACCCATTCCTGTGTCTCGATACATCTTCTATCATTATATGTAATCAGTTTTCTATAATAGTCAACCATATAGGAACCTATTCGTGACCACACACACACACACACACACACACACACACACACACACACACACACACACACACACACAGCTTTATATTATATATATGTATATATATATATATATTTTATAACTATATAAAAACCTTATTAATTTTATAATTTTTATCATTCGTTACAGTCAGTAAGTTATTTAATCACCTGCAATCACTGCATCAACTTGCTCTCTCGAATTCACTATAGTCCTAATGTTAATTTAAGGGATCATCAATTGTTTACCATGAAATACTGTTTCGGGGATTTAAAAACAAACCAGTTTATTAAATCATGGCTCCTCAGTAGTGTTGATCAAACACCACCTCCCTTAATCACAAAAACAAAAAAAATATTACAGATATTAGATCTACTTTCCTACTCTTGATTTATTCGGCTAGCCTATTCATATTATAAAAAAGGTCTTCCTTACCTTTGAGATTCGTCTGTTTTCAAAGTCAAAATGGATATATATTAAGATATATCATCCCTAGTCTTTTTTGTAAAGATCCATCTAGAAGAAATGACATGTTTATTCTTTGGGAGAGGTACTAACGAATATGTATTATTTTCTGTTAAAGCATCTATTTCGTTTTTCATTGCTATTTTCCATTGATCACAATGTTCTGAATTAATTGCTTTGTAAAATCTTTTTGGCATATTATCCATGGAATAGCAATAGTCGATTTAACGATCTTTTAAATTGTCGGCCACAAAACATCTGGTCGTTTTCTACTTCTTTTGGGGTAACGTTCGACTTTAACATCAGCATCATCGCAGTCATCATCGTTAATACTCTTGTCCTCGTCAACGGCGGTCGTGTATGTATGCAACAGCCATAAGTGCGTACGTCCAAAGATTTTTGGAGAGTTTTGATTCAATGAGTAGACATCTTGCCATTTCAAAAAGTGTCCACCATAATCTTTCCACAGTTCCGTTTTGGTGTGGTGAATTAGGGGTCGATTTTTCATGTTTGATACGATGATTAATTTATAAAAATTTAAAATCTTTATTAGTGAATTCTGTACCATTGCCAGAGCGAATACACTCTACTTCACCACATAGGACCATGTCAGTTAAATATTTTTTAGTTGCTAGCATTTGTTCTGTAAGAAATAGAGTATTACGAGGAGCGTGCAATAAGTAATGCTCCTGATCTACTTCCCATAGTAGTAGAGCAACGAAACTTGGCACAGTTATTAGACTTTCTCTACATAGGAACCACCCAGAGTTATGCATTTCTCCCATCGTTTGATGCAGCTCTGGAGATCGTTTTTGTAGAACATCCCAGGTTGGTCCTCCAACCACGACGTGACCTTAGAAATCAAGGCTGCATCATCTGGGAAACGCTTTCCTTTCAAAAACAACTTCATGGCTGGGAAGAGGTGAAAGTCAGCGGGTGCAAGGTCAGGAGAGTAGGGAGGATGGGGAAGAATTTCATAGCCACACGTCTGTGCTTCTGATCTAGCGACATGCGAGTTGTGGACCGGAACGTTGTCCTGCAGGAGGAGGGTACCTTTGCTGATCTTGCCCCGCCTTTTGATTTTGATAGCTTCCCTTAATTTCCTCCAAAGTGAAGCATAATAGGCTCCTGTAATTGTGGTACCCTTTGCCAGGAAATCTGTCATCACTACTCCGTTCTGGTCCCAGAAGACTGTGAGCATAACCTTGCCAGCGGAGGGCTGCACCCTTGCCTTCTTTGGAGGTGGTGAGTCCAAGTGTTTCCACTGCATTGACTGGGCTTTGGTCTCTGGATCATAGTGATGGACCCAGGTTTCATCCTGTGTAATCAGTCTTTTAAAAAAATTTGACTCATCTTCTTGGCACATCTCCAAATTCATCCTCGAGCACTCGGCGCGTTCTTGCTTCTGGAATGGTGTGAACAACCTGGGAATCCATCTGGCAGACACCTTATGCATATGCAAATGGTCATGAATGATAGTTTCTACAGACCCTGTACTAATCTTGACATCTTGGACTATTTGGCGAATAGTAATGCGCTGATCTTCCAAAACGGCAGACTCAACTTGACGGACAGATGCCTCATCAATGGCAGAAGGGGGGGGGCGACCAGATCTGGGAGCTGTTTCCACAGACTTCCGGCCATATTTGAATTCACGATGCCAGTGTTTTACAAGGTCAGATGATTGATGGGGCATTATCACCATAATTTTCTTTCATTTCATCAAAAATCCCCTGTGGTGTGCGTCCTTTCAAATACAAAAACCGGATCACTGTTCGACATTCAACAGGCTCCATTTCATACCTGACTCAGTTCAAACACCTGTAAAACAGAAACCACAATTAGTTCAGAGCTGTAATTTGCCACACAACCCGTAGAGATATAAATCATTGCACATACAAAATTTCAGCTAGATCAAACAACTGAAAGTGGGCCAGGGGCATTACTTATTGCACGCCCCTCGTATTAAACTGGAATAATCGTCTACAAAATTTAATGAATACCCGTTTTCTCTGCCCATCGCTTCCACGAGACCTTCAAGTCACAGTGTATCAGTGATAGGATGCTCGTGGCCTTCTTGTCTGGTATCTTGTTTTGATACGTTGTTATTTTTACTTGCGTACAATATTACATACTTGGCCTGGGTTTAAATGCACAGTGGTAACTTCAACTCCACGGACATAGGGTTAATGCGTCCACCCGGCTTAAAGAAGGGTAAGGGACGTTACCACCGAGGATGGCTACTCGGCTGGTTCCCAATCGGATTGGTCGCCTGAATCCAGTCGAGTGTAAGCAAATTTAATTATCCAACGAATTATTCCGAGTCTCTAATCAAAACAGTGAGAAGCGAAGCATACAAAGAGGAGGCAAAACAAAATTCAATATGAAATAATGAGGAGGTTGGAGGCAGAAATATAGTTCATGTATTCTTTTTTATATGGGTTATATTTATCGTTTTTATGTATAAAAAAGAACAAAGAAACAAACAACTCAGAATTAAAAGTGGCAGAGAAAAAAAGAGTTCATTGATGACGGAGGAGAAAGGACGGTCGCCATTAATTCAGGAGGAAAAGGGGGGATCGAGTACTGCCGAATTGCAAATAGCACAAAACTCTTTTAGGTGGGGTAAAGATGAGAAATTCACAAACCTCTTTCTCATATGAGTCCAAATCGAGGATCCTTATTTCTATTTCGGAGTAATATGTTACCGTATATAACATGTCTCTTTTGTTCTTTTTTAAAATTTCATTGTCCTTTCCGTTCTTTTTCTTTTCGGAGCCCCACCCCCCAAAAAGGAGAAACATCTGTCGCTCTTCATGACTGACTCAGATTCAATCTTTTTTCTTTTTAAGGTATCATTCGCTTCATCGCCTCTAATTCTATGACAAAAAAAACAAACCCAAAATATATTGCAGAAACGCGAACCAAGACTACGCCGCCATCTTTGTTCAACACAATATCTCAGAACTTAAGAGGTTAACTACGCCACGGACCGCATTTGATTCTCGGTCGCCATCTTGATCTGAACTAGGCTGCCATCTTTGTTCAACACAATATCTCAAAACTTAACAGTTACTGTAGACAATTAAATATTCTATAAAATAGTTAATCTATACAAATAGTTATTTTATAAAAAGTTATTCTATACAAACAATTATTCCATACAAGTAGTTATTCTATAAAAGTAGTTATTCCATACAAGTAGTTATTCTATAATAGCAGTTACTCTACACAAATATTTATTCTATACAAGTATTTATTCCATACAAGTACATATTCTATACAAATAGTTATTTTATATAAATAGATATTCTATACAAGTAGTTATTGTATACAAGTATTTATTATACAGAGGTAGTTATTATATACAAGTAGTTATTCTATACAAGTAGTTATCTATGAAATAATTATTCCATACAAGTTATTTTATACAAATAGTTAGTCTATACAAGAAGTTATTCTATAAAAGTAGTTGTTCTATACAAGTATTTATTCTATACAAGAAGTTATTTTATACAAATAGTTATTCTAAAAATATTTATTTTATAGAAATTGTTATTGTTTACAAGTAGTTATTCTATACAAGTAGTTATTTTAAACAAGTAGTTATTCTATACAAATAAGTATTCTATACAAAGAGTTATTCTATACAAGAAGATATTCTATACAAATAGTTATTCTATACAAACAGTTATTTTATACAAGTAGTTATTTTATCCAAGTAGTTATTCTATAGAAATTGTTATTCCATACAAATAGCAATTCTATACAAGTAGTTATTCTATATGAGTAGTTATTCTATACTAGTAATTACTCTATACAATTAGTTATTCTTTACAAATTGTTATTCTACACAAGTAGTTTTTCTATAAAACCGTTGTTTATACAAAGGGTTACTCCATACAAATAAGTATTCATATACAAGTAGTTAATCATTACAAGTAGTTATCCTATACAAATAGTTATTCTATACAAGTAGTTATTCTATACAAATAATTAATCTATAGAAATAGCTATTCTACACAAACAGTTAATCTATACAAGTTGTTCTTCTATATAAATAGTTATTCTATAAAAAAGTTATTCTATACACATAGTTTTTTTTACAAGTAGTTACTGTACACAATTAAATATTCTATGAAATAGTTATTCTATACAAATAATTATTCTATACAAAAAGTTATTCTATACAAACAGTTATTCTATACAAACAGTCATTCTATAATGTAGTTATTCTATACAACCAGTTATTCTTAACAAGTAGTTATTCTATACTAGCAGTTACTTTACACAAATAGTTATTCTATACAAGTATTTATTCTATACAAGCATTTATTCCATACAAGTTCATATTCTTTACAAATAGTTATTCATAAAAAAGTTATTCATAAAAAAGTTATTGTATACAAGTATTTATTCTATAGAAATAGTTATTATATAAAAGTAGTGATTCAATACACGCAGTCTTTCTTTAAAAAAATTATTCTATACAAGTAGTTATTCTATAAATATAGTTATTCTATACAAGTAGTTATTCTATAAAAGTAGTGGTTCTATACAAGTAGTTTTTCTATACAAATAATTTTCCTATACAAGTAGTTATTCCATACAATTAGTTATTCTATACAAGTAGTTATTCATTACAAGTAGTTATTCTATATAATTAGTTATTCACTACAAGTAGCTATTCTAAAAAATAGTTAACCATACAAGTAATTAATATACAAGTGGTTATTCATGCAAGCAGTTATTCTATGAAGTAATTATTAAATAAAAGTAGCTTTTCTATACAAGTTATTATTCTTTACAAGTGGTTACTCTATACATGTAGTTATTCTATAAAAGTAGTTATTTTATACAAATACTTATTCTATACAAGTAATTTTTTTACGAGCAGTTATTCTAAGTTATTATTTTATACGAGTAGATATTTATACAAATAGCTTTTCTAAAAATATTTATTCTATAACAATAGTTATTCTATAACAATAGTTATTCTATACAAATAGTTATTCTATACAAGTAGTTTTTCTATACAAATAGTTTTTCTATACAAATAGTTTTTCAATACAAGTAGTTATTCTATATAAGTTATTATTGTGTTCAAATAGTTATACTATACAAGTAATCATTCTATGCAAATAGTTATTCTCTAAATGTAGTTACGCGATACGTTGTTATTCTATACAAATAGTTATTCTATACAAGTAGTTATGATGTACACGTAGTTATTCTTTACAAGTGGTTATCCTATACAAATAATTATTCTATACAAGTTATTATTCTATACAAGTAATTATTCTATACAAGAAGTTATACTATAAAGTAGTTATACTTTGAAGTAGTTATTCTATACATGTAGTTATTCTATATAAGAAGTTATTCTATACAAGAAGTTATTCTATACAAGTAGCTATTCTACACACATAGTTAAACTATACAAGTAATTACTTTATACAAGTAGTTATTCTATACACATATTTATTCTATACAAAATTATACCATACAAATAGTTCTACTATACATATAGTTATTCTATACAAATAGTTATTCAATACAAGTAGGTATTAAATATTCTATATTCTATACAAGTAGTTGGTCGATACAAGTAACTATTCTATACAAGCAATTATTCCATAGAAATTGTTATTCTATACAAATAGGTCTTCTATAAAAGTAGTTATTCTATACAAGTAGTTATTCTATACAAGTAATTATTCTGTACACGGAGTTTTTCTATATAAGTAGTTATTCTATATAAGTAGTTATTCTATACGAGTAGTATTTTATGAAAAGAAGTATATCCATACAAATAGTTATTCTATGCAAGTAGTTTTTCTATACAATAGTGAGTCTACAAATGTAGTTACTCTATACAAATTGTTATTCTATACAAGTAGTTTTTCTATACAAATAGGTATTCGATACACAGAGTTCTTCTATACAAATTGTTATTCATATAAAAGTAGTTATTAAATACAAGTATTTCTTCTATACAAGTAGTTATACTATACAAACAGTTATTCTATACAAAGAATTTTTCCATACAAATAGTTATTAATATAAAAGTTGTTATTCAATACAAGTAGTTCTTCTATACAATTAGTTTATCTATACAAATAGTTATTCCATACAAATAGCTATTCCATACAAAAAGTTTTTCGATAGACGTAGTTATTCTATACAAACAGTATTCTATACAAGTATTTATTTTATACAAGTAGTTATAAAATACAGGTTGTTATTCCATACAAATATTTATTCTATACAACTAGTTATTCTATGCAAGTCCTTATTCTATAAAAGTAGTTATTCTTTACAATAGTTTTCTATCATAGTTATTGTATACAAGTAATTTTTCTATACGAATAGTAATTTTATACAAGTAGTGATTCAATACAATAGTTATTCTATACAAGATAGCATTCTATACAAATAGGGATTCTATACGAGTAGTTATTCTGTACAAGTATTCTTCTATACAAGTATTTATTCTATACAAATAGTTATTCCATACAAATAGTTATTCCATAAAAATAGTTATTCAATACAAATGGTTTTTCTATAGTAGTGGTTATTCTATACAAATAGTACTCTATACAAGTAATTATTCTATTCGAGTAGTTATTCAATACGAGTTGTTATTCAATAGAAGTTGTTATTCTATACAAGTTGTTAATCTATAGAAGTAGTTATTCTATACAAGTAGCTTTTCTATACAAATAGTTATTCTATGCAAGTAGTTTTTCTATACGAATAGTTATTCTATAAAACTAGTTATTATATACATGTAGTTATTCTATACAAATAGTGATTCTATGCAAGTAGTTATTCGATACAAGTAGTTATTCTATACACATCGTTATTCTATACAGGTAGTTATTCTATACAAGTAGTTATCGTATAGAAGTAGTTATTCGATACAAATAGTTATTCTATACAAGATATAATTCTATACAAATAGGTATTTTATACAAGTTGTTTTTCTATATAAGCAGTTTTTCTATACAAGTAGTTATGGTATACAAGTAGTTATTCTATGCAAATAGGGTTTTATACAAGTAGTTATTTTTACAAGCAGTTATTCTATACAAATAGTTATTCTATATAAGTAGCTATTGGATACGAATACATATTCTATACAAGTAGTTTTTGTATACAGATAGTTATTTTACACAAGTAGTTATTCTATACAAATAGTTATTCTATACAAGCAGTTATTATATACAAATAATTTTTCTATACAAGTAGTTATTCCATACAAAACGTATTCTATACAAGTAGTTACTCCATACAAACCTTATTCTATACATAGAAGTTATTCTAAAGAAGTAGTTACTATACAAGTAGTTAATCAATACAAGTAGTTATTCTTTACAATAATTATTGAATAAAAGTTGATTCTCTATGCATGGCATTAGTCTATACAAGTAGTTATTCTATACATGTATTTAGTCTATACAATAGTTCGTCTATGCAATTAATTATTCTGTACAAGTAGTAATTTATACAAATAGTTATTCTATACAAATATTTATTCAATACAAATAGTTATTCTATAAAAATAGTTATTCTATATAATAAATTTTCTATAGAAATAGTAGATATTCTATACAAGTAGTAATTATATAGAAGTAGTTATTCTATATAAGTAGATATTTTATGCAATTAGTTATTCTATAAAACAGTTATTCTATAAAATAGTTAATCTTTACGAGTAATCCTTCTATAAAATAGTTATTCCATAAAAGTAGTTATTCTGCAAGTAGTTTTTCTATACAAATACTTATTCTATACAAGTAGCTATTCTATACACGTAGTTATTCTTTACAAATAGTTATTCTATACAAGTATTTTTTCTATACAAGAAGTTATTCTATACATGTAGTTATTCTATACAAGTAACTATTCTATGAAGTAGTTATTTTATACAAATAGTTATTCATTACAAGTAGATATTCTATACTAGTAATTACTCTATACACGTAGTTATTCGATACAAGTAGTTACTTTGGACCAAGTAAAGAATAGATGTCCTGTAGCAGACGACACCGCCTGGCGGTGACAAGTGCACATTTCAACCAACTAATGAAAATGAAATAGCATAGACGAAATTCGAAACTTAGGTTTAGAAATAGATTACGAGAGAGAATTAGAAAATTGAATGTAAAACAAACGATTGTTTAGCTTAGAGATAAAATAGTTTAAAGAAAAGAATGTGCACTGTCAATTTTTTTATGAAAATTCAATTGAAAGAATGCAGCTACAAGATAATTTAATAAACATGTTTTTAACATATTGGAAATATAGGTTACTGAGTATAGGTTAAATTCCTTTTGTAAAAAAAGGAAAAGTTTTGGACACGTATGTCCAGAACACGTGAAAGAAGACACATGTTTTAACATGTGTATGACATCATGGAAAATGGGAAGTTCTAGATATAGTTAGAAAACTTTAGAGTTAAGCAAGGAGAACTGGGGGAGAGTCAGAGAGAGTCTGAGGTCGACAGACGACAGTCCAGTTTGGGATTCGAACGTCTAGAAGCGAGACGGTCACTTTTGATACTTAGAATGTGAAGCTTTGAATCATTGATGATGAAAACCACGGCCGGTCGTGAGAAGAAATAAACCCATCATGTGTTTTTATAAACGTCGTCTTTGTGTTGTGATTCTACCAAAAGGTAAAGTGAAAATTGTTATTATATGTCTTGTATATATCTGTGTTATAAAATGTCTTGACATACATGCCTCGACATCTCATATCTACACTAAGACTGTCTGAACACTATCTCCTCACTCTAAGAGCTTTCTTCTATCAACACCTCTAAGTACGAACATTTTTAATATAAATATGAATCGCTTCATAAAATGAACAATCTCTCGCTTACAACATCTCTCTCTATAAGACTCTCTCTTAATAAAACTCACTTTTAACAAAGAATAATAACAAACAACAATAATAATAATGATATATGTAACAGTAACTAAACGATTATCCGTCACATTATTTATTTATTTTGAAAAAAAGTTTTAACCTTTATGAATATTAAAAGAAAAATTATTAAACATTTATTAATAATGTCTCACTTTTACAGACATTTGTTTTTAAACAGATTTGATGTACGTATTCCATTTCAGATCAGGAGTAAAGGTCAAGCCCAGAAGCCTGTCAAAACTTGAGGCCTTCCCAAGACGAGAGCCATTCATTTTAATTGATGCCAGATGGGGATCAGAACGTTGATGATGTAAAGATAGAAGCTTGGTTTTAGATGCATTAAAAGTAACTAGCTACTCCTTTCCCCATTGTACAACGTGATCAAGATCAGAGGAGAGAGAATTGGAGAGAACTTGGTCGTTTACTGTCTTAGATGTGCTACCATAGATGGTAGTGTCGTCAGCAAAAATGTCTACGAATGATGTAAGGATGTGATTTGGAAGATCATTAATGTAGATCAGGAAAAGAGTTGGACCCAGGATGGACCCCTGAGGGACTCCAGCATTTATACTGTGAGCTTCTGATTTTTGCCCATCAACTGCTACTCTTATGAACCTATCAGAGAGAAATGATTTAATAATTGAGAAGACATTTCCAGCTATACCATAGCTGGAGATCTTGTGAATTAGTTATTCTAAGCTAATAGTTTTTTTTATACAAGTAGTTATTCTATACGAGTAATTATTCTATAGAAGTAGTTATTTTATACAAGTAGTTATTCTATACAAGTAGTTGTTCTATATAAGTAGTTATACTATACAAATAGTTTTTCTATACTAGTAGTTACTCTATGCAAATAGTTGTTCTATACAAGTTGTTTTTCCATAGAAGGAGCTATTCTATGCAATAGTTATTCTATACAAATAGTAATTCTATACAAGTAGTTATTGCATACAAGTAGTTATTCTATACAAATAGTTATTCTATACAAGTAGTTATTCTATACAAGTAGTTATTCCATACAATTAGTTTTACTATACAAGTTGTTATTCTATATAGTTTGTTATTCTATACACATAGTTATTCTATACAAATTTTTATTATATACATGTAGCTATTCTATACAAGTAATTATTCTATACAAGTATGTATTCTATAAAATAGTTATTCTATACAAATAGTTATTCTATACAAGTAGTTTTTCTATACAAATCCTGGAGGTGAGACGGAAAAATACGTGCAAGGTTTAATTTTTATGAGACAATCTTGGTTGATCGCAGAACATGAATTAATTTGATTCGTCAGTTCCTAGCAGCATCGTTTTTAAATAGAATCTCCAAACTCTAAGGGAACATATCTTCTTTATGAATCTAATATATTGCAACCAATAATAACAATTATAATGATGGTAGTAATAATAATAATAACAACAGTAATATTAATAATAATACTGTTAATAATAATAATTATTATAATGATAATAAAATAAGATTAATAATAATGATAATTATTAAGATGATGATGGCGATTGTAATAATAATAATGGAAATGATACTAATTACAATAATAATGAGTATAATAATAATAATAATAATAATAATAATAATAATGACGATAATAATAATAATAATAATAATAATGATGTTAATAATAATGATAATAATGATGTTAATAATAATGATAATAATGATGTTAATAATAATGATAATAATGAGTATAATAATAGTATAATAATAATAATGAATTATCATTATTATTATTGTTATAATTATTATTAATATGATGATTACTATTATTATACTCATTATTATCATTATTATCATAATCATCATCATTATTATTATTGTTATTATTATTATTATCATCATTATCATTATCATTATTATCGTTATTATTATCATTCTCATCATTATTATTATCATTATTATTAGTATCATTATCATTATTATTATAAACGTCATCATCAACAATGATAATATGATAATAATGGTAATAATAATAATTATGATTATAATGTAATAATTATAATAATAACAATGATAATGATAATAAGTATAATGATAATGATAATAATGATGATAATGATAATAATAATTATAATAACAATAATGTTGATAATTATAATAATGATAATAATGATAATAATAATAATAATAATAATAATAATAATAATAATAATAATAATAATGGTAATATATTTAGAGTATAAAAAAAAGAAAATTAACGAAAGCAACCTCAAGATGTTGCAAAAGTTAGCAATGGGGAAGTGAGTCAACAATGTAAGAAAATTTCAAATTGGAAAGCTCCCGGACCCTAACCCTAACCCTTACCCTAACCCTAACCCTAACCCGGACCAGATGATGTACAGGGTTATTAGTTAAAAATCTTTACCACCTTGCATGGAACGATTGCATTTAAAATTCTTAACAGATGCAATTCCTGAATGGAGCACGCATGCAAGAAGTACTCTCTCAGAATGATGTTTCAAAGAGCACTGCGGTTGATAACTATCGGCCTTTCACTAATGTGAAAACTCCTGACAGACATTTTGGCAGATGAGATTAACAAATATCTGAAACAGCAAGAGATCCTAACGGAGGAACAAAAGAGATGTTGACGAAGAGTTAGAGGAAGCAAGGATCAGTTGCTTATTGATAGGACAATACTTCGGGATTGTAAGAGAAGATCCACAAATCTATGCATGTCACGGATATATTACCGATTTGGTCCCACATAGCTGGACTAAGGAATGTATGAAACTATTTAAAATAGCGGTAAATGTGCGAAATTTCTTGGAAAGAAGCATGAAACAATGGAAAGTGTAATACTGTTGATGGGAAGGCAAACTCTACGTTATTGTCATGGGGCATCGGCAAGCAATAATTGTGTTATTGACTTCATTTCAGACAAGGAATTTGCAACATATCTGTTGTATATTGAGTATGGAACCAACGATCTTGTGTTGGATCTGAATCAAATTCAAATCACTAAAAAAAAAAAAAAAAAAAAAAAAAATTGAAGCATCCCAAAATAAAATGAAATATAAATCTCATTGAAAAAAGAAAAAAATAGTTTAATTTTGAGAAAATACAAAATTTCCAAAAATTATAAGAAACATAAATATTAAAACATTTATACGCTATTTTTGTCAAGAGATTTTTACTTATCGACCCGAAATGCCTCGTATTGAATTAGAGCTTCAACTTTGCTGTATAATTATGCCCCCCCCCAAAAAAAACGTTCATTGGGACATGATTAAAAGGTGTAAGAAAGTATCGCTATTCAACGTTTATGCAAACATTTGAGTAAGGTTTTTCTACTATAATTATTCAACCATGTTTTATCCATGTTTTATCCATGTTTTGCTTTATTTTATTTTTATACTTGTGGACACGTGTGTATCCAATGGGAAACCGCCAATGCATAAGAGACAACAACATGGCCAAAAGCAAAACGAGAAAAGATGAAAGAGAACACATCCAGGACACACAAAGTTGGTGCAACAATTGTGATGGTGGATCATGTAAAACAGCGTTTTGAGTGTGTGACTGTGTGTGACTTTGGCGTGGGGGATAGTGGGAGTAATGAAAAGAGAAAAGAAAAAGGGCGACGGGGAGATGGAAGGATCGGCCGATATAAAGAAAAAGCAGGAGGATATATATATATATATATATATATATATATATATATATATATATATATATATATATATATATATATATATATACTATGGGCCAGAGGCTAAAAAAGGGCTTAGTTTTTGAGTTGGTAGAAATTTTATTCATATGAGGAGTATTTTTCATGCTGATTTCAAATCTGAAGAGATCTCCAGGCTAAATGTGCGCACTGCTTCAGAAAAAGGAAGCTAATACAGGGTGTGTCATTTACGAAAAAGTCCATTTACATGGTTCACTTTATGTAAAGTGAAATTTAAATAAGTAGTTTAACACATTCAAAAAGTTGATATGTCTATTCTCTTATATGATGTGGTTATTTATTAAATTAGGAATTTTCAGCAAATAAAATAACTTGTGTAAAGCCATATTAAGGAAAAATTGTAAATATCCTCATAAAACACTGCAGTTTACATTCGTTTGACAAAAGACATGAAAAGCATTGTTTCCAAATCTTGTGCCTTTCAAAAATCATAGATGAAAAAACTGTTTTCAAATACTTTTGGTGATTGAATGACTTTTCCTCATTTTGGACCGTCATTTACTTTTTGATGTAATTTTGTCACATGCACATTGGCATTATGCATACCCATTCCTGTGTCTCGATACATCTATCATTTTATGTGATCAGTTTTCTATAATACAAACCTTAATGCTTAGAAGAATTTTGACTATATATATATCTATAATATAAAGCTGAACGTCTGTGTGTGTGTCTGGTTACGAATAGGCTCCTATATGGTTGACTATTATAGAAAACTGATCACATATAATGATAGATGTATCGAGACACAGGAATGGGTATGCATAATGATATGATCCATTAAAATTGTGGGGTCTGCGTACATGCCTGGTTCACAAAGTATGCTCATTGACTGATATACAAACCTTAATGCTTAGAAGAATTTTGACTATATATATATATATATATATATATATATATATATATATATATATATATATATATATATATATATATATATATATAAGAGTTTTTTTTTAGTTATTTTGAAAAAATTGTTATGAAGTAATACATTTAGAAAAGGAATCGAAAAATAATTGATTGTTCTCTAATCCTGAAAGCTTATCTTATCATTCATCATCTGAGGAGTCAGAATCTTCTATTTCGCTGAACTGCTGCATTTCATTATTTTTTTCAACTACATTAAAACAATCTACACACTGGCAAAGGTTGGTAGAAGGCAGTGTTTGACGAACATAAGAACAATGCTTGGAGTCACAGCCATTCTTCTTACAGTTACACTTTACTAAATTGATTAATGTTGATGGAGTTTGGGAAGACTGCGCCAATGAACAACTAGTGCTTTATCTTCACATTTCCAGCCATGGTTTGTTGGAGAAGGAGCATTGATATTAATGTGAAGACATTGTCGCCAAATAGCAGTCTGATAATTTGCTCTTTCCACATGTAATCGTAAACAAATTTTTCTACTTGCTGAAACAAATTCTCAGTCAAGTGCCAGTTGCAGCCTAACAGATGAAAGTTTGAAGAAATTCCTGTTTCTTTCATCAATTCAAATGGTTTTATTTTCCCTTAAAACTACTAACAGTGTCACAGCCAGTGAATGCATGCAAAGAATTTTAGGCACTTGAAATAACAGGTCCACATTTCTCTGCTACTGATTTAATAGAGATCAAACAAGATGATCAACTGGTATTAGTTGCCATATATAAATCAGTTTAAATCATTTTGTTGATAATAATAATAATAATAAATAAAAGTGGAGATTCTTTATTGTCACCAGAAATGAGGAATTTTTAAAATTGTACCGTTTTTTGTTTTTCATTCAAAGCACATAACAAAGGGCTGGGTGTAATCAAACGACGTCTTCTTTCAGAGTCTTTAATACTCCATGGATTGTACTTATCACAGACAAAGTCGACTCTTGATGATATATACAAAGAAGCAAGCTAAATTACATATCTAAAAATATAAATGCTTAGCTCACCAAACCTTGATGGCACATGGTCTGCAAGCTGTTGTATCACTGCCAGTCCATCTAAAATCAGTGCTGCACTTTTTGGAATATTATTAATTTTCATGTCAGGAAACTTTACAATAAAATAATGAAATAAAGCAGCTTTGTTGGTACGCTGCAAAGAACCATCAATGTTACTTAGGCTGGTTGGGAACTATGAAAGATAATGTGAAAAAATTTCTCCCAGTTCAACTTTTAAGGTTCTTGCTACTATAAGAAGGCAATCTCTTTCCTTCTTGCTCTTTTGTTGTGAATGATTTTTTCTCAAGATAGCTAAAAGTTTTTATCTTCATTGATTTTATTGGTGCATTCAACTTCACATTTCAGTACAGTTTTTAGAGATTTGAGCACGTTGATTGAAAGATAAAATCCAACGATGAACAGCATTGGTATTATTTGAAAATCCAATTTGCCCACCTGTGGTCTTGCTATCTCTATTCATGGTTTGTTCAATTGTTTGGTCCATTGTCGTCTGACTAAATGGGTAATTCCCAGCAGTAAGATGCTTTGCTATTGAAGCATCTCATAGATATAAACAGGAAGATATCTAGCGTAGTTCAAATGGTCATATGCAAAATACCAGGGGATCATTCCTGCTGCTGATTTAAGGTGAAGGACCCAATTTTCTGTTCTTGTAGAACGAATAAAATTTAAAAACAAATCTGCCATATTCAAGTAACTTATCCAAAATGCAAAAGTTGGAAATTGGCTGCATCTCTCTTGAATAAATATTGACAATTTGCTTTCAAACTCTTTAAAATTGCTTGATGTGCAGAGATCTTGGAATCGTGTTTTAGGAAAAGCATTATGTAAATTTTTAGACAATTCAATGAATCTAACTTTTTCTTCTTCATTTTGCGTTTCAATAAAAGTAAATAGAAGTTTCCTTATTAAGGCTTTAGACATAATTTTTATAACTGTGACACTTCGATTATAGTGTCTACCTTTCATAACTCCGGCTTCAAGTAGAATGTCAGCTCGCCCCGAATCTTCAAATCGCTTTCCAATGACACTGAGAAACAACATGCAAGTGTGGAACTCATCCAGTCTGACAACTGTTCTTTGCATATACATGACATCATTCCAACGTATTTGCTGTGGTTTAGCATAAAATGTAAGATCAAATGTCAATACAATGCATTAAGTTTCAAGTTCATCAGCAATTGCAAGACTTTTCAAAAATACTGCATTCACAGTACTTAGTTAAGTTGGGTTACCATTGACCACAGGCAAATATCCAATATTGCTTTTTGGTGGTATTTGGTCCTGTAATAAAAGAATATTGAAATATTATATGCAGCACTGTGTTTTGTTTCACTGTTCATGCCTACTGATTTTTTTGTTGTGTACCTCAAGAAATTGGTATAATTGATTTTACATGTAAGATGATATTTTAGCTCTGCAGCTACAAGATCTTTATCTCGTAACTGACAAAGAAGATCTTCATGTTTCAACTTTGCAGCCAATAAAATTTCATTTACAATGAGTTCACATTGTTGCAGGGGTGCCCTGGTGCGCCTTCAATCATTTTTTTTTAAATCTTTTCTTTATCTTTCGCAAAATATGCATTTGCCTGGGGAAAACAGGAACAGCGAGTAGTTTGATCATATTTACCAAAGGTCGATTGACTAAAATTACTTCTGCTCCTCAAACTTTTCTGATTTTTTCTGATGGTGCAGTGAATATTAAATTCATTTCTGTAATGCTCCATTTCTCAATTTTTTTAGCCTGTAACAAACCAGAATAGCTAGCATTTATTTATTTAATTGACAAATGATAAAAATGCTGTAAAAATATTGTAGATGTAAATAAATAGCAGATTATTTTAATAGTTGAGGTAATTTTAAATATAATTTATTTCTACCTAGAATTATTTTAAAACAAATGCAAAACTCATGGCCATGAGATTTTATTAAAAAAAGTGTATTAATTATGCTTAATTAATATAAGAATAAAAAAAAAACATGCACGCACACACATACATATTTTATCTTTATTCAAAATTAAATTTATTGACACAGCACACGATTTGGCGAATTTTTAAACTAAGGGAGCGAAAAGACATCATATTTACTAAATGATTACCTCCCTTACATGATTTTTTACGCCCAGCTTTTGCAATAAAATAATCAAATTAAATTGCAAAATATAAAAAATGCGCATCGTTAACCTGGAGATCTTTTTAGATTTAGACTCTACGACATCGAATCTCTCCGAATCAAGTGAAATTTTTTCATATAGTTTGTACGTCGACGGAATGACACGAAAATTGGAGCTGGCCCATCGTCTAATATATATAGTAGAATTTTGTGTGTGTGCGTGTTCCTCCCTTATAGACTCCGAAACGGCTGAACAGATTTTCTTTATAATTTACAGAACTTTAGTGTATAAGTGTGGGAGTAATCTTAGTTAAGTCATTTTGGCAGATGAGATTGTCTAAGAATACCTCCGAAAATTACCGATAATCGAAACCGTTACTTTAGTTTATCTAATGATTTAATTTATCTAGTGAAGCCATTTTTCCATGTCATCGCTTCGCAACAATGGTAGAACAACGGGCCGTGAAAATTCTACTGTGGATAAGTTTATAGTGTGTTTTTCTTTTCTTTTCTTTTTGCATGACATGGTCTGTAGGTTCAAACTCCACACGTAAACTTCTTATTTGTTTCATTAACTGCAAAGAATTTTATAAGGATTGCACATTTATCTGTGTTTTTTTTCTTCTTTTTTTATGACTGGAAAGCCTGTTATATAAAATAATTTTATAAAAGAAACAGTAGATTCTCTAGAGGGATATGTAGAATAACATATATTTTGGACGAAGTTACTGCATGGAGGCATATGAAGCTTCCTCCCGGGCGATTTCAATATATATATATATATATATATATATATATATATATATATATATATATGTATATATAAGAGTAGGTAGTAGGTTGTTTGAAGCATTGTTGGTAAAGAAATATATAGAATTATAGACAATGCGGGGAAAGACCGGAATTATGGAAGTAAAGAAAGAGAAACAAACAAATGTAGACGGGTGTGCTTGAGTAGAGGAGTGTCTAGCCTTTATTCGTCTATCTTTCCTCACCTCAGTGTATAATTATTTATAAACAAGTTGCTGGTATGTCCGGTGTATTTAACGTCCGTGGGTGGTATGGAACTTTGATTGATTTCGAGAGAAAGGGACTTTCTTTTTCAAAATCCACTTTTGTCTTTCGAAAAAGAGAGGTCCCTTTCTCTCGAAATTAATCAAAGTTCCATACCACCCATAGACTTTACATGCACCGGACATACCAGCAACTTGTTTATAAATAATTATACATTGAGGTGAGGAAAGATAGACGAATAAAGGCTAGACACTCCTCTACTCAAGCACACCCGTCTACATTTTGTTTCTCTTCCTTTACTTTCATAATTCCAGTCTTTCCCCGCATTATCTTTGGCTTAAAAAAAAAAATTATATATATATATATATATATATATATATATATATATATATATATATATATAAAAGTGAACGTGTCTGTGTGTCTGTGTGTGTCTGTGTACATTTCTCTATGCAATAACTCTGTCAATTTGTAATCTACAGACTCGAAATTTGATATACAGGGTACTGAGATTTGGGAAAATTGATGTGATCGGTTTTTGGCCAGAAATTTGGCGATTAAGGGGTCAAAGTTCAACGATTTGACCTTTGAGAACTCTACCAAACTCCTCCGACAATTTTGGGTCTACGCACTTGAAATTTTAGATATAGGTTCCTTGGACATGGATCTAACTTAATAATTTGATTCGAGCCCAAAACAATAAAATTTAAGGGGTCATTATAGGGATCAAAGTTAAAAAAAAATTGACCTCTGCGGTTTCTTCCAAATTACTCAGACAATTTATGGTCTAAATATTTGAAATTTTACATAAAGGGTATTCAGAGATAGGACAAACTTTTTCATCAGTTTGGGTCGAAAATTTTTAGTTACCAATATATAAATGTATGCATGTATGTCTGTTTGCATGTCTGCCTTAAATTTCAATAGAGGCTACGGGTTTTACCAAGATCAGTATCGCTTTAAAGTTCGACCTTTCATACAACAAATATCGAAAAATTGGCTAAAAACATTAATATCTTCCCCTTCAACTACGCACTTTTCTACAGGGGGGAGGGTAACTTTTTTCGCCGATATTTTTTAAAGTTATCCTCTCCTTTAGATTCTCTAGCCTTAATTTTAAAAAATGTCGCTTCCGGTTTGGCGGTGGTCGTAACAGCATAAACGTTAGGTTTTTACCCCGTTCTTTTCCTCCTTTGCGGTACGGGTTCGAGCCTGCCTTCCTACTACCACTTTTTTTTTTTGCTCAACATACACATCCAAACACCCGGGCAACGCCGGGATGAAATGCTAGTATACCCTAAACCTAATCAGACAAGACTTACAAAAATATATCAAAGGCGTGTGTACGCACGGCGCGTGACTGACAGTGTTATCTTTTATCATTTTCTTTTGTTTGAATTTGTAAAACATATTTCTGCAATGAAAGTGTCTGTGTGTGTGTGTGTGTGTCTGTCTGTCTGTCTGTCTGTGTACTTTCCCTAACTCTGTCAATTTTTAGTTTACAGACTCGAAATTTGATATATAAGGTGTTGAGATTTGGGAAAATTTTTGTAATCCATTTTTGGCCAGAAATTTGGCTGTTAAGGGGTCAAAATTCAACGATTTGTCATTGTGAGAACTCTACCAAACTCCTCTGCCAAGTTTGGGTCTAAACACTTGAAATGTTAGATAAAGTTTCCTTGGACATAGATCTAACTTAATAACTAGATTTTAGCCTAAAACAATAAATGTTAAGGGGTCATAATAGGGGACAAAGTTAAAAAAATTGACCGCTTTTGTTTTTTTTGTTTTTTTTTTTTTGTTTTTTTTGCTCAACATACACCTCCAAACTTCCGGGCAACACCTGGCTGAAATGCTAGTATATATATAAAAGTGAACGTGTCTGTGTACATTTCCCTACGAAATGACTGTCAATTTTTAGTCTACAGACTCGAAATTCGATATACAGGGTACTGAGATTTGAAAAAATCGATGTGATCGGGTTTCGGCCAGAAATTTTGCTGTTAAAGGGTCAAAGTTCAACGATTTGACCTTTGAGAACTCTACCAAACTCCTCCGCCAATTTTGGGCCTGAACACTTGACATTTTAGATATAGGTTCCTTGGACATGGATCTAACTTAATAACTTGATTGGAGCTCCCAAAAAATAAATTTTAAGGGGTCATTATAGGGGTCAAAGTTTTAAAAAATTGATCGTTTTTTTCTTTTTTGCTCAACATACACCTCCAAATACCCGGGCAACGCCGGGGACCCATGCTAGTATAATATAAAGCTGAACTTCTGTGTGTGTCTCTTGTCACGAATAGGCTCCTATAGACTATTATAGAAGATTTATCGAGACACAGGAATGGGTATGTTTGATCTGGCATAATGATGATTCATTAAAATTGTGGGGTCTGCGTACGCGCCTGGTCCATGGAAATAAGAAATTTAAAAATTAAAAAAAAAAACGTTTACAAGTCTTTTTGATATTGATGTACATAATAATACTTTGATAAGTATGTTTTAACTTAAATAGGGATGGTATAACAAAATTGTGGGATCTGCGTTCGCGCCTGGCCCCCATAGAATGGAAATAGGCACACACTTTAATAAAGACTTTTCATATCTATCTGCGTAAGTATACTTTGATAATTATGTTTCAGTTTGAAGAAATATGGTATAATAAAATTATGGGGTGTTCGTTCGCGCCTGACCTCCATAGAATGGAAATATGTCACAAAGTTTAACAAGGTTTTTTAATATAGATCCACAGAATATTGTGATAAGTGTTTCAGTGTGAACAAGTATGGTATAATAAATTATAGGGTTAATGTATTTTATTTTTACTTTCATCATATTTTGCTTTGGTTTTGATACCTCTAAATTCGAAGCTATCTTTTTACAACCCTTCCTTTTCATAACCTATCATACTTTCATAAATCAGAGTTCATTTTTTGTAGGCTGTTTTTGAACCCAGTCAATGACGGGTACTTTTGCTAGTATATATATATATATATATATATATATATATATATATATATATATATAGAGAGAGAGAGAGAGAGAGAGAGAGAGAGAGAGAGGGAGGGAGGGAGATGTTTGTTAACGGCAGTAAACGGCCTTGGAACTAGAAATATTAAAAGTTTCCATTCATAATTTTTTTTATAAATGCGAAACAAAATCTTTCTCATTTATCCATATAGATAGATAAATCTCGCAATTTTAATAATTTCGATAGAAGTTGTTTTTATCTTTTAACGAAAAAATTCAAGAACAAAAAAGTAGAATCAAGTTGTCTTTTTAATTTTAATTCATAAATAGGAATCAAATAAGAATCAAATCGCCCCTTCTAAAGAAATAAAAATATTTGAGCAGAAATGCTGAATGTTTTCCACAGAAAAATATTCATTATAATTCAACGATGAAAACAATAGAAAAACAATAAATTGTTATAGAACAAACACGAGGATGAATGAGCAATCAAGATCTTGATATTAGCATCTTTTTCTTGCTATCCATTGTGTTTGTGTATCTTTTGTATGAAGAGTACGCGTTGCTGAGTGTTGCTGGCGTGGTAGAAAGGCCAGTATTCATGCGTGAATAAGATTTTTCATAGATCTTTAATATAAAAGAAAACAAAGGCAGAAATTAACTCGGAAAATTTTGACATCAGATAGAATGATTTGTTTGAAAGGGCTAAGAAACAATGCATGCAAAATAGCAATTAACACATTAAGAAGTGTTTTTAAGCCCAGGTAGATTGTTGACTGTGGACATGAGACGTGACCATATCCACCCACTTTGTTCTCTCAATGTTCGGTTGAGAGAAGGGCGTCGTTCCATTACTTTGTGGCAATGTGGGCATAACATGGAAATTGTGGAAAATTTCAATTTTTTGTCTATATAGAAATCTTCCATACTTATAGCGACGCTCGCTTGTCTCTTCACCCCCGGTCAACAAAGTTGGCTCTGAGCATAGCAGATTTTATGGGAGAGAAATTAGGTGATTTAAGAGACCTTATAAGGTCTTCAACTGTTGTGCGACCAGGAATTTGTCTTGTATCACGTACTGGTTGAGGGGGTAGTTAAGAAAAGTATTTAAGTCATGTTTATTTGCTTTGGCCAGAGGATTTGGCGGAAAACGAAACAAATTCTTTGTAGGATACAGGTAAAGAGGTATCCGGGAATTCGGATAGATAGGGATATGACACAGTTGAAGCCTTGTGGTTGGGGACTGTGTCCTCCACTTAGCACGAGATGTGCGATCAGTTCTACGATATAATGCCCGACGGATAATGATTGAGAACAATGTCTTTAGAATTAGAGAGTAGAGATGTGTGGCGTGCACCCGAAACGTGAAAAAATGCGTAGCAGATTGGGTGAAAGTTAAATGCTTACAAACTGGCTGACTGGTGAGGAATAATGTTAGCTCAATTGGTGATTATTTTGGGAGTAAGTTAGGACTTTAGAGTTTTAATGTGATTTTTCTATTAAGAATGATGTAAGACAACATTAATGATAAAGGAAGTAGGACGATAGTTTGTGCGGAGGAAGAGAGAGAGAGAGAGAGAGAGAGAGAGAGAGAGAGAGAGAGAGAGAGAGAGAGAGAGAGAGAGAGAGAGAGCCTCACTTAGAAAAGGACAATCAGAATGAAAATAAAAGACTTCGACTTGATTAAAAAGGAAATTTTGTTTACTGCAATTAAATACGTTCGTATTATGTATGTTCGATAAAGTAAGACGTTTCCACACAGAAAGTGAACGTTCCATAAAATGTGTCCATATTAAGGGAAAAGGAAAATTAAATGAAGACAAAATATTTGTTCAAACTCCTGCTTTCCCACGACTAAATTAAAGTGAAACTTTCCACCGTCCGTGTTCTCTCTCTGCTATCGAAACAAAAACAGCCGTTGTGCTTTCAACTCTACGGATACTCTAATTTAACAGCTAAATCTGACACCCAAGATCGCCATGGGCATGGAATATGTGCCTACATTAAGGATGGCTTCCCGTGTGGCAGGGATATCTCTAGAGAAGATCCTAATTTACCCTATATGTGTTTCCGGGTTGCACTTGCTAACACCACTGCATTTATATTTGCCCTCTATAGGCCCCACAACAGCGGAGTTACTATCTTTAAGAGCATATCTGAGAAAATAGACCACATACTGTCTTCACATCCCTCGGCTAACATCCACATCTGTGGTGACTTCAACATCCATAACGTGGAATGGCTGACCCATTCAAATAAGACAGATGATGAGGGGAGGTTTTGTCATGATTTTGCCATTGCTTATAACCTCACTCAGATTGTTCGTGAACCCACCCGTGTGCCCGATACACCCGGTCAATATGCAAGCCTCCGAGACCTTTTTCTCTCAACTTCCCCTGAGCTATGTTCATGTTCCGTTAATTCTCCTCTAGGATCCTCCGACCACTCCGTCGTATCAGTTAAGATAAAAACGAAATGTAAGAAGCCCCCAGACGTACCCCTCCACCGTACTGTATACCGATACTCTATGGCTGACTGGGATAGCTTCCGTACATTCATATCGTATTTACCTCTGCACTCCATGTTTAAAAAGGAAGTGTCCTCTATAGTATCAGATCTGACCGAATGGTTAATTGTAGGCATAGACCAATTCATACCATCTAAAAAATTCCAACAAAAACCTAACAGCCAGCCATGGTTCTCCCCAGAATGTGCTGCTGCTATCGCGCACAGAAATCACTTTTTCCATAGTTACCAACGTAATAGATGCACTGAGACTAAAGCTGCTTTCAGGACTGCCAGTAACCACTGTAAAAGAGTAATAAAAAATGCAAGAGAGCTATATGCCCAGTCTGTTAAATCCAAGGTAGCGGATCACCGGCTTGGTTCCCACCAGTTTTGGCAAATAACACATAGGATCCTGAACAGAAGTGTGCGTTCTATCCCAACCATTATCAATGGACCAGAGGTCATCTCGTCAGCGTCAGACAAGGCCAAACTATTTGCAAAGAACTTTGCAGCTAATTCTACCTTATGCGACGAAGGCCATCAACTCCCCATATTTCCTCCTATAACACAGAACAAGCTAGGTAACATACAAATATCCGTGCATGAGGTCGCCAAGCTAATCTAGATTCCAGTAAAGCAACTGGCCCTGATGACATCCCAATATTATAGTGTTAAAAAAGCTTCAACCAGAACTTGCTCCCATACTCACGAAACTGTTTAAGCGCTGCCTTAAGGAGAAGTGCTTTCCGACTCCCTGGAAGACCTCATCAGTTTGCCCTGTATTTAAGAATTCAGGTGATGTCATCTCCCTCTCAGTACAGACCAATAAGTCTCCTGTGTGTTATGAGTAAGTTGCTGGAATCCATATTAAATAGAGAAATAGTCAACCACCTCAGCAGGAATAACCTTCTTAGTGACACACAATATGGTTTCCGTTCTGCAAGATCTACCGCAGATGCGCTGACGGTTATATGCCGCAGGATTAGTGAATCTCTTGACAAAGGCTTCCTTTCTAGGGCAATTGCTCTTGACATATCAAAGGCCTTCGACAAGGTATGGCATAAGGGTCTACTTCACAAGATTTCCAGCTACGGTATAACTGGAAATGTTTTCTCAATCATTAAATCATTTCTCTCCGATAGGCTCATAAGAGTAGTGGTAGATGGACAAAAATCGGAGGCCTGCAATATAAATGCTGGAGTCCCTCAGGGGTCAATCCTAGGCCTAACTCTCTTCCTGATCTGCATCAATGACCTCCCTAAACACATACTTACATCATTCGTTGACATCTATGCTGATGACACGACCATCTACGGCAACGCATCAAAGGCTGTAAATGACAAAGTTCTCTCTGATTCTCTCTCCTCTGATCTCGAGCGCGTGGTTCAGTGGGGGAAGATATGGCTGGTTACCTTTAATGCATCCAAAACCAAACTCCTATCCTTACATCATCAACGCTCTGATCCCCATCTGGCAACAATTGTGATGGATGGCTCTCGTCTGGGTGAGGCCCTGTGTTTTGACAAGCTTCTGGGTTTGACCTTTACTCCCGATCTGAAATGGAACACGTACATCAAGTCTGTTGCCAAAGTCGCAGGAAATATGGTGATATCCTTCTTCCGCTTCAGAAGATATCTCACTACTGATGCAATTCTCTATCTATATAAAAGCCAAGTACGTCCAAGGATGGAATACTGTTGCCATATCTGGGCAGGAGATGCAAAAAACAGCCTATCCTGCCTTGACAGAGTACAAAATAGACTTCGTGGCTTAGTGGGGGATGCCCTTTTCTCCACCCTGCCACCTCTCTCCCACAGAAGAGACGTTGCGAGCCTATCCTTGTTTTTTATCGTTATTTCCATGGCAGGTGCTCGTCTGAACTCCAATCTCTGGTCCCCCCTCGCCAATCTTTCACGAAAAACACCCGTCTAGCCGAATCCACTGTGAAAAATTTCCCCCACTCTTTATCTGTGCCTAAATCAAAACATGGATTCCATGAACAAAGCTTCTTTCTTAGAACTGCTCGCCTGTGGAACTCTGTTCCGTCTGCCTGCTTCCCACCGGACTACAACTTGGATGTGTTCAAGTCCAATGTTAACAAATTCCTAATGAACCGCCCCCTTAAGTAAACACTTCATCAAATCTCCACACTAACGTAATGTACTTGCAATAACTCTTATCCCTGAGTGGCTTCCGGGCCTTGATAAGTGGTGATCACTGTGTAAAAAAAAAAAACTCGCCCTTTTCATAACGGCTTCTGTCCTCTTATGCAAATCGATGCCACACATATATAACCGAGCCTTCTACAAATAAAGATTTTTTCTTTCTCTTTCCCTCCCTCATTCAACCACTCGACAAGAGGGAGGCACACCTGTTTGTGTAAGTTACTTTATTCCTTTCACCACGTAATTAATTTATTTTATTACATTTTAGACCACATTTATGCTAATGAAAAAAACCCCTTAAATATTGTATTTTTATGTATTTGCTACTATGTGAAACTTATTTAATTTTTCTGTGTATAAGGACTTTTTTATTGGTTGACAAAAAATAAGAAAGACAATCAGAAAGAAAAAGAAGAGACTTATAATTGTTATATGTTGCAATTATATAGGTGTGAGTTTTATTATATATATATATATATATATATATATATATATATATATATATATGTGTGTGTGTGTGTGATTGTGTGTGTGTGTGAGTGAAAAATAGTAACAGTAGAAATATATTTTTTGTTAAAATGTCATTTGTTTTGTAGATGATGTTTCATTTTTTATATAAAATTATGATCTAAAATGTAAAGGCAAATAAAAATGCATTACTCACCAGCGCGTTTGTTTCGATCGTCATGGTAAATAAAAAAGAAAAGGGTAATCCGAGTTTGTGGATTCGTTATATACATGTGGCATTAAATTGTACATGTGGGATAACAGAGGCTATAAAAAAACGAATTGGGGAGGACGGGGTGTCGAGTTTTTGACAGATGAGAGTGAGCAGATGCATTGATAGCTGGTGGTGTAATGAGTTAAGAAGAGTTAGTACGAATTGATTTTCCTTCTCTGATAAAAAGGAAATGAATAAAATAGTTTGCGGATATTTTGTGGAGTAAAAAAAAAAAAAAAATAGGAACCGTTCATGGACGAAAGAATTGTGAGTTGGACACTTAACGTCAATTAACAATTGGGGACAGTTAGCGTTTGGACTCCGAAGAATGAATTATTCGAAATCGAGAGACCACGAGCAGACCGAGACGAGCTGACGGCAACTGACGAACACATCCTTGACAGCAGAAAGTACATATGGACTTCAACATTTAGAGTCGATAGTGTCACACACACCAAGAGTGCAACAATATTTACAGAAAGTGTCGGAGTCTGGGTTTTTCTCCTTGTGTTTTATTTTATTTTTATACTTGTGAACCTACGTACATCCTCTCGGCAACCGCCAACGTGTAAGAGACGACGATACGGTTAGAACCAGAACGATAAAAGATGAAAGAGAACAAATTCAGGGCACACAACGTTGGAGTCGGCGAGTTGTCTAACGGGGGACACGTGATTTGTTCTTATAGTACACGTTTAATACCGCTTTATCCAGGATACCTTTTCTGTGGACATCCGTTTCTTTCAGTAACTTTTTGAGTCGAATACTGGATATTTAAGTATTAATCGTGATACAACTTATTGTTTGGTATATATCTGGCGAACCTGCTCATCCAGATTTCTAGTGCCCACAATGTGTTAAATAGATTCATGGGAAAGCCAACGAGGATTCTTAGCAATTTTAGTTTTGAGTTGGTAACCAACCAAACTGGTTAATAAGTGCAGATAACATATGTGAACGATTGTAAAAGAAACCATGAAATAATATATGAAGAACAACGGATTCGAATAACAAGATTGAAGTCGGCTGCGCTGTGGGATTATTTAACTAAAACAAATTAACTAGCGATTTTTATTTAGATATTTAGTCTTGAGTCATTCCACTAACGAAAGTTGTTTCGAAGTTCTCAAATTGGAAACTTTTGGCGAGGCCAGCAATAAGAACGTTGGTTTTTAAACTTTAACCTGGATTATCTTTTTTTTATATATGTGTTAAACACCTAATGGTCAGTTCGATTGGTTTGCTAATCTAAACATTGAACCCATGCGCTTGTGCTCATCAGAGTCGATATGAAAAAAATCAACCAATCGATAATAACTGCAATGTGGATTCGTTTCGAGCTTTTTACAATCTCCAACATTTTAATCGTTATACGAATTATATTTCTGAGATTTACTCATAAACTTTCAAATTTTATTAATAAACATAACTTAAAGAATATTATGTAAAATAATCCGACCCAACCATCTAATGTGACCTTTCAGAATTTCATGAATAAAAATGACCTCTTCAAGATCATTAATTCAACTCAGTTACCCAGAATGTCACAGATGTTGTTTTGACTCCCTGTGAGAAATAGGACTTTTCAAAGTTTTATAGATAAAAATATTTTCAAAATCTGCAAGTTCACATGTTTCAAATGACACTTATATTTTTCTTCATTTCTAAACGAAATGTGTATAGTTGGCCTTTTCTAGTAATGTATTAATATATGAGAGGCGTTTTAAATCTAATGCCTCCTATTTTATTCCCCCAAATAGATCAGAGGAGGCTGCAAATTGCATTGTTGTGATGACTGAACTTATGAATTCATGACTCTCTGCAGACATTGATAGTATTAGATTCTAAGAAATACACCTTTCTCACGAACGTATGTCAAACAGAGATAAATTCCTGACAAAAGTTCATTAAGAATGGGGGTGACTATGTAGAAAAATAAATTTTGAAGCACAAATGGTCACTCGTTTTAATGGTACCTTTCTTGTCTTCGTAGCTCATAAACTGTTGAAGTTAAAAATAGGAGGCTTTAAATTTGGAACGATCCTCGTACATTACTTCAATAGTTAACGAACTTCAATCAAACGAATCAACCATTGACACTAATCATGATATCATCATGATTAGTGTCATAATAATGATGTCATCATGTATTTTTGAAAGTTATTTGCCCATCTTCGTTCAAAACCCATTTCTATCCATACAGTTTCTTTCCGCAGTATAATTTATTTTATAGACTTTTATCTGATATAATATTCGTCTGAAACTTCATCCATTTTCTCCTCTTCAACATCACGATTTCTCATATTTTCTTCCAGACTGGACCCTTTCAAATAAAGACCCACTCCTTCAATAAGCGAGGCAATTTCATGAATTCTTCTCTCTTTAACTTTAGCGATATATTTAAACACAAATCTTTTCATTATCTCATCTTTCAAAAATTTCGGGCGCATGCGTACTCGGTTTTATGCACCTTCCATCTTTTTCATTGCATCAATTTTTCCCTTTTCTTTTTTTTTTCTAACATCTGTTACTTTTTTTTATTTATTCAGATATTTTTGTTTTTCCCGTTTATATTTCCTTGTTTTCTGTTGGTTTCACTCAGTTTTATCCATCAGGCATTCTTACAAACAATACCAGCTTAGAAGGTTCTTCTTCTTCTTCTTCTTCTTCTTCTTCTTCTTCCTTATTATTTTCTTTCAGTTATCATCATCATTATCATAGTCGTCATATTTTTTATTCTATCTTTTCTTTCTTTCGTCTTTTTATTTTCCTTTTCCTTTCTCCTCTTCTTTATCTTTCTGTCTACTTTTCTTTCTTTTTCTTTCAATTCTTCTTCCTTTTGTATGTTGAAGAATAATTGTTCTCTGATGGAAATATTACTGGTCAAGCAAAGCAATGGTTCGATAAATATAAAACGAATACTTTTCCAATGGTCAAGAGGATTAGTGCAGAATGATGCTGAACACTTGAGTTGCTCAAAATCGACAGGTGAACAGGAAAAATCCACAAACTCGTTTTAGCCGATCGTAAATTGTGAAATAGAAAAAGAATAGAATAGATTAGAAGGCAGAGTATGAACTGAATAAACTTTGTCTATGCACAAAGCCAGGGCTGTGTTTTATCACAGTCGATGAAAGACAATAATACTGCCCTAATGATTGAGAGCGTTATTTGTGCTTCAACGCAACAAAAATGATTTCTGTTAAAATAAACTAATTGCGCATCCATCACAGCGTCCTGAAATAAAATTGGCACTGAGGCGGTTAGACAATAGCAGGTGAAACTTCTCCACAGTAACCAAAGGCATGAATACCAACAAGCAAAATTTAGTCCTTTGTAGTTTGTGAGGCGATTTTGATATTTTTACCTGATGCAATATAATCCATCAACTAATCCGATAAAGAACCATGAATAGAAAATATTATGAAGCGGTGTAGTCTGAATGAAGGCATTGACAAAACAACTGAAGGAAGGCATTGACAACAACTACAAAAAAAAAAACCGAAGGAGGGAATTGACAAAAAAATTGAAGGAGTGACATTGAGATGGAAATGGAAAGAAGGCAATGACACAAAAAAAATTGAAGGAAGCATTGACAAAAAATTGAACGGAGGCATTGATAAAAAATTGAAGGAAAGCATTGAAAATAAATTGAAGGAAGCATCGACAAAAAATTGAAGGAAGCATTGACAAAAAATTGAAGGAACCATTGACAAAAATTGAAGGAACCATTGACAAAAAATTGAAGGAAAGCATTGAAAAAATTGTAGGAAGCATTGGCAAAAAATTGAAGGAAGCATTGACAAAAAATTGAAGGAAAGCATTGCAAAAAAATTGAAGGAAGAACTGACAAAAAATTGAAGGAAGCATTGACAAAAAATTGAAGGAAGCATTGACAAAAAATTGAAGGAAGCATTGACAAAAATTGAAGGAAACATTGACAAAAAATTGAAGGAAGCATTGACAAAAAATTGAAGGAAGCATTGACAAAAAATTGAAGGAAGCATTGGAAAAAAATTGAAGGAAGGCATGGGCAACAAATTGAAGGAAGCATTGACAAAAAATTGAAGGAAGCATTGACAAAAAATTGAAGGAAGCGTTGACAAAATATTAAAGAAAGCATTGACAAAAAATTGAACGAAGCATTGACAAAAAATTTAAGGAAGCGTTGAAAAAATATTGCAGGAAGCATTGACAAAATATTGCAGGAAGCGTTGACAAAATATTGAAGGAAGCGTTGACAAAATATTGAAGGAAGCATTGACAAAAAAAAAAGGAAGCATTGACAAAAAATTGAAGGAAGCATTGACAAAAATTGAAGGACGAATTGAAAAAAAAATTGAAGGAAGCATTGACAAAAAATTGAAGGAAGCGTTGGCAAAAAATTGAAGAAAATCATTGACAAAAATTGAAGGAAGCATTGGCAAAAAATCGAAGGAAGCATTGACAAAAACTTGAAGGAAGTATTGGCAACAAATTGAAAGAAGCATTGACAAAAAATTGAAGGATGACTGGGAAACAAATTGAAGGAAGCATTGACAAAAAATTGAAGGAAGCATTGGCAAAGAATTGAAGGAAGCATTGACAAAAAATTGAAGGAAGCATTGACAAAAAATTGTAGAAAGCATTGACAAAAAATTTAAAGAAGCATTGACAAAACATTGGAGGAAGAATTGGTAACAAAGTGAAGGAAGCTTTGGCAACAAATAATGGAAGCATTGACAAAAAATTGAAGGGAGCATTGACAAAAAATTGAAGGAAGCATTGGCAAAAAATTGAAGGAAGCATTGGACAAACATTGGAGGAAGCATTGGCAAAAAATTGAAGGAAGCATTGACAAAAAATCGAAGGGGGCATTTACAAAAAATTGAACGAAGCATTGACAAAAAATTAAAGGAAGCATTGACAAAAAATTGAAGGAAGCATTGACAAAAAATTGAAGGAAGCATTGATAAAAAATTGAAGGAAGCATTGGCAACAAATTGAAGGAAGCATTGATAAAAAATTGAAGGAAGCATTGACAAAAAATTGAAGGAAGCATTGACAAAAAATTAAAGGAAGGCATTGACAAAAAATTGGAGGAAGGCATTGTCAAAAAATTGAACGAAGGCATTGGCAAAAAATGTAAGTAAGGCATCGACAAAAAATTGGAGGAAAGCATTGGCAAAAAATTGAAGGAAGGCATTGATAAAAAATTGAAGGAAGGCATTGATAAAAAATTGGAGGAAGGCATTGGCAAAAAGTTGAAGGAAGCATTGACAAAAAATTGAACGAAGCATTGACAAAAAATTGAAGGAAGCATTGGCAACAAATTGAAGGAAGCATTGACAAAAAATTGAAGGAAGCATTGGCAAAAAATTGAAGGAAGCATTGACAATAAATTAAAGGAAGCATTGAAAAAAAATTGAAGGAAGCATTTACAAAAAATTGAAGGAAGCATTGGCAAAAAATTGAAGGAGGTATTTGCAAAAAATTGAAGGAAGCATTTAAAAAAATTGAAGGAAGCATTGGCAAAAAATTGAAGGAAGGCATTGACAAAAAATTGATGGAAGGCATTGTCAAAAAATTGAAGGAAGGCATTGGCAAAAAATGTAAGTAAGGCATCGATAAAAAATTGGAGGAAGGCATTGACACAAAATTGAAGGAAGGCATTGACAAAAAATTGTAGAAAGCATTGACAAAAAATTTAAAGAAGCATTGACAAAACATTGGAGGAAGAATTGGTAACAAAGTGAAGGAAGCTTTGGCAACAAATAAAGGAAGCATTGACAAAAAATTGAAGGAAGCATTGACAAAAAATTGAAGGAAGCATTGGCAAAAAATTGAAGGAAGCATTGGACAAACATTGGAGGAAGCATTGGCAAAAAATTGAAGGAAGCATTGACAAAAAATCGATAGGGGCATTTACAAAAACATGAACGAAGCATTGACAAAAAATTGAAGGAAGCATTGACAAAAAATTGAAGGAAGCATTGACAAAAAATTGAAGGAAGCATTGATAAAAAATTGAAGGAAGCATTGGCAAAAAATTGAAGGAAGCATTGACAAAAAATTGAAGGAAGCATTGGCAAAAAATTGAAGGAAGCATTGATAAAAAATTAAAGGAAGGCATTGACAAAAAATTGGAGGAAGGCATTGTCAAAAAATTGAACGAAGGCATTGGCAAAAAATGTAAGTAAGGCATCGACAAAAAATTGGAGGAAAGCATTGGCAAAAAATTGAAGGAAGGCATTGATAAAAAATTGAAGGAAGGCATTGATAAAAAATTGGAGGAAGGCATTGGCAAAAAGTTGAAGGAAGCATTGACAAAAAATTGAACGAAGCATTGACAAAAAATTGAAGGAAGCATTGATAAAAAATTGAAGGAAGCATTGGCAACAAATTGAAGGAAGCATTGACAAAAAATTGAACGAAGCATTGGCAAAAAATTGAAGGAAGCATTGACAATAAATTGAAGGAAGCATTGACAAAAAATTGAAGGAAGCATTGGCAAAAAATTGAAGGAAGCATTGACAATAAATTAAAGGAAGCATTGAAAAAAAATTGAAGGAAGCATTTACAAAAAATTGAAGGAAGCATTGGCAAAAAATTGAAGGAAGGAATTGACAAAAAATTGATGGAAGGCATTGTCAAAAAATTGAAGGAAGGCATTGGCAAAAAATGTAAGTAAGGCATCGATAAAAAATTGGAGGAAGGCATTGACCAAAAATTGAAGGAAGCATTGACAAAAAATTGAAGGAAGCATTGACAAAAAATTGAAGGAAGCATTGGAAAAAATGTAAGTAAGGCATCGACAAAAAATTGGAGGAAAGCATTGGCAAAAAATTGAAGGAAGGCATTGATAAAAAATTGAAGGAAGGCATTGATAAAAAATTGGAGGAAGGCATTGGCAAAAAGTTGAAGGAAGCATTGACAAAAAATTGAACGAAGCATTGACAAAAAATTGAAGGAAGCATTGATAAAAAATTGAAGGAAGCATTGGCAACAAATTGAAGGAAGCATTGACAAAAAATTGAAGGAAGAACTGACAAAAAATTGAAGGAAGCATTGACAAAAAATTGAAGGAAGCATTGACAAAAAATTGAAGGAAGCATTGACAAAAATAGAAGGAAATATTGACAAAAAATTGAAGGAAGCATTGGCAAAAAATTGAAGGAAGCATCGACAAAAAATTGAAGGAAGCATTGATAAAAAATTGAAGGAAGGCATGGGCAACAAATTGAAGGAAGCATTGACAAAAAATTGAAGGAAGCATTGACAAAAAATTGAAGGAAGCGTTGACAAAATATTAAAGAAAGCATTGACAAAAAATTGAACGAAGCATTGACAAAAAATTTAAGGAAGCGTTGAAAAAATATTGCAGGAAGCATTGACAAAATATTGCAGGAAGCGTTGACAAAATATTGAAGGAAGCGTTGACAAAATATTGAAGGAAGCATTGACAAAAAATTGAAGGAAGCATTGACAAAAAATTGAAGGAAGCATTGACAAAAATTGAAGGACGAATTGAAAAAAAAATTGAAGGAAGCATTGACAAAAATTTAAAGGAAGCGTTGGCAAAAAATTGAAGAAAAGCATTGACAAAAATTGAAGGAAGCATTGTCAAAAAATCGAAGGAAGCATTGACAAAAACTTGAAGGAAGTATTGGCAACAAATTGAAAGAAGCATTGACAAAAAATTGAAGGATGACTGGGAAACAAATTGAAGGAAGCATTGACAAAAAATTGAAGGAAGCATTGGCAAAGAATTGAAGGAAGCATTGACAAAAAATTGAAGGAAGCATTGACAAAAAATTGTAGAAAGCATTGACAAAAAATTTAAAGAAGCATTGACAAAACATTGGAGGAAGAATTGGTAACAAAGTGAAGGAAGCTTTGGCAACAAATAATGGAAGCATTGACAAAAAATTGAAGGGAGCATTGACAAAAAATTGAAGGAAGCATTGGCAAAAAATTGAAGGAAGCATTGGACAAACATTGGAGGAAGCATTGGCAAAAAATTGAAGGAAGCATTGACAAAAAATCGAAGGGGGCATTGACAAAAAATTGAACGAAGCATTGACAAAAAATTGAAGGAAGCATTGACAAAAAATTGAAGGAAGCATTGACAAAAAATTGAAGGAAGCATTGATAAAAAATTGAAGGAAGCATTGGCAACAAATTGAAGGAAGCATTGACAAAAAATTGAAGGAAGCATTGACAAAAAATTGAAGGAAGCATTGACAAAAAATTAAAGGAAGGCATTGACAAAAAATTGGAGGAAGGCATTGTCAAAAAATTGAACGAAGGCATTGGCAAAAAATGTAAGTAAGGCATCGACAAAAAATTGGAGGAAAGCATTGGCAAAAAATTGAAGGAAGACATTGATAAAAAATTGAAGGAAGGCATTGATAAAAAATTGGAGGACGGCATTGGAAAAAAGTTGAAGGAAGCATTGACAAAAAATTGAACGAAGCATTGACAAAAAATTGAAGGAAGCATTGATAAAAAATTGAAGGAAGCATTGGCAACAAATTGAAGGAAGCATTGACAAAAAATTGAACGAAGCATTGGCAAAAAATTGAAGGAAGCATTGAAAAAAAATTGAAGGAAGCATTGACAAAAAATTGAAGGAAGCATTGGCAAAAAATTGAAGGAAGCATTGACAATAAATTAAAGGAAGCATTGAAAAAAAATTGAAGGAAGCATTTACAAAAAATTGAAGGAAGCATTGGCAAAAAATTGAAGGAGGTATGTGCAAAAAATTGAAGGAAGCATTTAAAAAAATTGAAGGAAGCATTGGCAAAAAATTGAAGGAAGGCATTGACAAAAAATTGATGGAAGGCATTGTCAAAAAATTGAAGGAAGGCATTGGCAAAAAATGTAAGTAAGGCATCGATAAAAAATTGGAGGAAGGCATTGACACAAAATTGAAGGAAGGCATTGACAAAAAATTGTAGAAAGCATTGACAAAAAATTTAAAGAAGCATTGACAAAACATTGGAGGAAGAATTGGTAACAAAGTGAAGGAAGCTTTGGCAACAAATAAAGGAAGCATTGACAAAAAATTGAAGGAAGCATTGACAAAAAATTGAAGGAAGCATTGGCAAAAAATTGAAGGAAGCATTGGACAAACATTGGAGGAAGCATTGGCAAAAAATTGAAGGAAGCATTGACAAAAAATCGAAGGGGGCATTTACAAAAAATTGAACGAAGCATTGACAAAAAATTGAAGGAAGCATTGACAAAAAATTGAAGGAAGCATTGACAAAAAATTGAAGGAAGCATTGATAAAAAATTGAAGGAAGCATTGGCAACAAATTGAAGGAAGCATTGACAAAGAATTGAAGGAAGCATTGACAAAAAATTGAGGGAAGCATTGATAAAAAATTAAAGGAAGGCATTGACAAAAGATTGGAGGAAGGCATTGTCAAAAAATTGAACGAAGGCATTGGCAAAAAATGTAAGTAAGGCATCGACAAAAAATTGGAGGAAAGCATTGGCAAAAAATTGAAGGAAGGCATTGATAAAAAATTGAAGGAAGGCATCGATAAAAAATTGGAGGAAGGCATTGGCAAAAAGTTGAAGGAAGCATTGACAAAAAATTGAACGAAGCATTGACCAAAAATTGAAGGAAGCATTGATAAAAAATTGAAGGAAGCATTGGCAACAAATTGAAGGAAGCATTGACAAAAAATTGAACGAAGCATTGGCAAAAAATTGAAGGAAGCATTGACAATAAATTGAAGGAAGCATTGACAAAAAATTGAAGGAAGCATTGGCAAAAAATTGAAGGAAGCATTGACAATAAATTAAAGGAAGCATTGAAAAAAAATTGAAGGAAGCATTTACAAAAAATTGAAGGAAGCATTGGCAAAAAATTGAAGGAAGGCATTGACAAAAAATCGATGGAAGGCATTGTCAAAAAATTGAAGGAAGGTATTGGCAAAAAATGTAAGTAAGGCATCGATAAAAAATTGGAGGAAGGCATTGACCAAAAATTGAAGGAAGCATTGACAAAAAATTGAAGGAAGCATTGACAAAAAATTGAAGGAAGCATTGGAAAAAATGTAAGTAAGGCATCGACAAAAAATTGGAGGAAAGCATTGGCAAAAAATTGAAGGAAGGCATTGATAAAAAATTGAAGGAAGGCATTGATAAAAAATTGGAGGAAGGCATTGGCAAAAAGTTGAAGGAAGCATTGACAAAAAATTGAACGAAGCTTGACAAAAAATTGAAGGAAGCATTGATAAAAAATTGAAGGAAGCATTGGCAACAAATTGAAGGAAGCATTGACAAAAAATTGAAGGAAGCATTGGCAAAAAATTGAAGGAAGCATTGACAATAAATTGAAGGAAGCATTGACAAAAAATTGAAGGAAGCATTGGCAAAAAATTGAAGGAAGCATTGACAATAAATTAAAGGAAGCATTGAAAAAAAATTGAAGGAAGCATTTACAAAAAATTGAAGGAAGCACTGGCAAAAAATTGAAGGAAGGCATTGACAAAAAATTGATGGAAGGCATTGTCAAAAAATTGAAGGAAGGCATTGGCAAAAAATGTAAGTAAGGCATCGACAAAAAATTGGAGGAAGGCATTGACACAAAATTGAAGGAAGCATTGACAAAAAATTGATGGAAGGCATTGTCAAAAAATTGAAGGAAGGCATTGGAATAAAATGTAAGTAAGGCATCGACAAAAAATTAGAGGAAGGCATTGGCAAAAAATTTGAGGAAGGCATTGATAAAAAATTGAAGGAAGGCATTGACAAAAAATTGGAGGAAGGCATTGACAAAAAATTGAAGGAAGCATTGACAAAAAATTGAAGGAAGCATTGACAAAAAATTGAAGGAAGCATTGACAAAAATTGAACGAAGCATTGACAAAAAATTGAAGGAAGCATTGGCAAAAAATTGAAGGAAGCATTGACAAAATATTGGAGGAAGCATTGACAAAAGATTAAAGGAAGCATTGATAAAAAATTGAAGGAAGCATTGGCAACAAATTGAAGGAAGCATTGACAAGAAATTGAAGGAAGCATTGGAAAAAATTAAAGGAAACATTGACCAAAAATTGAAGGAAGCATTGACAAAAAATTGAAGGAAGCATTGGCAACAAATTGAAGGAAGCATTGACAAAAAATTGAAGGAAGCATCGACAAAAAATTGAAGGAGGTATTGGCAAAAAATTGAAGGAAGCATTTAAAAACATTGAAGGAAGCATTGACAAAAAATTGAAGGAAGCATTGGAAAAAATTAAAGGAAACATTGACAAAAAATTGAAGGAAGCATTGACAAAAAATTGAAGGAAGCATTGGGAAACAATTGAAGGAGGTATTGGCAAAAAATTGAAGGAAGCATTTAAAAAAATTGAAGGAAGCATTGACAAAAAATTGAAGGAAGGCATTGACAAAAAATTGATGGAAGGCATTGTCAAAAAATTGAAGGAAGGCATTGGCAAAAAATGTAAGTAACGCCTCGACAAAAAATTGGAGGAAGGCATTGGCAAAAAATTTGAGGAAGGAATTGATAAAAAATTGAAGAAAGGCATTGATAAAAAATTGAAGGAAGGCATTGACAAAAAATTGGAGGAAGCATTGACAAAAAATTGAACGAAGCATTGACAAAAAATTTAAGGATGCATTGAGAAAAAATTGAAGGAAGCATGGACAAAAAATTGGAGAAAGCATTGACAAAAGATTAAAGGAAGTATTGATAAACAATTGAAGGAAGCATTGGCAACAAATTGAAGGAAGCATTGACAAAAAATTGAAGGAAACATTGACAAAAAATTGAAGGAAACATTGACAAAAAATTGAAGGAAGCATTGACAAAAAATTGATGGAAGGCATTGTCAAAAAATTGAAGGAAGGCATTGGCAAAAAATGTAAGTAACGCCTCGACAAAAAATTGGAGGAAGGCATTGGCAAAAAATTTGAGGAAGGAATTGATAAAAAATTGAAGAAAGGCATTGATAAAAAATTGAAGGAAGGCATTGACAAAAAATTGGAGGAAGCATTGACAAAAAATTGAACGAAGCATTGACAAAAAATTGAAGGATGCATTGAGAAAAAATTGAAGGAAGCATGGACAAAAAATTGGAGAAAGCATTGACAAAAGATTAAAGGAAGTATTGATAAACAATTGAAGGAAGCATTAGCAACAAATTGAAGGAAGCATTGACAAAAAAATTGAAGGAAGCGTTGACAAAAATTGAAGGAAACATTGACAAAAAATTGAAGGAAGCATTGACAAAAAATTGAAGGAAGAATTGGCAAAAGCATGAAGGAGGTATTGGCAAAAAATTGAAGGAAGCATTAAACAAATTGAAGGAAGCCTTGACAAAAAATCGATGGAAGGCATTTTCAAAAAATTGAAGGAAGGCATTGGCAACAAATGTAAGTAAGGCATCGACAAAAAATTGGAGGAAGGCATTGGCAAAAAATTTGAGGAAGGCATTGATAAAAAATTGAAGGAAGGCATTGATAAAAAATTGAAAGAAAGGCGAAAGGCATTGATAAAAAATTGGAGGAAGCATTGGCAACAAATTGAAGGAAGGCATTGACAAAAAATTGAGCGAAGCATTGACAAAAAATTGGAGGAAGCATTGACAAAAAATTGAAGGAAGCATTGACAAAAGATTGAAGGAAGCATTGGGAAAAAATTGAAGGATGCATTGACAAAAAATTGAAGGAAGCATTGGGAAAAAATTGGAAGAGGTATTGGAAAAAAATTGAAGGAAGCATTTAAAAAAATTGAAGGAAGCATTTGCAAAATATTAAAGGAAGGCATTGACAAAAAATTGATGGAAGGCATTGGAAAAAAATGTAAGTAAGGAATCGACAAAAAATTGGAGGAAGTTATTGTCAAAAAATTTGAGGAAGGCATTGATAAAAAATTGAAAGAAAGGCATTAATAAAAAATAGGAGGAAGGCATTGACAAAAAATTGAAGGAAGCATTGACAAAACATTGAAGGAAGCATTGACAAAAAATTGAAGTAAGGCATTGACAAAAAATTGAAGGAAGCATTGACAAAAAATTGTAGGAAGCATTGGCAAAAGATTGAAGGAAGCATTGATAAAAAATTGAAGGAAGCATTGGAAACAAATTGAAGGAAGCAATGACAAAAAATTGAAGGAAGCATTGACAAAAAATTGAAGGAACCATTGACAAAAAATTGAAGGAAGCATGGGCAAAAAATTGAAGGAAGCATTGACAAAAAATTGAAGGAAGCATTAACAAAAAATTGAAGGAAGCATTGAGAAAAAATTGAAGGAGGTATTTGCAAAAAATTGAAGGAAGCATTGGCAAAAAATTGCAGGAAGCATTTAAAAAAATTGAAGGAAGCCTTGACAAAAAATTGATGGAAGGCATTGTCAAAAAATTGAAAGAAAGGCATTGGCAAAAAATGTAAGTAAGGCATCGATAAAAAATTTGAGGAAGGCCTTGGCAAAAAATTTGAGGAAGGCATTGATAAAAAGTTGAAGGAACGCATTGACAAAATAGTGAAGGAAGCATAGATAAAAAATTGAAGGAAGCATTGGCAACAAATTGAAAGAAACATTGACAAAAAATTGAAGGAAGCATTGGCAAAAAATTGAAGGAAGCATTAAGAAAAAATTGAAGGAAGGCATTGACAAAAAATTGATGGAAGGCATTGTCAAAAAATTGAAGGAAGGCATTGGCAAAAAATGACAGTAAGGCATCGACAAAAAATTGGAGGAAGTCATTGTCAAAAAATTTGAGGAAGGCATTGATAAAAAATTGAAGGAAGGCATTGATAAAAAATTGGAGGAAGGCATTGACAAAAAATTGATGGAAGGCATTGTCAAAAAATTGAAGTAAGGCATTGGCAAAAAATGTAAGTAAGGCATCGACAAAAAAATGGAGGAAGGCATTAAGAAAAAATTGAAGGAAGGCATTGATAAAAAATTTAAGGAAGGCATTGTCAAAAAATGTAAGTAAGGCATCGTCAAAAAATTGAAGTAAGGCATTGACAAAATATTGAAGTAAGGCATTGACAAAAAATTGGACGAAGGCATTGAAAAACAATTGATGGAAGGCATTGTCAAAAAATTAAAGGAAGGAATTGTCAAAAAATTTTAGTAAGGCATCGAAATAAATTGAAGTAAGGCATTGACAAAAAATTGATGGAAGGCATTGTCAAAAAATTGAAGTAAGGCATTGGCAAAAAATGTAAGTAAGGCATTGACAAAAAATTGGAGGAAGACATTGGCAAAAAATGTAAGTAAGGCATTGACAAAAAATTGGAGGAAGGCATTGGCAAAAAATGTAAGTAAGGCATCGACAAAAAATTGATGGAAGGCATCGACAAAAAATTGATGGAAGGCATTGTCAAAAAATTGAAGTTAGGCATTGGCAAAAAATGTAAGTAAGGCCTCGACAAAAAATTGATGAAGGCATTGACAAAAAATTGGAGGAAGGCATCGACAAAAAATTGGAGGAAGGCATTGGCACAACATTGAAGGAAGGCATTGGCAAAAATGTAAGTAAGGCATCGACAAACAATTGGAGGAAGGCATTGACACACAATTGAAGGAAGGCATTCATAAAACATTGGAGGAAGGCATTGTAAAAAAATGTAAGTAAGGCATCGACAAAAAATTGGAGGAAGGCATTGAAAAAAATTGGAGGAAGGTATTGACAAAAAATGTAAGTAAGGCATTGACAAAAAATTGGAGGAAGGCATTGGTTAAAAATGTAAGTAAGGCATCGATAAAAAATTGATGGAAGGCATTGACAAAAAATTGAAGGAAGGCATTGATAACACATTGGAGGAAGGCCGTGTCAAAAAATAAAAGGAAGGCATTGGCAAACAATGTAAGTAAGGCATCAGCAAAAAATTGAAGGAAGGCATTGACAAAAAAATTGAACGTAGGCATTGGCTAAAAATGTAAGTAAGGCATCGACAAAAAATTGAAGGAACGCATTGGCTAAAAATGTAAGTAAGGCATCGATAACAAATTGATGGAAGGCATTGACAAAAAATTGGAGGAAGGCATTGATAAAACATTGGAGAAAGGCATTGTCAAAAATGTAAGTAAGCCATCGACAAAAAATTGGAGGAAGGCATTGACGAAAAATTGAAGGAAGGCATTGACAAAAAATTGAAGGAAGGCATTGACAAAAGATTGAAGGAAGACATTCACAAAAAATTGAAGGAAGGCATTGACAAAATATTGGAGGAAGGCATTGACAAAAAATTGAAGGAAGGCATTTACAAAAAATTTAAGGAAGGCATTGGCAAAAAATTGATGAAGGCATTGACAAAAAAATGAAGGAAGGCATTGGCAAAAAATTGGAGGAAGGCATCGACAAAAAATTGGAGGAAGGCATTGACAAAAAATTGAAGGAAGGCATCGACAAAATATTGGAGGAAGGCATTGACAAAAAATTGGAGGAAGGTTTCGACAAAAAATTAGAGGAAGGCATCGACAAAAAATTGGAGGAAGGCATTCACAAAAAATTGGAGGAAGACATTGACAAAAAATTGAAGGAAGGCATTGACAAAAAATTGATAGAAGCATTGGCACAAAATTGAAGGGAGGCAATGTCAAAAAATGTAAGTAAGGCATCGCCAAAAAATTGGAGGAAGGCATTCACAAAAGATTGGAGGAAGACATTGACAAAAAATTGAAGGAAGGCATTGACAAAAAATTGATGGAAGCATTGGCACAAAATTGAAGGGAGGCAATGTCAAAAAATGTAAGTAAGGCATCGACAAAAAATTGGAGGAAGGCATTGGCAAAAAATTGAAGGAAGGCATTGGCAAAAAATGTAAGTAAGGCATCGACAAAAAATTGGAGGAAGGCATTGACAAAGAATTGGAGGAATTGGAGGAAGGCATCGACAAAAAATTGGAGGAAGGCATTCACAAAAAATTGGAGGAAGGCATTCACAAAATATTGAAGGAATGCATTGACAAAAAATTGATGGAAGGCATTGGCACAAAATTGAAAGAAGGCATTGGCAAAAAATGTAAGTAAGGCATGGAGGAAGGCATTGACAAAACATTGGCGGAAGGCATTGACAAAAAATTGAAGCAAGGCATTGAAAGAAAATGTAAGTAAGGCATTGACAAAAAATTGAAGGAAGGAATCGACAAAAAATTGGAGGCAGGCATCGACATAAAATTGAAGCAAGGCATTCACAAAAATGTAAGTAAGGCATCGACAAAAAATTGAAGGAAGGCATTGACAAAACATTGGAGGAAGGCATTGACAAAAAATCGGAGGAAGGCATTGGCAAAAATGTAAGTAAGGCATCGACAAGAAATTGAAAGAAGGCATTCACAAAAAATTGGAGGAAGGCATCGACAAAAGATTGGAGAAAGGCATTGAAAAAAATTGAAGCAAGGCATTCACAAAAAATGTAAGTAAGGCATCGACAAAAAATTAGAGGAAGGCATCGACAAAAAATTGGCGGAAGGCATTGACAAAAAAATGGAGGACGGCATTGAAAAAAAATTGTCGGAAGGCATTGACAAAAAATTGGAGGAAGGCATTGACAAAAAATTGGAGAAAGGCATTGAAAAAAATTGAAGCAAGGCATTCACAAAAATGTAAGTAAGGCATCGACAAAAATTGAAGGAATGCATTCACAAAAAATTGAAGGAAGGTATCGACAAAAAAATGGACGAAGGCATCGACAAAACATTGGAGTAAGGCATTGGCTAAAAATGTAAGTAAGGCATCGACAAAAAATTGGAGGAAGGCATTGACAAAACATTGGAGAAAGGCATTGAAAAAAATGTAAGCAAGGCATTCACAAACAATGTAAGTAAGGCATCGACATAAAATTGAAGAAGGCATTGACAAAAAATTGGAGAAAGGCATTGACAAAAAATTTGAGAAAGGCATTGAAAAAAATTGAAGCAAGGCATTCACAAAAAATGTAAGTAAGGCAACGACAAAAAATTGGAGGAAGGCATTGACAAAAAATTGGAGGAAGGCATCGACAAAAAATTTGAGAAAGGCATTGAAAAAAGCTGAAGCAAGGCATTCACAAAAAATGTAAGTAAGGCAGCGACAAAAAATTGGAGGAAGGCATTGACAAAAGATTGGAGGAAGGCATTGACAAAAAATTGGAGGAAGGCATTGAAAAAAATTGGAGAAAGGCATCGACAAAAAATTGGAGGAAGGCATTGACAAAAAATTGGAGGAAGGCATTGAAAAAAATTGGAGAAAGGCATCGACAAAAAATTGGAGGAAGGCATTGACAAAAAATTGGAGGAAGGCATTGACAAAAAATTGGAGGAAGGCATTGACAAAAAATTGGAGGCAGGCATCAACAAAAAATTGGCGGAAGGCATTGACAAAAAATTGGAGGAAGGCATCGACTAAAAATTGGCGGAAGGCATTCACAAAAAATTGGAGGAAGGCATTGACAAAAAATTGATGGAAGGTATTGACAAAAAATTGATTGAAGGCATTGGCAAACAATGTAAGTAAGGCATCGACAAAAAATTGGCGAAAGGCATTGACAAAAAATTGGAGGAAGGCATTGACAAAAAATTTGAGGAACACATCGAAAAAATTAAAGCAAGGCATTCACAAAAATGTAAGTAAGGAATCGACAAAAACTTGGAGGAAGGCCTTGACAAACAATTGGAGGAAAGCATTGACAAAAAATTGGAGGAAGGCATTGACAAAAAATTGGCAAAAATGAAAGTAAGGCATCGACAAAAAATTGGAGGAAGGAATTGACAAAAATTGATTGAAGGCATTGGAAAAAAATTGAAGGAAGGCATTCAAAAAATTGGAGGAAGGCATTGACAAAAAATGTAAGTAAGGCATCGACAAAAAATTGAAGTTAGGCATTGGCAAAAAATGTAAGTAAGGCATCGACAAAAAATTGAAGGAAGGAATTGTAAAAATATGTAAGTAAGGCATCGACAAAAAATTAGAGGAAGGCATCGACAAAAAATTGGCGGAAGGCATTGACAAAAAAATGGAGGACGGCATTGAAAAAAAATTGTCGGAAGGCATTGACAAAAAATTGGAGGAAGGCATTGACAAAAAATGGAGAAAGGCATTGAAAAAAATTGAAGCAAGGCATTCACAAAAATGTAAGTAAGGCATCGACAAAAATTGAAGGAAGGCATTCACAAAAATGTAAGTAAGGCATCGACAAAAAATTGAAGGAAGGCATTCACAAAAAATTGAAGGAAGCTATCGACAAAAAATTGGAGTAAGGCATTGGCTAAAAATGTAAGTAGCTATCGACAAAAAATTGGAGGAAGGCATCGACAAAAAATTGGAGGAAGGCATTGACAAAAAATTGGAGGAAGGCATTGAAAAAAATTGGAGAAAGACATCGACAAAAAATTGGAGGAAGGCATTGACAAAAAATTGGAGGAAGGCATTGACAAAAAATTGGAGGAAGGCATTGACAAAAAATTGGAGGCAGGCATCAACAAAAAATTGGCGGAAGGCATTGACAAAAAATTGGAGGAAGGCATTGACAAAAAATTGGAGGAAGGCATCGACAAAAAATTGGCGAAAGGCATTGACAAAAAATTGGAGGAAGGCATTGACAAAAAATTTGAGGAACACATCGAAAAAATTAAAGCAAGGCATTCACAAAAATGTAAGTAAGGAATCGACAAAAAATTGGAGGAAGGCATTGACAAAAAATTGGAGGAAGGCATTGACAAAAAATTGGAGGAAGGCATTGACAAAAAATTGGAGGAAGGCATCGACAAAAAATTGGAGGAAGGCATTGAAAAAATATAAGAGGAAGGCATCGACAAAAAATTGAAGCAAGGCATTCACAAAAATGAAAGTAAGGGATCGACAAAAAATTGGAGGAAGGCATTGACAAAAAATTGATTGAAGGCATTGGAAAAAAATTGAAGTTAGGCATTGGCAAAAAATGTAAGTAAGGCATCGACAAAAAATTGAAGGAAGGCATTGTCACAATATGTAAGTAAGGTATCGACAAAAAATTGGAGGAAGGCATCGACAAAAAATTGAAGGAAGGCATTGTTAAAAAATTGGAGGAAGGCATTGACAAAAAATGTAAGTAAGGCATCGACAAAAAATTGAAGTTAGGCATTGGAAAAAAATGTAAGTAAGGCATCGACAAAAAATTGAAGGAAGGAATTGTAAAAATATGTAAGCAAGGCATCGACAAAAATTAACGGAAGGCATTGCAAAAAAATGTAAGTCAGGCATCGACAAAAAATTGAAGTTAGGCATTGGCAAAAAATGTAAGTAAGGCATCGACAAAAAATTGAAGTCAGGAATTGAAAAAAAATTGGAGGAATGCATTAACAAAAAATTGATTGAAGGCATTGTCAAAAAATTGAAGGAAGGCATTGTCAAAAAATGTAAGTAAGGCATCGACAAAAAATTGATGGAAGGCATTGTCAAAAAATTGAAGGAAGGCATTGACAAAAAATTGGAGGACGGCATTTGCAAAAAATGTAAGTAAGGCATCGACAAAAAATAAGCGGAAGGCATTCACAAAAAATTGGAGAAAGGCATTGACAAATAATTGATGGAACGTATTGACAAAAAATTGAAGGAATGCATTGGCAAAAAATGTAAGTAAGGTATCGACACAAAATTGGAGGAAGGCATTCACAAAAAATTGGAGGAAGGCATTGTCAAAAAATTGAAGGAAGGCATTGATAAAAAATTGGAGGAAGAGATTGACAAAAAATTGAAGGAAGGCATCGACAAAAAATTGGAGGACGGCATTGACAAAAAATTGAAGGAAGGCATTGTAAAAAAATTAGAGGAAGGCATTGACAAAAAATGTAAGTAAGGCATCGACGAAAAATTGGAGGAAGGCATTGACAAAAAATTGGAGGAAGGAATTGAAAAAAATTGGAGGAGGCATTGAAAAAAAATTGATGGAAGGAATCGACAAAAAATTGAAGTATTGCATTGTCAAAAAATGTAAGTAAGGCATCGACAAAAAATTGAAGTTAGGCATTATCAAAAAATGTAAGTAAGGCATCAACAAAAAATTGAAGGAAGGCATTGACAAAAAATGTAAGTAAGGCATCGACAAAAAATGGAAGTTAGGCATTGCCAAAAAATGTAAGTAAGGCATCGACAAAAAATTGAAGGCAGGAATTGACAAAAAATTGAAGGAAGGTATTGATAAAAATGTAAGTAAGGCATTGTAAAAAAATTGAAGGAAGGCATTGACAAAAAATGTAAGTAAGGCATCGACAAAAAATGGAAGTTAGGCATTGCCAAAAAATGTAAGTAAGGCATCGACAAAAAATTGAAGTTAGGCATTGGCAAATAATGTAAGTAAGGCATCGACAAAAAATTGAAGTTAGGCATTGGAAAAAAAATGTAAGCAAGGCATGAACAAAAAATTAAAGGAAGGAACTGTCAAAATATGTAAGTAAGGCATCGAGAAAAAATTGGAGGAAGGCATTGGCAAAAAATGTAAGTAAGGCATGTACCAAATATTTAAGTAAGGCATTGGAAAAAAATGTTAGTAAGGCATCGACAACAAATTGAAGTTAGGCATTGGCAAAAAATGTAAGTAAGGCATCGAAAAAAAATTGAAGGAAGGCATTGTCAAAAAATTGAAGGAAGGCATTGACAAAAAATGTAAGTAAGGCATCGACGAAAAATTGGAGGAAGGCATTGACAAAAAATTGGAGGAAGGAATTGACAAAAAATTGGAGGAAGGCATTGAAAAAAAATTGATGGAAGGAATCGACAAAAAATTGAAGTATTGCATTGTCAAACAATGTAAGTAAGGCATCGACAAAAAATTGAAGTCAGGCATTATCAAAAAATGTAAGTAAGGCATCAACAAAAAATTGAACGAAGGCATTGACAAAAAATGTAAGTAAGGCATCGACAAAACATGGAAGTTAGGCATTGCCAAAAAATGTAAGTAAGGCATCGACAAAAAATTGAAGGCAGGAATTGACAAAAAATTGAAGGAAGGTATTGATAAAAATGTAAGTAAGGCATCAACAAAAAATTGAAGGAAGGCATTGACAAAAAATGTAAGTAAGGCATCGACAAAAAATGGAAGTTAGGCATTGCCAAAAAATGTAAGTAAGGCATCGACAAAAAATTGAAGGCAGGAATTGACAAAAAATTGAAGGAAGGTATTGATAAAAATGTAAGTAAGGCATTGTAAAAAAATTGAAGGAAGGCATTGACAAAAAATGTAAGTAAGGCATCGACAAAAAATGGAAGTTAGGCATTGCCAAAAAACGTAAGTAAGGCATCGACAAAAAATTGAAGTTAGGCATTGGCAAATAATGTAAGTAAGGCATCGACAAAAAATTGAAGTTAGGCATTGGAAAAAAAATGTAAGCAAGGCATGAACAAAAAATTAAAGGAAGGAACTGTCAAAATATGTAAGTAAGGCATCGAGAAAAAATTGGAGGAAGGCATTGGCAAAAAATGTAAGTAAGGCATGTACCAAATATTTAAGTAAGGCATTGGAAAAAATGTTAGTAAGGCATCGACAACAAATTGAAGTTAGGCATTGGCAAAAAATGTAAGTAAGGCATCGAAAAAAAATTGAAGGAAGGCATTGTCAAAAAATTGAAGGAAGGCATTGACAAAAAATGTAAGTAAGGCATCGACGAAAAATTGGAGGAAGGCATTGACAAAAAATTGGAGGAAGAGATTGACAAAAAATTGGAGGAAGGCATTGAAAAAAAATTGATGGAAGGAATCGACAAAAAATTGAAGTATTGCATTGTCAAACAATGTAAGTAAGGCATCGACAAAAAATTGAAGTCAGGCATTATCAAAAAATGTAAGTAAGGCATCAACAAAAAATTGAACGAAGGCATTGACAAAAAATGTAAGTAAGGCATCGACAAAACATGGAAGTTAGGCATTGCCAAAAAATGTAAGTAAGGCATCGACAAAAAATTGAAGGCAGGAATTGACAAAAAATTGAAGGAAGGTATTGATAAAAATGTAAGTAAGGCATCAACAAAAAATTGAAGGAAGGCATTGACAAAAAATGTAAGTAAGGCATCGACAAAAAATGGAAGTTAGGCATTGCCAAAAAATGTAAGTAAGGCATCGACAAAAAATTGAAGGCAGGAATTGACAAAAAATTGAAGGAAGGTATTGATAAAAATGTAAGTAAGGCATTGTAAAAAAATTGAAGGAAGGCATTGACAAAAAATGTAAGTAAGGCATCGACAAAAAATGGAAGTTAGGCATTGCCAAAAAACGTAAGTAAGGCATCGACAAAAATTGAAGTTAGGCATTGGCAAATAATGTAAGTAAGGCATCGACAAAAAATTGAAGTTAGGCATTGGAAAAAAAATGTAAGCAAGGCATGAACAAAAAATTTAAGGAAGGAACTGTCAAAATATGTAAGTAAGGCATCGAGAAAAAATTGGAGGAAGGCATTGGCAAAAAATGTAAGTAAGGCATGTACCAAATATTTAAGTAAGGCATTGGAAAAAAATGTTAGTAAGGCATCGACAACAAATTGAAGTTAGGCATTGGCAAAAAATGTAAGTAAGGCATCGAAAAAAAATTGAAGGAAGGCATTGTCAAAAAATTGAAGGAAGGCATTGACAAAAAATGTAAGTAAGGCATCGACGAAAAATTGGAGGAAGGCATTGACAAAAAATTGGAGGAAGGAATTGACAAAAAATTGGAGGAAGGCATTGAAAAAAAATTGATGGAAGGAATCGACAAAAAATTGAAGTATTGCATTGTCAAACAATGTAAGTAAGGCATCGACAAAAAATTGAAGTCAGGCATTATCAAAAAATGTAAGTAAGGCATCAACAAAAAATTGAACGAAGGCATTGACAAAAAATGTAAGTAAGGCATCGACAAAACATGGAAGTTAGGCATTGCCAAAAAATGTAAGTAAGGCATCGACAAAAAATTGAAGGCAGGAATTGACAAAAAATTGAAGGAAGGTATTGATAAAAATGTAAGTAAGGCATCAACAAAAAATTGAAGGAAGGCATTGACAAAAAATGTAAGTAAGGCATCGACAAAAAATGGAAGTTAGGCATTGCCAAAAAATGTAAGTAAGGCATCGACAAAAAATTGAAGGCAGGAATTGACAAAAAATTGAAGGAAGGTATTGATAAAAATGTAAGTAAGGCATTGTAAAAAAATTGAAGGAAGGCATTGACAAAAAATGTAAGTAAGGCATCGACAAAAAATGGAAGTTAGGCATTGCCAAAAAACGTAAGTAAGGCATCGACAAAAAATTGAAGTTAGGCATTGGCAAATAATGTAAGTAAGGCATCGACAAAAAATTGAAGTTAGGCATTGGAAAAAAAATGTAAGCAAGGCATGAACAAAAAATTAAAGGAAGGAACTGTCAAAATATGTAAGTAAGGCATCGAGAAAAAATTGGAGGAAGGCATTGGCAAAAAATGTAAGCAAGGCATGTACCAAATATTTAAGTAAGGCATTGGAAAAAAATGTTAGTAAGGCATCGACAACAAATTGAAGTTAGGCATTGGCAAAAAATGTAAGTAAGGCATCGAAAAAAAATTGAAGGAAGGCATTGTCAAAAAATTGAAGGAAGGCATTGACAAAAAATTGGAGGACGGCATTTGCAAAAAATGTAAGTAAGGCATCGGCAAAAAATAAGCGGAAGGCATTCACAAAAAATTGGAGAAAGGCATTGACAAATAATTGATGGAACGTATTGACAAAAAATTGAAGGAATGCATTGGCAAAAAATGTAAGTAAGGTATCGACAAAAAATTGGAGGAAGGCCTTCACAAAAAATTGGAGGAAGGCATTGTCAAAAAATTGAAGGAAGGCATTGACAAAAAATTGGAGGAAGGCATTGTCAAAAAATTGAAGGAAGGCATTGACAAAAAATTGGAGGAAGGCATTGACAAAAATTGAAGGAAGGCATCGACAAAAAATTGGAGGAAGGCATTGACAAAAAATTGAAGGAAGGCATTGTAAAAAGATTGGAGGAAGGCATTGACAAAAAATGTAAGTAAGGCATCGACGAAAAATTGGAGGAAGGCATTGACAAAAAATTGGAGGAAGGCATTTACAAAAAATTGGAGGAAGGAATTGACAAAAAATTGGAGGAAGGCATTGAAAAAAAATTGATGGAAGGCATCGACAAAAAATTGAAGTAATGCATTGTCAAAAAATGTAAGTAAGGCATCGAGAAAAAATTGAAGTTAGGCATTATCAAAAAATGTAAGTAAGGCATCGACAAAAAATTGAAGTTAGGCATTATCAAAAAATGTAAGTAAGGCATCGACAAAAAATTGAAGGAAGGCATTGTCAAAATATGTAAGTAAGGCATCGACAAAAAATTGAAGTAAGCATTGTAAACAAATTGAAGGAAGGCATCGTCAAAAAATGTAAGTAAGGCATCGACAAAAAATTGAAGGCAGGAATTGACAAAAAATTGAAGGAAGGTATTGATAAAAATGTAAGTAAGGCATTGTAAAAAAATTGAAGGAAGGCATTGACAAAAAATTGAAGAAGGCATTGGCTAAAAATGTAAGTAAGGCATCGACAAAAAAATGATGAAAGGCATTGTCAAAAAATTGAAGGACGGCATTGACAAAAAATTGAAGGAAGGTATTGCCAAAAAATTGGAGAAAGCCATTGTAACAAAATTGGAGGAAGCCATTGAAAAAACATTGGAGGAAGGTATATACGAAAATTGAAGGAAGGCATTGACAAAAAATTGACGTTAGGCATTGGCAAAAAATGTAAGTAAGGCATCGACAAAAAATTGAAGGAAGGCATTGTCAAAATATGTAAGTAAGGCATCTACAAAAAATTGGAAGAAGGCATTGACAAAAAATTAAAGGAAGGCATTGTCAAAAAATTGGAGGAAGGCATTGACAAAAAATGTAAGTAAGGCATGGACAAGAAATTGGTGGAAGGCATTGACAAAAAATTGGAGGAAGGCATTGACAAAAAATTGAAGGAAGGCATTGACAAAAAATTAATGGAAGGCATCGACAAAAAATTGAAGTAAGGCATTGGCAAAAAATGAAAGTAAGGCATCGACAAAAAATTGAAGGAAGGCATTGTCAACATATGTAAGTAAGACATCGACAAAAAATGTAAGTAAGGCATTGGCAAAAAATGTAAGTAAGGCATCGAAAAAAATTGAAGTTTGGCATTGGCAAAAAATGTAAGTAAGGCATCGACAAAAAATTGAAGTAAGGAATTGAAAAAAAAATTGGAGGAACGCATTGACAAAAAATTGGAGGAAGGCATTGTCAAAAAATTGAAAGAAGGCATTGTCAAAAAAATGTAAGTAAGGCATCGACAAACAATTGAAGGCAGGAATTGACAAAAAATTGAAGGAAGGCATTGATAAAAATGTAAGTAAGGCATTGTCAAAAAATTGAAGGAAGGCATTGAAAAAAATTGAAGAAGGCATTGGCTAAAAATTTAAGGAAGGCATCGACACATAATTGATGGAAGGCATTGTAAAACAATTGAAGGAAGTCATTGACAAAAATTGGATGAAGGCATTGGCAAAAAATTGAAGGAAGGCATTGTCAAAAAATTGGAGGAAGGCATTAAAAAGAAACATTGGAGGAAGGCATATACAAAAAATTAAAGGAAGGCATTGACAGAAAATTAAAGTTAGGTATTGGCAAAAAATGTAAGTAAGGCATCGACAAAAAAATTGAAGGAAGGCATTGACAAAATATGTAAGTAAGGCATCGACAAAAAATTGAAGTAAGTCATTTGCAAAAAATGTAAGTAAGGCATCGACAAAAAATTGAAGTTAGGCATTGGCAAAAAATGTGAGTAAGGCATCGACAAAAAATTATGTTAGGAATTGGCAAAAAAGTAAGTAAGGCATCGATAAAAAATTGAAGTAAGGCATTGGCAAAAAATGTAAGTAAGGCATTGACAAAAAAGTTGAAGGAAGGCATTGTCAAAATATGTAAGTAAGGCATCGACAAACAATTGAAGTTAGGCATTGGCAAAAAATGTAAGTAAGGCATCGACAAAAAATTGAAGTTAGGCATTGGAAAAAATGTAATAAGGCATCCACAGCAAAATTGAAGGAAGGCATTGTACAAATATGTAAGTAAGGCATCGACAAAAAATTGAAGTAAGGCATTGGCAAAAAATGTAAGTAAGACATCGACGAAAAATTGAAGTTAACCATTTGCAAAAAATGTAAGTAAGGCATCGACAAAAAATTGAAGTAGGCATTGGCCAAAAATGTAAGTAAGGCATCGACAAAAAATTGAAGGAAGGCATTGTCAAAATATGTAAGTAAGGCATCGACAAAAAATTGAAGTAAGGAATTGGCAAAAAATGTAAGTTAGGCATCGACAAACAATTGAACTTTGGCATTGGCAAAAAATGTAAGTAAGGCAGTTACAAAAAATTGAAGTTAGGCATCGGAAAAAAATGTAAGTAAGGCATTTACAAAAAAATTGAAGGAAGGCATTGTCAAAATATGTAAGTAAGGCATCGACAGAAAATTGAATTAAGGTATTGGAAAAAAATGTAAGTAAGGCATCGACAAAAAATTGAAGTTAGGCATTGGCAAACAATGTAAGTAAAGCATCGACAAACAAGTTGAAGGAAGGCATTGTCAAAATATGTAAGTAAGGCATCGACAAAAAATTGAAGCTAGGCATTGGCAAAAAATGTAAGTGAGGCATCGACAAAAAATTGAAGTTAGGCATTGGCAAAAAATGTAAGTAAGGCATCGACAACAAAATTGAAGGAAGGCATTGTAAAAATATGTAAGTAAGGCATCGACAAAAAATTGAAGTAAGGCATTGGCAAAAAATGTAAGTAAGGCATCGACAAAAAATTGAAGTTAACCATTGGCAAAAAATGTAAGTAAGGCATCGACAAAAAATTGAAGTTAGGCATTGGCCAAAAATGTAAGTAAGGTATCGAAAAAAATTGAAGTAAGGCATTGTAGCAATATGTAAGTAAGGCACCGACAAAAAATTGAAGTAAGGCATTGACAAAAAATGTAAGTAAGGCATCGACAAAAAATTGAAGTAAGGCATTGCCAAAAAATGTAAGTAAGGCATCGACAAAAAATAGAAGTTAGGCATTGGCAAAAAATGTAATCAAGGCATGAACAAAAAATTAAAGGAAGGCACTGTCAAAATATGTAAGTAAGGCATCGAGAAAAAATTGGAGGAAGGCATTGGCAAAAAATGTAAGTAAGGCATCGACCAAAAATTTAAGTAAGGCATTGGATAAAAAATGTTAGTAAGGCATCGACAAAAAATTGACGTTAGGCATTGGCAAAAAATGTAAGTAAGGCATCGACAAAAAATTGAAGTTAGGCATTGGCAAAAAATGTAAGTAAGGCATCGACAAAAAAATTGAAGGAAGGCATTGAAAAAAATATTGATGGAAGCATTGTCAAAAAATTGAAGGAAGGCATTGGCAAAAAATTGGAGGAAGGCATTGACAAAAAATTGGAGGAAGGCATTGACAAAAAATTGAAGGAAGGCATTGTCAAAAAAATTAAGGAAGGCATTGGCAAACAATATAAGGAACGCATTGGCAAAAAATTGGAAGAAGGCATTGAAAAAATTGGAGGAAGGCATTGACAAAACATTTATGGAAGGCATTGTCAAAAAATTGAAGTAAAGCATGGGCAAAAAATTGATGGAAGGCATTGTCAAAAAATTGAAGGAAGGCAACAGGCAAAAAATTGAAGGAAGGCATTGGAAAAAATGTAAGTAAGGCATCGACAAAAAATTGAAGGCATTGGCAAAAATGTAAGTAAGGCATCGACAAAAAATTGGAGGAAGGCATCGACAAAAAATTGAAGGAAGGCATTGACAAATATGTAAATAAGGCATCGACAAAAAACTGGAGGAAGGCATCGGCAAAAAATTGAAGGAAGGTATTGGCAAAAAATCTAAGTAAGGCATCGACAAAAAATTGAAAGAAGGCATTGGCAAAAATGTAAGTAAGGCATCGAAAAAATTGGAGGACGCCATTGGCAAAAAATTTTAGTAAGGCATCGACTACAAATTGGAGGAAGGCATCGACAAAACATTGGAGGAAGGCATTGACAAAAAATGTAAGTAAGGCATCGACAAAAAATTTGAGGAAGGCATTGTCAAAAAATATAAGTAAGGCATTGACAAAAAATTGGAGGTTGTCATTGTCAAAAAATATGAATAAGGACTTTGATGAAAAATTGGAGGAAGGCATCGACAAAAAATTTGAGGAAGGCATTGACAAATATGTAAATAAGGCATCGACAAAAAACTGGAGGAAGGCATTGGCAAACAAATGTAAGTAAGGCATCGACAAAAAATTGGAGGAAGGCATTGACAAATATGTAAATAAGGCATCGACAAAAAACTGGAGGAAGGCATTGGAAAAAAATGAAAGTAAGGCATCGAAAAAATATTGAAGGAAGGCATTGGCAAAAAATGTAAGTAAGGCATCGACTAAAAATTGGAGAAAGTCATCGACAAAAAATGGGAGGAAGGCATTGACAAATATGTAAGTAAGGCATCGACAAAAAATTTAAGTAAGGCATTGACAAAAAATTTGAGGAAGGCATTGACAAAGAATATAAGTAAGGCATCGACAAAAAAGTGGAGGAAGGCATTGGTAAAAAATGTAAGTAAGGCATTGACAAAAATTTGGAGGAAGGCATTGGCAAAAAATGTAAGTAAGGCATTGACAAAAAATTGGAGGAAGGCATTGTCAAAAAAATGTAAGTAAGGACTTTGATGAAAAATTGAAGTAAGGCATTGACAAAAAATTGATGGAAGGCGTTGTAAAAAAATTGAAGGAAGGCATTGGCCAAAAATGTATGCAAGGCATTGTCAAAAAATTGAAGTAAGGCATCGACAAAAATTAGAGGAAGGCATTGGCCAAAAATTGAAGTAAGGCATTGACAAAAAATTGGGTGAAGGCATTGGAAAAAATGAAAGTAAGGAATTGACAAATGTTTGGAGTAGGCATTGTCAAAAAATGTAAGTAAGGCATTGACAAAAAATTGAAGTAAGGCATTGCCAAAAAATTGATGGAAGGCATTATTCAAAAATTTAAGGAAGGCATTGGCAAAAAATGTAAGTAATGCATCGACAAAAAATTAGAGGTAAGGCATTGACAAAAAATTGGAGGAAGGCATTGTCAAAAAATGTAAGTAAGGCATTGAAAAAAAATTGAAGTAAGGCATTGACAAAAAATTGATGGAAAGCATTGTCAAAAAATTGAAGGAAGGCATTGGCAAAAAATACAAGTAAGGCTTCGGCACAAAATTTAAGGATAGTATTGGCAAAAAAATTGAAGGAAGGCATTGGAAAAAAATGTAAGTAAGGCATTGACAAAAAATTGAAGGAAGACATTGTTAAAAAATGTAAGTAAGGCATTGACAAAAAATTTAAGTAAGGCATTGACAAAAAATTAATGGAAGGCATTGTCAAAAAATTGAAGGAAGCATTGGAAAAATGTAAGTAAGGCATTGACAAAAAATTTGAGGAAGGCATTGAAAAAAATGTAAGTAAAGCATTGTAAAAAAATTGAAGTAAGGCATTGACAAAAATTGGAGAAAGGCATTGGCAAAAAATTGAAGTAAGGCTTTCTACAAAAAAATGTAAGTAAGGCATCGACAAAAAAATTGGAGGAAGGCATAGACAAAAAATTGGAGGAAGGCATTGACAAAAAATGTAAGTAAGGCATCGAAAAATAACTGGAGGAAGGCAGTGACAAAAAATTTAAGTAAGGCATCGACAAAAAATTGGAGGAAGGCATCGGCAAAAAATTAAAGTAAAGCATTGAAAAAAATGTAAGTAAGGCATCGACAAAAAATTGAAGGAAGGCATTGGCAAAAAATGTATGTAAGGCATCGACGAAAAATTGGAGGAAGGCATTGGCAAAAATTGTAAGTAAGGCATCGACAAAACTTTGGAGGAACGCATCGACAAAAAATTGGAGGATGGCATTGACAAAAAATGTAAGTAAGGCATCGACAAAAAATTTAAGTAAGGCATTGGCAAAAAATGTAAGTAAGTCATCGACAAAAAATTTGAGGAAGGCATTGACAAGAAATATAAGTAAGGCATCGACAAATAATTGGAGAATGCATTGGTAAAAAATGTAAGTAAGGCATTGACAAAAAATTGGAGGAAAGCATTGGCAAAAATGTAAGTAAGGCATTGACAAGAAATTGGAGGAAGGCATTGTCAAAAAATGTAAGTAAGGACTTTGACGAAAAATTAGAGGTAAGGCATTGATAAAAAATTGATGGAAGGCGTTGTCAAAATCTTTAAGGAAGGCATTGGCCAAAAATGTAAGTAAGGCATTGTCAAAAAATTGAAGTAAGGCATCGACAAAAATTGGAGGAAGGCATTGGCTAAAATTGAAGTAAGGCGTCGAAAAAATTGGATGAAGGCATGGCAAAAAATGAAAGTAAGGAATTGACAACAACTTTGAGGGAGGCATTGTCAAAAAATGTAAGTAAGGCATTGACAAAAAATTGAAGTAAGGCATTGACAAAAAATTGATGGAAGGCATTGTCAAATAATTGAAGGAACGCATTGGCAAAAAATGTAAGTAAGGCATTGACAAAAAATTGAAGTAAGGCATCTACAAAAAATTGATCGAAGGCATTGGACAATAACTGAAGGAAGGCATTGGCCATAAATGTAAGTAAGGCATCGACAAAAAATTAGAGGTAAGGCATTGACAAAAAATTGGAGGTAGTCATTGTCAAAAAATATGAATAAGGACTTTGATGAAAAATTGGAGGAAGGCATCGACAAAAAATTTGAGGAAGGCATTGACAAATATGTAAATAAGGCATCGACAAAAAACTGGAGGAAGGCATTGGCAAAAAATGTAAGTAAGGCATCGACAAAAAATTGGAGGAAGGCATTGAAAAAAATGAAAGTAAGGCATCGACAAAATATTGAAGGAAGGCATTGGCAAAAAATGTAAGTAAGGTATCGACAATAAATTGGAGGTAGGCATTGGCAGAAAATGTAAGTAAGGCATCGACTAAAAATTGGAGAAAGTCATCGACAAAAGATGGGAGGAAGGCATTGACAAATATGTAAGTAAGGCATCGACAAAAAATTTAAGTAAGGCATCGACAAAAAATGTAAGTAAGGCATTGACAAAAAATTTGAGGAAGGCATTGCCAAAGAATATAAGTAAGGCATCGACAAAAAAGTGGAGGAAGGCATTGGTAAAAAATGTAAGTAAGGCATTGACAAAAATTTTGAGGAAGGCATTGGCAAAAAATGTAAGTAAGGCATTGAAAAAAAATTGAAGTAAGGCATTGACAAAAAATTGATGGAAAGCATTGTCAAAAAATTGAAGGAAGGCATTGGCAAAAAATACAAGTAAGGCTTCGGCACAAAATTTAAGGATAGTATTGGCAAAAAAATTGAAGGAATGCATTGGAAAAAAATGTAAGTAAGGCATTGACAAAAAATTGAAGGAAGACATTGTTAAAAAATGTAAGTAAGGCATTGACAAAAAATTTAAGTAAGGCATTGACAAAAAATTAATGGAAGGCATTGTCAAAAAATTGAAGGAAGCATTGGAAAAATGTAAGTAAGGCATTGACAAAAAATTTGAGGAAGGCATTGAAAAAAATGTAAGTAAAGCATTGTAAAAAAATTGAAGTAAGGCATTGACAAAAATTGGAGAAAGGCATTGGCAAAAAATTGAAGTAAGGCTTTCTACAAAAAAATGTAAGTAAGGCATCGACAAAAAATTGGAGGAAGGCATAGACAAAAAATTGGAGGAAGGCATTGACAAAAAATGTAAGTAAGGCATCGAAAAATAACTGGAGGAAGGCAGTGACGAAAAATTTAAGTAAGGCATCGACAAAAAATTGGAGGAAGGCATCGGCAAAAAATTAAAGTAAAGCATTGAAAAAAATGTAAGTAAGGCATCGACAAAAAATTGAAGGAAGGCATTGGCAAAAAATGTATGTAAGGCATCGACGAAAAATTGGAGGAAGGCATTGGCAAAAATTGTAAGTAAGGCATCGACAAAACTTTGGAGGAACGCATCGACAAAAAATTGGAGGATGGCATTGACAAAAAATGTAAGTAAGGCATCGACAAAAAATTTAAGTAAGGCATTGGCAAAAAATGTAAGTAAGTCATCGACAAAAAATTTGAGGAAGGCATTGACAAGAAATATAAGTAAGGCATCGACAAATAATTGGAGAATGCATTGGTAAAAAATGTAAGTAAGGCATTGACAAAAAATTGGAGGAAAGCATTGGCAAAAATGTAAGTAAGGCATTGACAAGAAATTGGAGGAAGGCATTGTCAAAAAATGTAAGTAAGGACTTTGACGAAAAATTAGAGGTAAGGCATTGATAAAAAATTGATGGAAGGCGTTGTCAAAATCTTTAAGGAAGGCATTGGCCAAAAATGTAAGTAAGGCATTGTCAAAAAATTGAAGTAAGGCATCGACAAAAATTGGAGGAAGGCATTGGCTAAAATTGAAGTAAGGCGTCGAAAAAATTGGATGAAGGCATGGCAAAAAATGAAAGTAAGGAATTGACAACAACTTTGAGGGAGGCATTGTCAAAAAATGTAAGTAAGGCATTGACAAAAAATTGAAGTAAGGCATTGACAAAAAATTGATGGAAGGCATTGTCAAATAATTGAAGGAACGCATTGGCAAAAAATGTAAGTAAGGCATTGACAAAAAATTGAAGTAAGGCATCTACAAAAAATTGATCGAAGGCATTGGACAATAACTGAAGGAAGGCATTGGCCATAAATGTAAGTAAGGCATCGACAAAAAATTAGAGGTAAGGCATTGACAAAAAATTGGAGGTAGTCATTGTCAAAAAATATGAATAAGGACTTTGATGAAAAATTGGAGGAAGGCATCGACAAAAAATTTGAGGAAGGCATTGACAAATATGTAAATAAGGCATCGACAAAAAACTGGAGGAAGGCATTGGCAAAAAATGTAAGTAAGGCATCGACAAAAAATTGGAGGAAGGCATTGAAAAAAATGAAAGTAAGGCATCGACAAAATATTGAAGGAAGGCATTGGCAAAAAATGTAAGTAAGGTATCGACAATAAATTGGAGGTAGGCATTGGCAGAAAATGTAAGTAAGGCATCGACTAAAAATTGGAGAAAGTCATCGACAAAAGATGGGAGGAAGGCATTGACAAATATGTAAGTAAGGCATCGACAAAAAATTTAAGTAAGGCATCGACAAAAAATGTAAGTAAGGCATTGACAAAAAATTTGAGGAAGGCATTGCCAAAGAATATAAGTAAGGCATCGACAAAAAAGTGGAGGAAGGCATTGGTAAAAAATGTAAGTAAGGCATTGACAAAAATTTTGAGGAAGGCATTGGCAAAAAATGTAAGTAAGGCATTGACAAAAAATTGGAGGAAGGCATTGTCAAAAAAATGTAAGTAAGGACTTTGACGAAAAATTGAAGTAAGGCATTGACAAAAGATTGATGGAAGGCGTTGTAAAAAAATTGAAGGAAGGCATTGATCAAAAATGTAAGCAAGGCATTGTAAAAAAATTGAAGTAAGGAATCGACAAAAATTAGAGGAAGGCATTGGCCAAAAATTGAAGTAAGGCATTGACAAAAAATTGGATGAAGGCATTGGAAAAAATGAAAGTAAGGAATTGACAAATGTTTGGAGTAGGCATTGTCAAAAAATGTAAGTAAGGCATTGACAAAAAATTGAAGTAAGGCATTGCAAAAAAATTGATGGAAGGCATTGTCTAAAAATTTAAGGAAGGCATTTGCAAAAAATGTAAGTAATGCATCGACAAAAAATTAGAGGTAAGGCATTGACAAAAATTGAAGGAAGGCATTGTCAAAAAATGTAAGTAAGGCATTGAAAAAAAATGGAAGTAAGGCATTGACAAAAAATTGATGGAAAGCATTGTCAAAAAATTGAAGGAAGGCATTGGCAAAAAATAAAAGTAAGGCTTCGGCACAAAATTTAAGGATAGTATTGGCAAAAAAATTGAAGGAAGGCATTGGAAAAAAATGTAAGTAAGGCATTGACAAAAAATTGAAGGAAGACATTGGCAAAAAATGTAAGTAAGGCATTGACAAAAAATTTAAGTAAGGCATTGACAAAAAATTAATGGAAGGCATTGTCAAAAAATTGAAGGAAGCATTGGAAAAAATATAAGTAAGGCATTGACAATAAATTTGAGGAAGGCATTGAAAAAAATGTAAGTAAGGCATTGTAAAAAAATTGAAGTAAGGCATTGACAAAAATTGGAGACAGGCATTGGCAAAAAATTGAAGTAAGGCTTTCTACAAAAAAATGTAAGTAAGGCATCGAAAAAAAAAACTGGAGGAAGGCATTGACAAAAAATTTAAGTAAGGCATCGACAAAAAATTGGAGGAAGGCATCGGCAAAAAATTAAAGTAAAGCATTGAAAAAAATGTAAGTAAGGCATCGACAAAAAATTGAAGGAAGGCATTGGCAAAAAATGTATGTAAGGCATCGACGAAAAATTGGAGGAAGGCATTGGCAAAAATTGTAAGTAAGGCATCGACAAAACTTTGGAGGAACGCATCGACAAAAAATTGGAGGATGGCATTGACAAAAAATGTAAGTAAGGCATCGGCAAAAAATGTAAGTAAGTCATCGACAAAAAATTTGAGGAAGGCATTGACAAAAAATATAAGTAAGACATCGACAAATAATTGGAGAATGCATTGGTAAGAAATGTAAGTAAGGCATTGACAAAAAATTGGAGGAAGGCATTGGCAAAAATGTAAGTAAGGCATTGACAAGAAATTGAAGTAAGGCATCGACAAAAATTGGAGGAAGGCATTGGCTAAAATTGAAGTAAGGCGTCGAAAAAATTGGATGAAGGCATGGCAAAAAATGAAAGTAAGGAATTGACAAAAAATTTGAGGAAGGCATTGTCAAAAAATGTAAGTAAGGCATTGACAAAAAATTGAAGGAAGGCATTGAAAAAAAATTGGGAGGAAGGCATTGTCAAAAAATGTAAGTAAGGCATTGACAAAAAATTGAAGTAAGGCATTGACAAAAAATTGATGGAAGGCATTGTCAAATAATTGAAGGAACGCATTGGCAAAAAATGTAAGTAAGGCATTGACAAAAAATTGAAGTAAGGCATCTACAAAAACTTGATCGAAGGCATTGGACAATAACTGAAGGAAGGCATTGGCCCTAAATGTAAGTAAGGCATCGACAAAAAATTAGAGGTAAGGCATTGACAAAAAATTAAAGGAAGGCATCGACAAAAAAGTGATTGAAAGCATTGTTAAAAAATTGGAGGAAGGCATTGGCAAAAAATTGAAGGAACGCATTGGAAAAAATTAGAGGAAGGTATCGAAAAAAAAATTGGAGGAAGGCATTGGCAAAAAATGTAAGAAAGGGATTGACAAAAAATTGGAGGAAGGCATTGGCAAAAAATTTAAGTAGGGTATTGACAAAAAATTGAAGGAAGGCATTGTCAAAAAATGTAAGTAAGGCATCGACAAAATATTGGAGGAAGGCATCGACAAAAATTGGAGGAAGGCATTGGCCAAAAATGAGAGTAAGGGATTGAGAAATAATTGGGGAAGGCAATGTCAAAAAATGTAAGTAAGGCATTGACAAAAAATTGAAGTAAGGCATTGGCAAAAAATGTAAGTAAGGCATCGACAAAAAATTGAAGTAAGGCATGGGCAAAAAACTTAAGTAAGGCATCGACAAAAAATTGATGGAAGGAATTTTAAAAAATTGAAGTAAGGCATTGACAAAAAATTGAATGAAGGTATTGGAAAAAATGTAAGTAAGGCATTGACAAAAAAATTGAAGGAGGCATTGGCCAAAAATTGAAGTAAGGCATTGACAAAAAATTGAAGTAAGGCATTGACAAAAAATTGATGGAAGGCATTGTCAAAAAATTGAAGGAAGGCATTGGCAAAAAATGTAAGTAAGGCATCGACAAAAACTTGGAGGAAGGCATCGACAAAAAATTGGAGGAAGGCATCGACAAAAATTTGAGGAAGGCATTGACAAAAAATTGAAGTAAGGCATTGACAAAAAATTGGAGGAAGGCATTGGCAAAAAATGTAAGTAAGGTATTGACAAAAAAGGGGAGGAAGGCATTGCCAAAAAATTGAAGTAAGACATTGACAAAAAATTGGAGGAAGGCATTGTCAAAAAATGTAAGTAAGGTATTGACGAAAAATTGAAGTAAGGCATTGACAATTAATTGATGGAAGGCATTGTCAAAAAATTGAAGGAAGGCATTGGCCAAAAATGTAAGTAAGGCATTGACAAAAAATTGAAGTAAGGCATCCACAAAAAATTGATGGAAGGCATTGTCAAAAAATTGGAGGAAGGCATTGGCAAAAAATGTAAGTAAGGCATCGACAAAAAATTGAAGTAAGGCATTGACAAAAAATTGAAGGAAGGCATTGGCAAAAAATGTAAGTAAGGCATTGACAAAAAATTGAAGTAAGGCATTGACAAAAAATTGATGGAAGGCATTGTCAAAAAATTGAAGGAAGGCATTGGCAAAAAATGTAAGTAAGGCATCGACAAAAAATTGGAGGAAGGCATTGGCAAAAAATTTGAGGAAGGCATTGGCAAAAAATGTAAGTAAGGCATCGAAAAAATTTTGAAGTAAGGCATTGACAAAAAATTGAAGGAAGGCATTGGCAAAAAATGTAAGTAAGGCATTGACAAAAAATTGAAGTAAGGCATCGACAAAAAATTGAGATAAGGTATTGTAAAAAAATTGAAGGAAGGCATTGGCAAAAAATGTAAGTAAGGCATCGACAAAAAATTGGAGGAAGGCATTGGCAAAAAATTGAAGTAAGGCATTGAAAAAAATTGGAGGATGGCATTGACAAAAAATGTAAGTAAGGCATTGAAAAAAATTGAAGTATGGCATTGTCAAAAAATTCAAGCAAGGCATTATAAATAAATTGAGGGAAGGCATTGTCAAAAAATTGAAGGCAGGCATTGTCAAAAAATTGAAGGAAGACATTCGCCAAAAATTGAAGAAACGCATTGTCAAAAATTTGAAGGTAGCATTGATAAAAAATTGTAGGAAGGCATTGGCACAAAATTGAAGGAACGCATTGACGAATAATGAAACTAATCCATTGGAAACAACTGATGGAAGGCATTGACAAAAGATTGATGGAAATGTTTGGACAAAACATTGAAGGAAGGCATTGATAAAAAATTGAAGGAAGGTATTGACAAAAAATTTAAGGAAAGCATGGACAAAAAATGGAAGGACGGCATTGACAAAAAATGGAAGAAAGGCAGTGAGAAGAAATTGAAGGAAGGCATTGGCAAAACATTGAAGGGAGGCATGGACAAAAATTGAATTATGTAATGCTTAGTTACATTAGTAAAAAAAAACATAAGATAAAATTATCAAATGCTGAGTTTTATTGGTAAGAAAAAGATATAAAATTATTTAAACTAAATTATATTGGTAAAAAAAAAGATAAAATAAAATTATTTAATGATGAGTTACGTTGGAAAACAAAAAATTAAAATTCTTGTAAGCTGAGTTTCATTGGTAAAGAAAAAAGATAGAATAAAATTGTTTAAAGCTGAGTTACATTTGATAAAGGAAAAAATTAAAAGAATTTTTTAAAGCTGAGTTCCATTGGCAAAAAACATAAAAAATAATTTAAAGCTAAGTTACATTGGTAAAGAAAAAAGATAAATAAAATTATTTTAAGCTGAGTAACATTGAAAAAGAAAAAAGGTAAAATAAAATATTTGAAGCTGAGTTACACTGGTAAACAAGAAAGATAGAAAATTATTTAAAGCTAAGTTATATTTGTAAAAAGGAATAATATAATTTGTTTAAATCTGAGTTATATTAGTAAAAAAAAAGTTAAAATAAAGATTTTTAAACTGTGTTACATTGGTAAATGTTGTGGTTGCAAGGTTGAACAATAATTAGTAAGGAAATACAATGAAGACGCAAACAACAAGATAACGCAATAATACGTGTCTTAAAGAAAAGGTATATTTACAATATGTACAAATGACGGTGTCGAGTCAGAGAGTCTTGGTGGGAGGACATGTACGCTCTTCGGCGTCATTTCTGGTGGCATTTGAGTAAGACACACCAAGGCCAACCTAGGCTTGTCATTTATAGTGTTATGTTATTCGCATATGCAAATAAGTGGTTGCCACCACAACACCCCCCTCCCAAGATTTGAAGTCACACAGATTTCAATATCTTTTTCTTTTTGGGTTTACCATTAATGGTTCATTCACTTTTCTTTTCCTACCTGATCTTCGGGGTTCAGGTGCATTTTGAGGCGGTTCCAAATTAAAAGATTCGTATATGATATCTATGGTGTCCTCCTCTTCGACTGTTGTCGTATCATCATCATCTTGGATATGACGTTTTTTTATCTGATTTAGGTGCCTTTTATGTATATTCTGTGGACCTTTAATCATGTATGTACAATCACCAATGCGTTTATCCACTACTCCACATTCCCAGTAAGATGTGTTATTTCTGTAGCACTTAAAATATACTCGATCTCCCGAGTTATATTTCTTTCTTCTCGTGTGTGTAGTGTTTCGGATAATTGCCTGCCTTGGCAATAGTTTGTCAAACGCTGATTTTACCTTTCTGGCAAACATTAGATCAGCTGGTGATATGTTTGATGGTGTACTAGGATGTGGTGTAATCCTATATACTTGCAAGAATTGTTGCAAAGCTTTTTCTGTTGGTGTTCCAATGGATTTCTTTAACGCTCGTTTTAGCGTGTCCACGAACCTTTCCGCGAGGCCCTTCGACCTTGGATGATACGGCGGAGTCGTGATGTGCTTCACTCGGAACGTGTCGCAAAATTCCTTAAACTCTGCGGATGTGAACTGCGTTCCGTTGTCAGTGACCAGTGTGTCTGGTACACCGAATCTTGCAAACAACTCGTGTAGGAACCCTATTGAGTTGTTCGTTGTTGGATTCCTGCAACGCATTACCTCCGGCCATTTTGTGAAATTATCCACTACAATTAAATAATAGTTTTCACCTACTGGACCAGCGAAGTCCATGTGGATTCTCGACCATGGTTGGTCGGTTTTCGGCCAAGGTTTGTGTACTATAGGTGGAGATTTTGCCGCTAACTGGCATCCTTTACATTTATCAATTGTTGTCGCTATGCCAGTGTCCATGTTACGCCAGTACACGTAGCTTCTCATTAACGACTTCATTCGATTTATCTCCGGATGTCCTGTGTGGAAATCTCTTAACATCCAATTCTGCAATGTTTTGGGTATTACCACTCTCTCGCTGTACAGTAACACATCGTCACATATGGAGAAAACTTCCTGCACCTTTGTGTCCGTTATAATTTTCTCTTTTATGTCCTTTATATATTCGTCTTTCTCGGCTTCCCTTTTAATGTCCGACAAAGTTACGGGTAGTTCCTTAATGATGTTTGCTACCATATTTTTTACTTCAACATTTGTCCGAATTGCTGCAATGACTGATTCTTCCAGATTGTGTTTCTGTGGTATCAGTCTTGACAGTCCATCCGCATGGACAAATCTTTTTTGATGCTAGATGTTGTAGCTGGAAATCGTAATTAAGTAGTATTGTACCCCAGCGCAGCAATCTATTTGCGGTGTATACCGGCAATCCTTTTTTTTTGATCCATAGATCGTGACTAACGGTTTATGGTCGGTTTCAAGTATGAATTGTCTACCATATAAATATCGGTGAAATTTAGTCACGTCAAAGATTATGCTCAACGCTTCTTTTTCGATTTGTGAATATGCCCTTTCAGCTGGTATCAGCGTTCTCGAAGCGTGCGCTATTGGTTTTCTAGACCCATCCGGCATAATATGTTGAATGCATGCTCCTAAGCCGTAGGAGCTAGCGTCACTAGCGACGACTATTTTTAAGTATGTGTCAAAGTGCGTTAAGAATAATTCGGATGTTAGTGCGCTCTTTATTTTGTCAAAAGCGGTTTGACATTCTTGCGTCCAGTTCCACGGTGTATCCTTTTGAAGCAGATTATTTAAGGGGGCTCGCAAGTTATGCATTCCTTCAATAAAAGATTGGTAATAATTTGCGAGTCCCAAGAAACTCTTCAAGGTTGTTACATTATCGGGTGCTGGCATATCTTTTATTGCCGCAGATCTGTCTGGGTCTGGACGTCGTCCATGTTTGTTTATTATGTGTCCAAGATACTTAATCTCGCTCATACAAAAGTCACATTTACTTTCTTTTACTTTAAAGCCGAATTCTTGTATTCGAGTAAATACTTGTTTCAAATGTTCCTTATGTTCTTCTAGGGATTTGCTCCTGACAACAATGTCGTCCAGGTATGCACATGCGCACTCAATACCACTTAGCATGGTGTCCATCGCTTGCTGAAAGATGGCAGGCGCTAGTTTGATGCCAAAAGGCAATCGGTTGTATTTGTATTTATATAATCCCTTATGCGTATTGATGCATAGTATTTTTGAGCAATTCTCCTCGACCGGTATTTGCAAATACGCGTCGCTCAAGTCTATCTTGGAGAAGATATTACCCCCATTCAACTTCGTGAATATTTCCTCTGGGCTTGGTAGGGGGTAATGGTGATCTTTTAATAGGGAGTTGACCCCGGTCGAAAAGTCTGCGCACACTCTAACTTCGTCATTCTTTTTCTTTACGTATACGGTGGGGGCTGCCCACTCGCTGTGTTCTACTTTTGATAGAATTCCCGTCTGTTCCAATCTATTTAATTCTTTATCAATCTTTTCCAACCCAGCGAACGGAACATTTCGCTTTTTTCTAAAAATTGGGCTGGCGTTTTCTTTAAGTTCAAACGAGGCCTTGAATTTATTGCAGCGACCTAAGTTAGTCGTGAATGCCTCAGGAAATAATTCTTTTAAATCGTCTTTTATATTTACTGTTGTTGGAGAAGAACATTCTAATTTTTTACAGAATGTATTGATTGGCTTATCCCATAGTCTGGATTTCTCAATTAAATCTATTCCAAACAGATTTTCACTATTTTTTAGTACGAATATTTTTAATTTCTTCGAAATCCCTTTCAATTTTATCGGGAGGACAACTTCTCCTTCAAATTTTATACCACCACCAGTTACCGTCCGGGCTGCTTTACTAGTTTTCATCATGGCCGGTTTTCCCAACTTTTTCCACATATTCAGGTTTATTATAGAAACATCGGAGCCGGAGTCGAGTTGTAACTTTATTGATGTTTGAAATATTTCCACTTTTACGTATTTTCGCCGATCTTTGTCTAATTTTGTATTTGATTTTGTTTGCTGTACTCTCTTTCTGGTGTAATCTTTATATCTGCAGCAATCGCTTTTGTGTCCCACCTTCTTACAAATGTAGCATTTTTTCTTCTTATAAGGACAATCTGATTCCCAATGCTTTTCTGCACATCTCTTACAGTTATATCTAGGAAGAGGCTTGTTATATTCTGTACTATATTTATGGTTATTATCTTTGGAATATCCCGTTCCATTACTTTTCTTTGTAAAGTTCTTGGTTGGTGCGTATGGTTTTCTAACTTTTCTTACATATGCCACTCCGGATTCTTCTATATTTTTTTAATCCTTTTATAGTGTAATGGCCCTTTCACAGTCCTCTGCTAGTTTCTGGAGGGTTAAATCTTGCTCAGATTCCAGCTTAGACAACACTTGTCTGCGTATTTCTGCATTTTTCGTGGAAACTAACCCTTGAGCGAAGATTAGACATTTAAAATCTTCTACCGTTAGTTCTGCAAGCTTAAAATTATCGCAGTTTTTATTGACAACTGAGGCGTATATCAAATAATCTTGGTTGTCCATCTTTCTTAGATTCATGCACAGCCATCTTTTATGAAAAAGAGATATATTTGGATTAAATAATTCTTTTAGTAATTTTACAGCTTCCATGAACTCTAATTCCGCAGTTTTTTTTAGGTAATATGTAATCTACGAATTTGCTGTGTTCTGATGTACCCAATTTTCTGAGTAAGAGGCTCACTTTCTGACTATTTGGCCAATTTTTACAGTCCAGTTGAAAAACATCCTCGTATCTTGTGTAGTATGCTTCAAAATTCTTCTCTTCCCCAGGCACATAATGAAATGTGTCCATGCTATTAAAAATATTTGTATGGGAGAAATTAACACTATCGACATTTTCTCGATTACTCTTTAGTAGTTCCAGTGCTTTAGCAAAACGTTCCTCTTGTCTTTCTTCATATTCCAATTGTAGTTTCTTATGCCTTTCTTCCTGTTCCAATTGCAGTTTTTTCTGCTTTAATTGTGCCATTTTCTGCTTTTCTTCTTGTTCCTGCTGCCATTTCAATAATCTGTCCTCTCTCTTTTCCTCGCGGTCAACCTGTGCCTGTATTTGTGTTTGCAAAAGCTCGTTTTGTGTAGCTTGTCTGCGTTCATCCCGCTCAGCCTGTGCTTGTAAAAATTGCATGAACATTTTTGATAAGTCTTCCATGTTTTTTTTTTTTTTTTTTTTTTTTTTAGTGTGTAGTTAAAAAAATATTGTACCATGTACCATATACACCGGTTTGGGTTACAACAAAAAAGCAAATTGCTGTAAGCTCCTGTTTTCAATAATAATATCGCTGCTTGCAATAATATATTCTTTTTGCGAGTCACGCTGCAAAACAAAAAAAAAATAAAACAGGTTTATCTGGAATCACGAAATGGAATTGACTTTCCGTTTTTAGGCACTTACTAATAAGTAACTCTTTCCAAAAAATAAAAGTTTTTTTTTTTTTTTTTTTTTTAATCGAGTCACAATTGAATAAATGTATGCAGTACATTTAGTTCTTTGAGTTTTTTTCTCTAGTATTTTAGTAATTAAAATACCTCTTAAATTGAGATTACCTTTTTTTTCCGTGACGTTTTACTGTATTATCCGTTATTCAGTGACAACTTCAAGAAAAAAAATCCTTTCCTAGAATTTTAGTTTTAGCTGTGGTATTTCCTTTTAGTACCGACGTCAACCAAAACATTAATTAAAAAGTCCTTTAGTTGTTGTTTTGTTTACGGAGAACAGTAATTAGAATCCACTGGTGAACTTTTTTCGTAGGTTACTTCCTTGCTTTTCGTAATACGGGTCTGACCTGTCGTTTTTGCGACAGAACAAAGTTCGCTTTTCGTTTGCAAGTTGGTCCTTTAGTAAGATTTGTCGTGTAGCGACAAACAAAAATTCACTTTTACATTCGTTTGCAAGTCGTATTTCCAGAAAACGGCGTAAATTGTCGCTTTTGCCACGTTAGAGTTTTTTTTTTTCACTTGATTTGACACTTCTCTTTAGCGTAAAATCCGTTTGCTCGTCAACACTTTGCATTCCTTAAAAAAATGGTCAACCTTTGCGTTGTACTTTTTTTTTTTTTCTTAAATAGTTCTCCGTCAAACTGTTATATTTGACGCTTCATATCTCGTCGCCAACTGTTGTGGTTGCAAGATTGAACAATAATTAGTAAGGAAATACAATGAAGAAGCAAACAACAAGATAACGCAATAATAAGTGTATTAAAGAAAAAGGTATATTTACAATATGTACCAATGACGGTGTCGAGTCAGAGAGTCTTGGTGGGAGGACATGTACGCTCTTCGGCGTCATTTCTGGTGGCATTTGAGTAAGACCAAGGCCAACTTAGGCTTGCCATTTATAGTGTTATGTTATTCGCATATGCAAATAAGTGGTTGCCACCACAACAATTATTAAAACTGAGTTATATTGGTAAAGGAAAAGATAAAATGAAATTTTTAAAGCTGAGTTACATTGGTAAACAAAAAAGATAAAAAATAAAATTATTTAAAGCTTAGTTTCATGGGTAAAGAAAAAAGATATATAAACAATTTTTAGTTACATTCGTAAAAAAATATAAAATAAAATTATTTAAGACAGAGTTACATTGGTAAAGAAAAAAGATATACACACATTTTTTAGTTACATTCGTAAAAAAATATAAAATAAAATTATTTAAGACGGAGTTCCATTGGTAACGAAAAAAGATATAAAAACATTTTTAGTTACATTCGTAAAAAAATATAAAATAAAATTATTTAAGACGGAGTTACATTGGTAAAGAAAAAAGATATAAACACATTTTTTAGTTACATTCGTAAAAAATATAAAATAAAATTATTAAAGACAGATTTACATTGGTAAAGAAAAAAGATAAAATAAAATAATTTGAAGCTGAGTTACGTTGATAAACAAAAAGATACAATAAAATTGTTTAACGCAGAGTTAGATTTGTAAAGAACAAACATAAAATATTATTTAAAGCTGAGTTACATTGGTAAAGGAAAAACATAAAATAAAATTATTAACTGCATTGGTACAGAAAAAGATAAAAGAAAATTATGTTAATCTGAGTAACATTTGATAAAGAATAAAGTTAATAAGTATTATTTAAAGCTGATTTACATCGGCAATAACAAATAAAAAATTATTTGAAGCTGATTTACATTGGTAAAGAAAAAAGATAAAATAAAATTATTTAAAGCTGAGTTAAATGAGTAAAGAAAAAAGGTAAAATAAAATTATCTGAAGCTGATTTACATTGGTAAAGAAAAAAGATAAAATAAAATTATTTCAAGCTGAGTTAAATGAGTAAAGAAAAAAGGTAAAATAAAATTATTTGAAGCTGATTTACATTGGTAAAGAAAAAAGATAAAATAAAATTATTTCAAGCTGAGTTAAATGAGTAAAGAAAAAAGGTAAAATAAAAAATCATTTGAAGCTGATTTACATTGGTAAAGAAAAAAGATAAAATAAAATTATTTCAAGCTGAGTTAAATGAGTAAAGAAAAAAGGTAAAATAAAATTATTTGAAGCTGATTTACATTGGTAAAGAAAAAAGATAAAATAAAATTATTTAAAGCTGAGTTAAATGAGTAAAGAAAAAAGGTAAAATAAAATTATCTGAAGCTGATTTACATTGGTAAAGAAAAAAGATAAAATAAAATTATTTCAAGCTGAGTTAAATGAGTAAAGAAAAAAGGTAAAATAAAATTATTTGAAGCTGATTTACATTGGTAAAGAAAAAAGATAAAATAAAATTATTTAAAGCTGAGTTAAATGAGTAAAGAAAAAAGGTAAAATAAAATTATCTGAAGCTGATTTACATTGGTAAAGAAAAAAGATAAAATAAAATTATTTAAAGCTGAGTTAAATGAGTAAAGAAAAAAGGTAAAATAAAATTATCTGAAGCTGATTTACATAGTAAAGAAAAAAGATAAAATAAAATTATTTCAAGCTGAGTTAAATGAGTAAAGAAAAAAGGTAAAATAAAATTATTTGAAGCTGATTTACATTGGTAAAGAAAAAAGATAAAATAAAATTATTTAAAGCTGAGTTAAATGAGTAAAGAAAAAAGGTAAAATAAAATTATCTGAAGCTGATTTACATTGGTAAAGAAAGAAGATAAAATAAAATTATTTAAAGCTGAGTTAAATGAGTAAAGAAAAAAGGTAAAATAAAATTATCTGAAGCTGATTTACATTGGTAAAGAAAAAAGATAACATAAAATTATTTCAAGCTGAGTTAAATGAGTAAAGAAAAAAGGTAAAATAAAATTATTTGAAGCTGATTTACATTGGTAAAGAAAAAAGATAAAATAAAATTATTTCAAGCTGAGTTAAATGAGTAAAGAAAAAAGGTAAAATAAAATTATTTGAAGCTGATTTACATTGGTAAAGAAAAAAGATAAAATAAAATTATTTCAAGCTGAGTTAAATGAGTAAAGAAAAAAGGTAAAATAAAATTATTTGAAGCTGATTTACATTGGTAAAGAAAAAAGATAAAATAAAATTATTTAAAGCTGAGTTAAATGAGTAAAGAAAAAAGGTAAAATAAAATTATCTGAAGCTGATTTACATTGGTACAGAAAGAAGATAAAATAAAATTATTTAAAGCTGAGTTAAATGAGTAAAGAAAAAAGGTAAAATAAAATTATCTGAAGCTGATTTACATTGGTAAAGAAAAAAGATAAAATAAAATTATTTCAAGCTGAGTTAAATGAGTAAAGAAAAAAGGTAAAATAAAATTATTTGAAGCTGAGTTTCATCGGTGACAAAAAATCTCAAATAAAATTACTTAACGCTGATTTACATTGGAAAAGAAAAATATAGAATAAAATTATTTAAACTGGGTTACACTGGAAACGAAAAAAGATAAAATAATTTATTTAAAGCTAAGTTACATTGGAAAAGAAAAATATAAAATAAAACTATTAAAATCTAAGTTACATTGGAAAAAAAATATAAAATAAAACTATTAAAAGCTGAGTTATATTGGTAAAGAAAAAAGATAAATAATGTAAAGCTGCGTTACATTGGTAAAGAAAAAAATAGAAAATAAAATTATGTAAAGCTGAGTTACATAGTAAAATTAACAGATAAAATAAAATTATTTAAAGCTGAGTTACATAGGTAAAAAAGATAAAGTAAAATTATTTAAAGCTGAGTAACATTGGAAAAGAAAAAATATAAAATAAAATTATATAAAGCTAAGTTACATTAGTAAAGAAAACAGATAAAATAAAATTATTTAAACTAAGTTACATTGGTAAACGAAAAAGATAAAATAAAATTATTTAAAGCTGAATTACGTTGGTAAACAGAAAAGATAAAATAAAATTATTTTTACTGAATAACATTCATAAAAAAAATAAAATAAAATTATTTAAAACTTAGCCACATAGGTTAAGAAAAAATATAAAATGAAACAATTTAAAGCTGAGTTGCATTGGTAAAGAAAAAAGATAAAATAAAATTATTTAAAGCTGGTTTACATTGGTAAAGAAAAAAGATAAAATAAAATTATTTAAAGATGATTTACATTGGTAAAGAAAACAGATAAAATAAAATTATTTAAAGCTGATTTACATTGGTAAAGAAAAAAGATAAAATAAAATTATTTAAAGCTGGTTTACATTGGTAAAGAAAAAAGATAAAATAAAATTATTTAAAGCTGATTTACATTGGTAAAGAAAACAGATAAAATAAAATTATTTAAAGCTGATTTACATTGGTAAAGAAAAAAGATAAAATAAAATTATTTAAAGCTGATTTACATTGGTAAAGAAAAAATATAAAATAAAATTATTTAAAGCTGATTTACATTGGTAAAGAAAAAATATAAAATAAAATTATTTAAAGCTGATTTACATTGGTAAAGAAAAAATATAAAATAAAATTATTTAAAGCTGATTTACATTAGAAAAGAAAAAATATAAAATAAAATTATTTAAAGCTGATTTACATTGGTAAAGAAAAAAGATAACATAAAATTATTTAAAGCTGATTTACATTGGTAAAGAAAAAAGATAAAATAAAATTATTTAAAGCTGATTTACATTGGTAAAGAAAAAATATAAAATAAAATTATTTAAAGCTGATTTACATTGGTAAAGAAAAAATATAAAATAAAATTATTTAAAGCTGATTTACATTGGTAAAGAAAAAATATAAAATAAAATTATTTAAAGCTGATTTACATTGGTAAAGAAAAAAGATAACATAAAATTATTTAAAGCTGATTTACATTGGTAAAGAAAAAAGATAAAATAAAATTATTTAAAGCTGATTTACATTGGTAAAGAAAAAAGATAATAAAAAATTATTATAAGCTGATTTACATTGGTAAAGAAAAAATATAAAATAAAATTATTTAAAGCTGATTTACATTGGTAAAGAAAAAAGATAACATAACATTATTTAAAGCTGATTTACATTGGTAAAGAACAAAGATAAAATAAAATTATTTAAAGCTGGTTTACATTGGTAAAGAAAAAAGATAAAATAAAATTATTTAAAGCTGATTTACATTGGTAAAGAAAAAAGATAATATAAAATTATTTAAAGCTGATTTACATTAGTAAAGAAAAAATATAAAATAAAATTATTTAAAGCTGATTTACATTGGTAAAGAAAAAATATAAAATAAAATTATTTAAAGCTGATTTACATTGGTAAAGAAAAAATATAAAATAAAATTATTTAAAGCTGATTTACATTAGTAAAGAAAAAATATAAAATAAAATTATTTAAAGCTGATTTACATTGGTAAAGAAAAAAGATAGCATAAAATTATTTAAAGCTGATTTACATTAGTAAAGAAAAAAGATAGCATAAAATTATTTAAAGCTGATTTACATTGGTAAAGAAAAAAGATAATATAAAATTATTATAAGCTGATTTACATTGGTAAAGAAAAAATATAAAATAAAATTATTTAAAGCTGATTTACATTGGTAAAGAAAAAAGATAAAATAAAATTATTTAAAGCTGATTTACATTGGTAAAGAAAAAAGATAATATAAAATTATTTAAAGCTGATTTACATTGGTAAAGAAAAAAGATAACATAAAATTATTATAAGCTGATTTACATTGGTAAAAAAAAAGATAAAATGAAATTATTTAAAGCTGATTTACATTGGTAAAGAAAAAATATAAAATAAAATTATTTAAAGCTGATTTACATTGGTAAAGACAAAAGATAAAATAAAATTATTTAAAGCTGATTTACATTGGTAAAGAAAAAAGATAAAAAAATTATTTAAAGCTGATTTACATTGGTAAAGAAAAAAGATAACATAAAATTATTTAAAGCTGATTTACATTGGTAAAGAAAAAATATAAAATAAAATTATTTCAAGCTGATTTACATTGGTAAAGAAAAAAGATAAAATAAAATTATTTAAAGCTGATTTACATTGGTAAAGAAAAAAGATAATAAAAAATTATTATAAGCTGATTTACATTGGTAAAGAAAAAAGATAAAATAAAATTATTTAAAGCTGATTTACATTGGTAAAGAAAAAAGATAAAATAAAATTATTTAAAGCTGATTTACATTGGTAAAGAAAAAATATAAAATAAAATTATTTAAAGCTGATTTACATTGGTAAAGAAAAAAGATAACATAAAATTATTTAAAGCTGATTTACATTGGTAAAGAAAAAAGATAATAACAAATTATTATAAGCTGATTTACATTGGTAAAGAAAAAAGATAAAATAAAATTATTTAAAGCTGATTTACATTGGTAAAGAAAAAAGATAAAATAAAATTATTTAAAGCTGATTTACATTGGTAAAGAAAAAATATAAAATAAAATTATTTAAAGCTGATTTACATTGGTAAAGAAAAAAGATAAAATAAAATTATTTAAAGCTGATTTACATTGGTAAAGAAAAAAGATAAAATAAAATTATTTAAAGCTGATTTACATTGGTAAAGAAAAAATATAAAATAAAATTATTTAAAGCTGATTTACATTGGTAAAGAAAAAGATAAAATAAAATTATTTAAAGCTGATTTACATTGGTAAAGAAAAAAGATAATAAAAAATTATTATAAGCTGATTTACATTGGTAAAGAAAAAAGATAAAATAAAATTATTTAAAGCTGATTTACATTGGTAAAGAAAAAAGATAAAATAAAATTATTTAAAGCTGATTTACATTGGTAAAGAAAAAATATAAAATAAAATTATTTAAAGCTGATTTACATTGGTAAAGAAAAAAGATAACATAAAATTATTTAAAGCTGATTTACATTGGTAAAGAAAAAAGATAATAAAAAATTATTATAAGCTGATTTACATTGGTAAAGAAAAAAGATAAAATAAAATTATTTAAAGCTGATTTACATTGGTAAAGAAAAAAGATAAAATAAAATTATTTAAAGCTGATTTACATTGGTAAAGAAAAAATATAAAATAAAATTATTTAAAGCTGATTTACATTGGTAAAGAAAAAAGATAAAATAAAATTATTTAAAGCTGATTTACATTGGTAAAGAAAAAAGATAAAATAAAATTATTTAAAGCTGATTTACATTGGTAAAGAAAAAATATAAAATAAAATTATTTAAAGCTGATTTACATTGGTAAAGAAAAAAGATAAAATAAAATTATTTAAAGCTGATTTACATTGGTAAAGAAAAAAGATAATCAAAAATTATTATAAGCTGATTTACATTGGTAAAGAAAAAAGATAAAATAAAATTATTTAAAGCTGATTTACATTGGTAAAGAAAAAAGATAAAATAAAATTATTTAAAGCTGATTTACATTGGTAAAGAAAAAATATAAAATAAAATTATTTAAAGCTGATTTACATTGGTAAAGAAAAAAGATAAAATAAAATTATTTAAAGCTGATTTACATTGGTAAAGAAAAAAGATAATATAAAATTATTTAAACTGATTTACATTGGTAAAGAAAAAAGATAATATAAAATTATTATAAGCTGATTTACATTGGTAAAGAAAAAAGATAATATAAAATTATTATAAGCTGATTTACATTGGTAAAGAAAAAATATAAAATAAAATTATTTAAAGCTGATTTACATTGGTAAAGAAAAAAGATAATATAAAATTATTATAAGCTGATTTACATTGGTAAAGAAAAAATATAAAATAAAATTATTTAAAGCTGATTTACATTTTTAAAGAAAAAAGATAAAATAAAATTATTTAAAGCTGATTTACATTGGTAAAGAAAAAAGATAAAATAAAATTATTTAAAGCTGATTTACATTGGTAAAGAAAAAAGATAAAATAAAATTATTTAAAGCTGGTTTACATTGGTAAAGAAAAAAGATAAAATAAAATTATTTAAAACTGATTTACATTGGTAAAGAAAAAAGATAAAATAAAATTATTTAAAGCTGATTTACATTGGTAAAGAAAAAATATAAAATAAAATTATTTAAAGCTGATTTACATTGGTAAAGAAAAAATATAAAATAAAATTATTTAAAGCTGATTTACATTGGTAAAGAAAAAAGATAAAATAAAATTATTTAAAACTGATTTACATTGGTAAAGAAAAAAGATAAAATAAAATTATTTAAAGCTGATTTACATTGGTAAAGAAAAAAGATAACATAAAATTATTTAAAGCTGATTTACATTGGTAAAAAAAAAGATAAAATAAAATTATTTAAAGCTGATTTACATTGGTAAAGAAAAAAGATAAAATAAAATTATTTAAAGCTGATTTATATTGGTAAAGAAAAAAGATAATATAAAATTATTTAAAGCTGATTTACATTGGTAAAAAAAAAGATAAAATAAAATTATTTAAAGCTGATTTACATTGGTAAAGAAAAAATATAAAATAAAATTATTTAAAGCTGATTTACATTGGTAAAGAAAAAAGATAAAATAAAATTATTTAAAGCTGATTTACATTGGTAAAGAAAAAAGATAACATAAAATTATTTAAAACTGATGTACATTGGCAAAAATAATTTAAAGCTAAAGTACATTGGTAAAGAGAAAAGATTAAAAAAATTATTTATTACATTGGTAAACAAAGCAGATAAAATTAAACTATTATTTTAAGCTAAGTTACATTGGTAAAGAAAAAAGATAAAAAGCTATAGTTATATTGGCAAAACAGATAAAATAAAATTATTTAAATCTGAGTGACATTTCTATATGAAAAGATAAAATAAATTATGTAACGCATAGTTAAATTGGAAAGGAAAAGATAAAATAAAATTATTTAAACTGAGTTACATTGGAAACGAAAAAATACAAAAAAAAATATTTATAGCTGAGTTACATTGGTAAAGAAAAAAATAAAATAAAACAAAATTGGCAATGAAAAATAATAAAAAAAATCACTCAAACCTATGTTTCATTGGTAAGGAAAAAGATAAAATATATAAAGCTGTGTTACATTGGTAAAAAAGTTATAATAAAATTATCACAGAAAAAGATTAAATAAAATTATTTAAAGCTGAGTTTCCTTTGTACAGAAAAAGAAAAAAATAAAATTATACAAATCTGTGGTACATGTGTAAAGCAAAAAGATAAAATAAAATTATTTAAAGCTGAGTTACATTCGTAAAAAAGGATAAAATAAAATTATTTAAAGCTGAGTTATATTTGGTAAAGAAAAAAGACAAAATAAAATCAATTAAAACTGAGTTACATTGGTAAATAAAAAAGATAGAATAAAATTATTTAAGACTAAGTTACATTGGTAAAGAAAAAAGATAAAGAATTATTTAAAGCTGAATTACATTGGTAAAGAAAAAAGATAAAATAAAAAATTTTTAAAGCTGAGTTGCATTGGTACAGAAAAAAGATAAAATAAAATTATTCTTAGTGAGTAACATTGGTAAAGAAAAAAGATGTCTTCAAGTCCAACGTTAACAAATTCCTAATAAACCGCCCCCTTAAGTAAACACTTCATCAAATCTCCACACTAACGTAATGTACTTGCAATTACCCTTATCCCTGAGTGGCATCCGAGCCTTGATAAGTGGTGATCACTGTGTAAAAAAAAAGATAAAATAAAATTATTTAAAGCTGAGTTACATTGGTAAAAAAGGATAAAATAAAATTAATTAAAACTGAGTTATATTTGGTAAAGAAAAAAGATAAAATAAAATCAATTAAAACTGATTTACATTGGTAAATAAAAAAGATAAAATAAAATTATTTAAAACTAAGTTACATTGGTAAAGAAAAAGATAAATAATTATTTAAAGCTGAGTTACATTGGCAAAGAAAAAGGTAGAACAACATTTTTTAAAGCTGAGTTGCATTAGTACAGAAAAAAGATAAAATAAAATTATGTAACACTGAGTTACATTGGTAAAGCAAAAAGATTTAAAATTATTTAAAGCTTAGTTACATTGGCAAACAAAAAATAAACTAAAATTATTAAAAGCTACGTAACATTGGTAAAAAAAGATGAAATAAGAATATCTAAAGCTAAGTTACATTTGTAAAGAAAAAAATGAAATTATTTAAAACAGAGTTACATTGATAAAGAAAAAAGATAAAATAAAATAATTTAAGCTGAGTTATTGGTAAAGAAAAAGGATAAAATAAAATTATTTAAAGCACAATTACATCGGAAAAGAAAAAAGATTAAGTAAAATTATTTAAACCTGAGTTACATTAGCATAGGAAAAAGATAAAACATTGTTTTTTTAAAAGCTAACGAACATACATAAAGAAAAAAGATATAATAAAATTATTTAAAGCTGAGTTACATTGGTAAACATTTAGGGAATTTCCCTAATAAAATAAAATAACACAATTCTATGAACAATGACAAACAACTTCTTCAACTTAACAAGGGAAAGGTTTATTTGCAAAGCGTACTGAAGGAAGAAAGTAGAGTCGGGTCTCCACTGCCTTACGAGGTAGTTACAACCCGCAGGCTGTCGTCAATACCTTTAGTAGGAGCAGCGAAGAGAACAGGCGTCTAGCCCCGACGAAGGCTGGTAGCGTAAGAGAGAGTTTTCTTCTGGGACCGGAAGCTGTCTGGTCCCTAGGGGTCAATTTGTATTCGTGCGCAAGTCCTCAGATTGGACAGTCTAGCGCCTCATCACTCACTCAGAGGAAGCGAATGCGCGAGAAGAAAAGGGGTCCATTTGTGTCTGCTACATAACCCCCTGCTTAGGCTGAAAGCCGACAGAGACAAAGGTAGCATAACAAATAGCAGAAAGAAAAATACAATAAGAAATGTCCGTCTCTTTAGGTTATTTTCTTGCATAAAAAAAATGTTCTTACTTTTCTGTGAAAAGTTGGAATATTTGCACAAAACGTTCTGCTCTAAAAAGGAGAGAAGAAAAAATGTTCTTTTTCAACAGAAATACACTGTTTTGCAAAGTCTCTTCGGCCAATGTACCCGTCGACCACTACGTGTAGTGGTCACATAATTGTTCTCACGTGGAACATTTACCTCAGGTGTATGATTATGCTGTGTGTATGTTGGAGGAATGTGTGGCTCAGGTGTTAATGTGTCCAGAAAGGCTCTTTTTACCCTATCTACCGATACTGTCTCTTTTTTACCACTAATGTCTAGGATAAAAGTTTTATCAGTGCGTGAAAGCACGCGATAAGGGCCAGTGTAAGGTGGAGTTAGGGGGGCTTTTACTGCGTCCTTTCTAAGGAATACGTGAGTCCATGTCGCTATGTCCTTCGGAACCAAAGATTTAATGGTCTGTTCCCTAGGGTGCATCGGCGGTAGCTTACTGAGATAAGCTCGTAGTCTGTTGACATATAGAGCTGTGTCAGTTGATATATCCTCTATCGGGGTCAGCATCTGACCTGGCAACGATAGAGGTGCTCCATAGACCAGTTCGGCTGCGGAATATCCCAGGTCCTCCTTGATTGATGCCCGACAGCCAAGAAGGATGACCGGTATGTACTCGCTCCATCGCTGTTGATCAGGGTAAGTGCGTAATGCAGCTTTCAATTGGCGATGGAAGCGTTCTATCATCCCATTTGAAGCAGGGTGATAGCTTGTTGTCCGAATGCGAGTGATCCCGAGGATCTTGGACAGTTCCCGGAATAGGTGGGATTCGAATTGTGCACCACGATCAGTGGTGATTGTAGTGGGAACTCTGTAGCGCGATATCCAGCCTGATATAAGGGCTCGCGCTACAGATTCAGCCGAAATGTCACTAAGTGGGATGGCTTCTGGCCACCGTGTGAAACGGTCTATGCAGGTCAGGAGATAAGTGAATCCCTGACTGACCGGCCATGGTCCAACCAAGTCAATGTGAACATGGCTAAACCGAGCGTCTGGGGTGCTGAATGTTCCAAGGGGTGCGCGGATATGCTCGTGCACCTTTGACTTTTGGCAGGATACACAGGAACGTGACCAAGCAATGATGTCACGCCTCATGTTAGGCCAGAAAAATCTAGCTGTAATCAGCTTTACTGTGGCCTTGCGTCCGGGGTGTGCCAGGTTGTGTAGAGTGTCGAAAACAACTCTACGGTGGGTCGTTGGAACGAATGGTCGAGGTGAATCCGTTGAGGTGTCACAGATGATCTGCGTGTCAGAAGTAGGCACGGGCAGATATGCGAATTTGCAAGTCCCGAATTCAGGTGACGATGGATCCAACGTGTCCAGACTTGGCTGGTCTAAGGCCATCTGTTGCAAATCGATATCCGATGGTGAGGACAGAGAATTGATGGGCAGGCGAGACAATGCGTCTGCTGCTGCGTTCTGCTCACCCGCGATATGTCGGATATCACTAGTAAACTGCGAAACAAAGTCCAAATGACGTGTTTCGCGGGGAGAATATTTGTCCGGCTTAGCACGCAGTGCGTATGTAAGCGGACGGTGATCGGTGTAGATCACAAATTGTCGGCCCTCGAGTGAATGTTGGAAGTGTTTCACTGCGAGGTACATTGCCAGTAGTTCGCGGCCAAACGTGCTGTAACGTTGTTCGGCCGGTTTCAGCTGTCGCGAAAAGTATGCTAGAGGTTGTAACTGTTGTTGGTGCTGCTGTTGCAGCACTGCACCTACAGCTGTGCCCGATGCATCAACGACCAGTGAAAACTGGGCATCGGGTACAGGATGTGCCAGCAAAGATGTCGTCGCTAGTTTATTTTTCACTTCCGCAAATGCTTTAAGTTGGATCTCATTAAGTGAGATCTGCTCGTTTTTCTTCTTCCTGTTACGTAACAGGTCGGAAAGAGGAGCTAAGAGATCCGCACAGTGTGGGATAAAGCGTCTGTAGTAATTCAACAGACCAAGGAAGTGCCTAAGTTGGCGAAGTGAAGTGGGCGGTTGAAGGTCTTGTAGAGCCTTCACCTTTTCCGGCAACGGAGATATACCGTCTGGGCTGATAATGTGGCCCAGGAAAACTAGTGACGTAACACCGAAAACACATTTACCAGGGTTAATCCTCACTTGGTATTGCTGAAACCGTTCAAAAAGTAGGCGGAGGTGAGTGACGTGTTCCTCAGGTGAGGCACTAGCCACGAGAATGTCATCTATATAGTTATAGACGAAATCTAAATCACGCACTACTTCATCCATAAAGCGCTGAAAAGTACTGGCAGCGTTACGTAGGCCGAAAGGCATAGTAAGAAATTCAAACGCTCCAAATGGGGTTGTAACCGCAGTCTTGGGTATGTCGGCCGGATTCACCGGGATCTGATGGTAAGCCTTAACCAGATCTAGCTTAGAGAAAGTCTTACAGCCATGCAGAGAGGAAGCAAAGTCCTGAATATGCGGGATTGGGTAACGATCAGGTACCGTCATGGCATTGAGTCGTCTATAGTCCCCAGTTGGACGCCAATCTCCGTCTCGTTTTGGAACCATATGCAGAGGGGAAGCCCAAGGACTGGACGAGGGGCGTATAATTCCCAACTGTAGCATATGATTAAATTCTGCCTTCGCTGCTTTAAGTTTATCCACAGGAAGGCGACGAGGGCGTGAGAACACAGGAGCACCTGTGGTCTCAATATGATGTTTTGTGGTGTGCGTGGGTTTGCTCACCACAAAATTTAAATTGGTTAACTCCGGGTAGGAGTGTAGCACCTCATGGTATGGGTCATTTGCAGCGGCAATGAAAAATACCGGGCTGATAGATGGGGCATTAGATAACGAGCCAGGGACGGAAAGTTCCGTGCTAGCGTCTATCAGCCGGCGTCTGCGCATGTCGACCATTAAATTAAAATTATGCAAGAAATCCGCGCCTAGTATGGGGTACGGTAGATCTGCTACAGTGAAAACCCACGTAAAGTCTCTCCGTAAATTCAAGTCCAGAGAACGTGAAATTTGACCGTACGTGGGGATAGGTGAATGGTTCACCGCTTGCAGTGTTATCAGTGACACTGGTGGCCTTTCTTTAAGTAGCCTAAGTGGCCATATACTACAAACAGCGCCAGTGTCTACCAAGCAACGTGCTTGAGATATTACGTCAGTGACGAAATAGGCACGGTTATTTGCATTTTGTGGAAAGTTTGCCGTGCTCGTCTTTCCACAATTTAGTTTCCCTGGTTGTTAAAAGTGCAGGGCATTTTACAATTCCGTGCTTCAGCGCCATAGCGACTATGATAAAAACATAGTCCCGGCATGTTTGCACGGCGACGGTGGTGCGGGGAAGATGAGCGGCTTTTGTAGCGGCGTCTGGGTGAGTGCGACCTGCCCATATTGAGCTTGCTCACCTCTCTAGTGAGGCGTTCGATGGCCGTTAGGATAGCCACCGATGTAGCATCCTGTCTTACATTTGCGGTGCCTGCGGGTACCTCAGCAGGCTGTTGTGGAATCGCCGCGGTGGTAGGCCCCCTCACAAAGTCCATGACCTTGTCCGCCGATGCTGCTACTACATCGACGGTGTGGTTGGAAACCATGTGCTGGTTTTTAAACAAAACAGATAAAATTAAATTATTTTAAGCTGAGTTACGTTGGTAAAGATAAAGATATAATAAAATAATTTAAATCTGAGTTACATTGGTAAAGAAAGAAAATTATTTAAAACTATTTAAATCTGAGTTACAAAGATAAAGAATTATTTAAAACTATTTAAATCTGAGTTACAGAGTTACATTGGTAAAGAAAACAAGAAAACATATGCAATAAAATTATTTAAAACTGAGATACATTGGTACCCGTTCATAGAAGTTTCAAAAAGAGACGAAAGAAGAAAAATGAAAGGAGTAACAGAGAGAAATAAAAAAAACAAATAATAATAAAAAAAAAATAACGAAGAATTAATGAAAAACGAAAGACGACGAAAACGAAAAGGGGGAAAAATGTAAGAAGATAAAGGAAAAGACAAAGAAAGAAAAAGAGGATAAAGAGAAAGAAAAGGTTAGAATCAGATCAAACCATCTGGACATAACCTTGGGCATATCTGTTACGATCTTTTTCTCTTTCTTCAGAATACAGAATACATCTGTTGCTAACGTTGTACTTGCTGTTCTTTTTTTTTTTTTTTTGAGCCCTACCCAACTTTCGCTTCATCTCATATCATTCGCCGGTGGTGGTTTGGTGTAGTTGCTGTCATGTCTGCTTTCATTATCACCACCAGCATCACTATTATCATCGTAATTGTTTCATATAGTTCCATTTACCATAGCACCTGTCAGTGGCATGATGGTATGTATCATCCACCACTTCTCGTTTTACGCCGCCGTCCTGTTCGTTGGGGCCGTAAACCGAATCGGAATACATAATAAATGTAAACCATTCCTATAATTGCCAGTTCGTGTCTGTAACTGAAACTCCAAATAGTATTTAAAAGAAGCAACGCACTGTAAAACAAGATTGGTTATTATTTTTAATTGTATTTACACATCTTATTATAATGGAGATTGTGTGTCTATCTGTAATCGAAACATGCGTAACAATTTTCCCTATGAAATGATGCAATCTATTGCTTATATTAATTATATTTTGCTTACAAATTTAATGGTTCTTGAATGATATGATTGATTAACATATTCATTAAAATAATTTTGGTATTGATTATTGATTTCGAATGCTTGTTTCTATTTCAATGATATTCCAAATAGTTTCCTAGATAAATACTTAACTATTTTTATAATAAGATAAGAGTGAACTGAACAGCCGTGTTTCGTATTGTAAAAATTTTAATGTAATACAATAGTGAGTAAACATCACAGAATTTATTTTACTATCTGCGCTTGTTTACTTTGATCTTTTAAACACATTTCAGGTGAAAACATTATTATTTTTTCTTTCTTTTTCTTGCGGGGAATATTCTAGATACTTTTGCATTAAACGACTTCCTGAAATGAAATATATTAGACAAAATTAAGTCAAATTAAGAATTATAATGAGAATTTAGCACCCCCCTCAAAATATAAATAAAATAAATAAATAAAAAATACTGGTGGGGAGTTATCACGGGTTGAGAAGAAAAAATTGTTTTAGGATTACTACTTTACTTTCTCTATAAATATAAACAAAATCTTCCCTCTCATCGCGATCCTCTCCGACCCCGTCTGCCATAAGCACCGAAAACCCGAAAACAAGAGTCAATGAATAGAAAGCCTTCAAACGCGCTGGAGGTGTCTCATGGATAAGAAGAAAAAAGTTTAATACCTTTAAGCGGCAATTACAGTAATGTATTCCATTTTCATTTCGTTCGTAAATATGGGAGGGGAATTTATCTTCAAATACCTTTAATTTCGAATTAGAGCTACGGACTTTACTAAGTAAATATTAATAAGTCCTTTGAACCCTTTTTTAATGGAGAGTAGACAACGCATTGTGGATGCGTTATCGGCAGCTCTCGTTACTTTTGCGAACATACATAAAGAAAAAAGATATAATAAAATAATTTAAATCTGAGTTACATTGGTAAAGAAAAAATTATTTAAAACTATTTAAATCTGAGTTACATTGGTAAAGAAAAAAATTATTTAAAACTATTTAAATCTGAGTTACATTGGTAAAGAAAAAAATATTTAAAACTATTTAAATCTGAGTTACATTGGTAAAGAAAAAAATTATTTAAAACTATTTAAATCTGAGTTACATTGGTAAAGAAAAAAATATTTAAAACTATTTAAATCTGAGTTACATTGGTAAAGAAAAAAATTATTTAAAACTATTTAAATCTGAGTTACATTGGTAAAGAAAAAAATTATTTAAAACTATTTAAATCTGAGTTACATTGGTAAAGAAAAAATTATTTAAAACTATTTAAATCTGAGTTACATTGGTAAAGAAAAAAATATTTAAAACTATTTAAATCTGAGTTACATTGGTAAAGAAAAAAATTATTTAAAACTATTAAAATCTGAGTTACATTGGCAAAGAAAAAAATTATTTAAAACTATTAAAATCTGAGTTACATTGGTAAAGAAAAAAATTATTTAAAACTATTTAAATCTGAGTTACATTGGCAAAGAAAAAATTATTTAAAACTATTTAAATCTGAGTTACATTGGTAAAGAAAAAAATATTTAAAACTATTTAAATCTGAGTTACATTGGTAAAGAAAAAAATATTTAAAACTATTTAAATCTGAGTTACATTGGTAAAGAAAAAAATTATTTAAAACTATTAAAATCTGAGTTACATTGGTAAAGAAAAAATTATTTAAAACTATTTAAATCTGAGTTACATTGGTAAAGAAAAAAATTATTTAAAACTATTTAAATCTGAGTTACATTGGTAAAGAAAAAAATTATTTAAAACTATTTAAATCTGAGTTACATTGGTAAAGAAAAATTATTTAAAACTATTTAAATCTGAGTTACATTGGTAAAGAAAAAAATTATTTAAAACTATTTAAATCTGAGTTACATTGGTAAAGAAAAAAATTATTTAAAACTATTTAAATCTGAGTTACATTGGTAAAGAAAAAATTATTTAAAACTATTTAAATCTGAGTTACATTGGTAAAGAAAAAAATATTTAAAACTATTTAAATCTGAGTTACATTGGTAAAGAAAAAAATTATTTAAAACTATTTAAATCTGAGTTACATTGGTAAAGAAAAATTATTTAAAACTATTTAAATCTCAGTTACATTGGTAAAGAAAAAAATTATTTAAAACTATTTGAATCTGAGTTACATTGGTAAAGAAAAAATTATTTAAAACTATTTAAATCTGAGTTACATTGGTAAAGAAAAAAATTATTTAAAACTATTTAAATCTGAGTTACATTGGTAAAGAAAAAAATTATTTAAAACTATTTGAATCTGAGTTACATTGGTAAAGAAAAAATTATTTAAAACTATTTAAATCTGAGTTACATTGGTAAAGAAAAAAATTATTTAAAACTATTTAAATCTGAGTTACATTGGTAAAGAAAAAAATTATTTAAAACTATTTGAATCTGAGTTACATTGGTAAAGAAAAAATTATTTAAAACTATTTAAATCTGAGTTACATTGGTAAAGAAAAAATTATTTAAAACTATTTAAATCTGAGTTACATTGGTAAAGAAAAAAATTATTTAAAACTATTTAAATCTGAGTTACATTGGTAAAGAAAAAAATTATTTAAAACTATTTGAATCTGAGTTACATTGGTAAAGAAAAAATTATTTAAAACTATTTAAATCTGAGTTACATTGGTAAAGAAAAAAATTATTTAAAACTATTTAAATCTGAGTTACATTGGTAAAGAAAAAAATTATTTAAAACTATTTAAATCTGAGTTACATTGGTAAAGAAAAAATTATTTAAAACTATTTAAATCTGAGTTACATTGGTAAAGAAAAAAATTATTTAAAACTATTTAAATCTGAGTTACATTGGTAAAGAAAAAAATTATTTAAAACTATTTGAATCTGAGTTACATTGGTAAAGAAAAAATTATTTAAAACTATTTAAATCTGAGTTACATTGGTAAAGAAAAAAATTATTTAAAACTATTTAAATCTGAGTTACATTGGTAAAGAAAAAATTATTTAAAACTATTTAAATCTGAGTTACATTGGTAAAGAAAAAAATTATTTAAAACTATTTAAATCTGAGTTACATTGGTAAAGAAAAAAATTATTTAAAACTATTTAAATCTGAGTTACATTGGTAAAGAAAAAAATTATTTAAAACTATTTAAATCTGAGTTACATTGGTAAAGAAAAAAATTATTTAAAACTATTTAAATCTGAGTTACATTGGTAAAGAAAAAAATTATTTAAAACTATTTAAATCTGAGTTACATTGGTAAAGAAAAAAATTATTTAAAACTATTTAAATCTGAGTTACATTGGTAAAGAAAAAAATTATTTAAAACTATTTGAATCTGAGTTACATTGGTAAAGAAAAAATTATTTAAAACTATTTAAATCTGAGTTACATTGGTAAAGAAAAAAATTATTTAAAACTATTTGAATCTGAGTTACATTGGTAAAGAAAAAAATTATTTAAAACTATTTAAATCTGAGTTACATTGGTAAAGAAAAAATTATTTAAAACTATTTAAATCTGAGTTACATTGGTAAAGAAAAAAATTATTTAAAACTATTTAAATCTGAGTTACATTGGTAAAGAAAAAAATTATTTAAAACTATTTAAATCTGAGTTACATTGGTAAAGAAAAAAATTATTTAAAACTATTTAAATCTGAGTTACATTGGTAAAGAAAAAATTATTTAAAACTATTTAAATCTGAGTTACATTGGTAAAGAAAAAAATTATTTAAAACTATTTAAATCTGAGTTACATTGGTAAAGAAAAAATTATTTAAAACTATTTAAATCTGAGTTACATTGGTAAAGAAAAAAATTATTTAAAACTATTTAAATCTGAGTTACATTGGTAAAGAAAAAATTATTTAAAACTATTTAAATCTGAGTTACATTGGTAAAGAAAAAATTATTTAAATCTAAGTTACTTTATGAACACTAGCCTGAGATGTCGGAAATTTTCTGTTTCTATGTCTATCCTTGTGGCTATGTCACTAGTAAGGGTGCTGGAGGTAAAAATTTCTGGGATGACGTTATCCGCCTGATAGTCAGGAACCCGAACCTTGGATGAACCACTAAGGAGGCTGTCCTATCAGCAGGTGCAAAGTACTGGGGCTGCTGTATTGCCATCTGGTGAATGGGTTCTGGACCATACAGTAGTTTCTGGTGGGGCCTCTCGATGTCATACTAGCGCGTAATTGTTACGGCTTTACTTTATCATGTGCTACAAAAAAAAATCCTGTCTTTTTCTCTCTTACTTTCCCTCTCTGTCCTGCTCTAATCAAGTCTGTCGACCTGTTCCACAAATTCAAAATTCTCAACAGGAAATATATCCAGAAAAAAAAAAAACACAAATAAACCTAGAACCCCATCCTCCAACGTAGACCCCTACTATCCTGTCTCCTTCTCCAAAATCAGTGGCCTACGTTCCAATCTTCCAAAGGTTGAAACCCAATTACAGGAGATGAAACCGGACATATTCTTCCTAAGTGAAACTGGCATAGGGCCGACCACTTTCCGAGTTCATAATTAAAGGATACTCTAACTTAATATCTTAATCTGACCCCCAAGATCGCCATGAGCATGGTATATGTGCCTACATTAAAGATGGCTTTCCATGTGGTAGAGATAGAAGACCCTAATTTACCTTATATGTGCTTCCGGGTTGCACTTGCTTACACCACTGCATTTATATTTGCCCTCTATCGGTCCCACAACAGCGGAGTTACTATCTTTAAGAGTGTATCTGAGAAAATTGACCACATCCTGTCTGCTCATCCTTCGGCTAACATCCACATTTGTGGTGACTTCAATGTCCACAATGTGGAATGACTGACCCACTTGAATAAGACAGATGATGAGGGGAGGTTCTGTCATGATTTCGCCATTACCTATGCCCTTATCCAGATTGCTCACGAACCAACCTGTGTGCCCGATACTTCCGGTCAGTACGCTAGCCTTCTAGACCTTTTTCTCACATCTTCCCCCGAGCTATGTTCATGTTCCGTTCTGTCTCCTCTGGGATCTTCCGACCACTCGGTTGTATCAGTTAAGATAAAAACGAAATGTAATAAGTCTTCAGACATACCTCTCCACCGTATATCGATACTCTATGACTGACTGGGATAGCTTCCATACATTTATATCTGACCTACCCCTGCATTCCATGTTTAAAAAGGATGTGTCCTCTATAGTATCAGACCTGACTTAATGGTTAATTGTAGACATAGATGGATTCATAGCATCCAAAAAAGACTAAACACTGACGACATTGGAGTCTAGGAGCTTACTAAAATCGAAACCAGTAACGATATTGAAAAAAAAATACTCGCGTTGAAATAGTATTCTAAAAATACTAACGACGTCGGACTCAAATGTTATCAAGCATAAGAAAGTGTCTAACATAACACTTGCAACTGAAAGGTTCACGGTAACTAAAAAAAAAAAAAATGCAGATCATTACGCAGATCATTACGGGGAAAACAGAGTTGAAAAGAAAAAAGTTCGTCACGACTTTCAAAGATAGCGTTGTACTTTTGCAAAAAGAAAAAGGTTCGTCGCGACTTAGAAAGATAAATTTTTATACTTTTGGAAAAAGAATTCGTCACTTGTGGTTTTCGCTGCTAAAATCGGGGCGTTATTTTTTTTATTACGAAAGCCGACTATGTTAAAAACTAACAGAACGGCGACGGCCGTTAATGGTACAAAAATTCATTTTGAAGGTGAATTAATTACAAACGCCACTTTACGGAGGAAAACAAACAAACAAAAAAAACCCTAAGATTGTATGTGCTAAAAGATAGTGAGAACCTGTTCGGTTCTGACAGCATGGATGAGTTTCGTCTCTGGGATCTTCCTATATCCACATTATGCAAGAAAATAGATACCCGCCCAGCAGAAACGAATAAACTTATAACTTGTTTTAAAAAAGAATTCACAAACGTATTTACTCCTGGCCTAGACGATTTTCACTATCCATTATGTAGTCCTGAAGAAGTGTTCACGAAATTAAATGGCGGCAAGTTTTTTCTGAGATCGACCTAAGCGACGCTTACCTACAGATTCCGGTAAACGACAAAAGCGGTAACTTTTTTTTTTTTTTTACACAGTGATCACCACTTATCAAGGCCCGGAAGCCACTCAGGGATAACGGTTATTGCAAGTACATTACGTCAGTGTGGAGATTTGCTGAAGTGTTTACTGAAGGGGGCGGTTCATTAGGAATTTGTTAACGTTGGACTTGAACACATCCAAGTTGTAGTCCGGAGGTAAGCAGGCAGACGGAACAGAGTTCCACAGGCGTGCAGTTCTAAGAAAGAAGCTTTGTTCACGGAATCCGCGTTTTGATTTAGGCACAGATATAGAGTGGGGGAAATTGTTCACAGTGGATTCAGCTAGACGGGTGTTTTTCGTGAAAGATTGGCGAGGGGGGACCAGAGATTGGAGTTCAGACGAGCACCTGCCATGGAAATAACGATAAAACAAGGATAGGCTCGCAACGTCTCTTCTGTGGGAGAGAGGTTGCAGGGTAGAGAAAAGGGCATCCCCCACTAAGCCACGAAGTCTATTTTGTACTCTGTCAAGGCAGGATAGGCTGTTTTTAGCAGCTCCTGCCCACATATGGCAACAGTATTCCATCCTTGGACGTACTCTATCTATATAGATAGAGAATTGCATCAGTAGTGAGATATCTTCTGGAGCGGAAAAAGGATCCCACCATCTTTCCAGCGACCTTGGCAACAGACTTGATGTACGTGTTCCACTTCAGATCAGGAGTAAAGGTCAAACCCAGAAGCTTGTCAAAACACGGGGCCTCACCCAGACGAGAGCCATCCATCACAATTGATGCTAGATGGGGATCAGAGCGTTGATGATGTAAGAATAGGAGTTTGGTTTTGGATGCATTAAAGGTAACCAGCCACATCTTCCCCCACTGAACCACGCGCTCGAGATCAGAGGAGAGAGAATCAGAGAGAACTTTGTCATTTACAGCCTTTGATGTGTTGCCGTAGATGGTCGTGTCATCAGCAGAGATGTCAACGAATGATTTAAGTATGTGTTTAGGGAGGTCATTGATGTAGATCAGGAAGAGAGTTGGGCCCAGGATTGACCCCTGAGGGACTCCAGCATTTATATTGCAGGCCTCCGATTTTTGTCCATCTACCACTACTCTTATGAGCCTATCGGAGAGAAATGATTTAATGATTGAGAAAACATTTGCAGTTATACCGTAGCTGGAAATCTTGTGAAGTAGACCCTTATGCCATACCTTGTAGAAGGCCTTTGATATGTCAAGAGCAATTGCCCTAGAAAGGAAGCCTTTGTCAAGAGATTCACTAATCCTGTGGGATATAACCGTCAGCACATCTGCGGTAGATCTTGCAGAGCGGAAACCATATTGTGTGTCACTAAGAAGGTTATTCCTGCTGAGGTGGTTGACTATTTCTCTATTTAATATGGATTCCAGCAACTTACTCATAACACACAGGAGACTTATTGGTCTGTACTGAGAGGGAGATGACTTATCACCTGAATTCTTAAATACAGGGCAAACTGATGAGGTCTTCCAGGGAGTCGAAAAGCACTTCTCCTTAAGGCAGCGCTTAAACAGTTTTGTAAGTATGGGAGCAAGTTCTGGTTGAAGCTTTTTTAACACTATAATTGGGATGCATCCAGGGCCAGTTGCTTTACTGGAATCTAGGTTCTTGATTAGCTTGGCGACCTCATGCACGGATATGTGTATGTTACCTAGCTTGTTCTGTGTTATAGGAGGAAATATGGGGAGTTGATGGCCTTCGTCGCATAGGGTAGAATTAGCTGCAAAGTTCTTTGCAAATAGTTTGGCCTTGTCTGACGCTGACGAGATGACTTCTGGTCCATTGATAATGGTTGGGATAGAACGCACACTTCTGTTCAGGATCCTATTTGTTATTTGCCAAAACTGGTGGGAGCCAAGCCGCTGATCAGCTACCTAGTGAGAGGGAGATCTGTATTAACACTTATTGGTGTTTGTACAGATACGAAAGACTCGCGTTTGGTGTCAAGGTGGCACCCGCAATATTCCAGCAAGTAATAGATACTATGCTGTACGGCTTGGACACCGCAATCGCATATCTTGATGACATTATCATAGCGAGCAAAAGCAAGGAGGAACATGAAAATCATATCAGATAAGTATTCAGTCGAATACAAGATTATGGATTTAAGATCAAAGCAGATAAATGCGAGTTCTTTTTACAAACAATTTAATACCTGGGTCAAATAATCGATAAAGATGGCAGACGCACAGACCCAGATAGGGCGACCGCTATTAAAGAAATGCCGACACCAGTAAACGTAACTCAATTGCAGAGTTTTTTTTATGTTTTGCAAATTATTACCAGGGGTGCATCCTAAATATGCACAAATTGTGCGCACCACTTAATGAATTGCTGAAAAAGGATAAGTCTTGGGGGTGGACAGGAGATTGCCAGATATCATTCCAAGAAATGAAAAGAATCCTGGCTTCAGAACTATTCCTAGCGCATTTCAACCCGCCGTTGGACATAATAGTAGCTAGCGACGCTAGTCAATATGGCGTCGGAGCGTGCATGCTACATCGAATGCCGGATGGCTCGAAACAGTCTATTTCTTTCGCATCACGGACTCTCTTGCCAGCGGAAAAGAATTATTCTCAGATCGAGAAAGAGGCCCTAGGAATTATAATTGCAGTTTCCAAATTCCACCGGAAGACATTTTTTTCTACAAAAATTCTACGGAAGACATTTTTTCAACAAATCGGCCATAAGTCGTTGATATCCATTTTTGGATAAAAAAAGGACTTCCAACATTCACTGCGAACCGACTCATGGGGAACTATTCTGCTGAACTATAATTTTACAATTCAATTTCTCCCCTCAAAACAACTAGCCCATGCAGACAGTCTATCGAGACTGACTCCTGCCATAATGGAACCTCTTGAAGATTCAGTAACCGCGGCACTACTTATTAATAGTGATGTAAAAACCATGATAACCAATATTATCCGCGAACTGCCGATCACACTTCAGGAAATCAAGTCAGAATCCCCAAATGACAATTTCATTCAAGCCATGAAGTAGAAATTAGCACTGGGTGACACCAGTTCAGACATTTTTCTGGTTGCGACGAAATACTGTTATACGGTGAAAGGGTTGTCATCCCCCAAACCCTTCAAAAAAAAATTCTCAGGGATTTTCACATGGGGCATCCAGGAATAAACAGAATGAAAAGCCTAATGATAAGTTTTGTTTATTGGCCAGCTATGGACCAAGATATTACCGACATGGTGAACAGATGCAAAGACTGTGCTTTGGCTGCAAAAGCACCACCGATAACATATAAACGTTGGCCTAAGGCTGAACAACCATGGTCGAGGATCCACATCGATTATGCAGGACTTGTGGAGGATTTTTATACCTGATAATAGTTGACTCTTACTCTAAATGGCCAGAGGTACTAAGATGCAAAAAATCGACCACGGCAACAATGACAAATTTTTTATTGGAATTGTTTGCTCGGTTTGAGGTTGTAGACGCTACACAGTTCACCTGGGCAGAGTTCAGAGAATTCTGTGAGACGTATCAAGTCAAAACTATTACGACACCACAGTATCACACCAGAAGCCAAGCCGAATGCTTCGTCAATACGCTTAAAAAGACATTAAAAAAGGCGTCCGGTACACCGACAGAAAAGGCCCTTCAGCAATATCTGCAGGTTTACAGAATCACGAGAAATCCGAACAAACCAGATGCGGGATCCCCAGCAGAAATCATGTTTGGACGGAAGATAAAATCCGTATTTGATAAACTACTACCCAAACACATAGTACACAACAGAACCTCTCCAATGCCAACGAACGGTTTATCAGCGGAGATAACGTGCATTTTAGACATTTTAGAAATAACGTTTCTTTTTGGGAACAGGGCCCGATCTTACGAAGAATCGGCCATGTTACATACATCATTCAGGGCCCAAAGTTCCAACATAAGAGGCACCTGAACCAAATCAGGAAACGCTTCTACGAGGATCAAGAAGAACCACCGCATGACGGCAGTGAGGCGATTGAAACTGTGTATGACTGTTTTGACATAGACCCCCCCCCCCAAAAAAAGGGATATCAGAACCGAGACGCTCTGGTAGAAAGAGAAGCGCACAGACCCCTTGGTGGTCTGCCCCCAAAGGAAGAAATGCTGATTTTCACAACCGCGAAAATCAGCTTGGGAGGGGTGGGGTGCTGAGGGGGAATCACCCTCCAAATGGACTGTTCTATCCATTATATAAACCATAGACCTTTTGCTCCCAGGTGTGGATTAAACACCAGAGCGACCCTTGCCTGCTCGGTGACGTTTACTACTCTTTTCAGTTGTAACCTTTTTACGTTGTTGTTCCAGTAATACATTGTTTAAACTCTATTCCGTTGTTCTGTTATTGTAAGCCATAACAAAAAGATTCCAATAATAAAATATATTTTTGACTTTAGGCCTAAATAGCATTACAAGTGGCAGATTGATATTTGCTTTAGACTTGTTCGCAAGTCGTTGTGTTATTTGAATTACTCCCGGCAATATAGTTCGCAATAGAGGAACGTAGAAAAGCAAAAGATGGTTCTGTCGTGTTTTGAAGAAGCCTACCGATACTAAACCTGTTTGAACAAGTCAAACTTCTGTCCGATGTCTGATAACACTTAAGGAACTAGTCATGACAACAATATGGCTTCACGAGCAACTTTAGTTAATTGAGACTTGAACGAAGTGTGAGATAACTATGAAGAACTCAGAACGACTTAATGAACCGTACAAGCAACTTCAACTCTATGAGCGAAAAGACAAAAAGGCAATGATTATAATCATCAATTTTAAATGACCAGTGATTTCATTTAATTCAGTGATCATCATACGCTCCTCAACGTCCGTGCAGATGTTTTACTTACTTCACGTTTCACATTTCGTGATGTTACTTTCCATAGCGAAAAGTTGAATTTTGTTATCTGTTTATTGAAAAAAATCATCTGATTTTTGTTTATATATCAGTATATTTATTTGCTATTTTTTGGTTTTCATATTTAATTAATGGTTAGGTTATTTCCTTTTTCTTGATTAGTTTCTATTTTTATTGGATAAAGGGGAATAACTTTTTACTTGGTTATTTTTTGTTTAATCTATTAATTGTTAAATGTTTGTTATAAACTAAATAATAAATCGATCGACTGTAGTTGAGTGCGATGCAAAAGCGGTGGCTTCAAATATCACCTTTGGAATTTTTGGTATGACTTGGTCGATCGATTGAACTCCGGCCAGTCGACTCATGAGCGAACACTCTCATCGTTATGATAAATGGCCAGTTCACTAATATGATGATGAAGAAGAATTACTACTACTACTACTACTACTACTACTACTAGTACTGCTGCTGCTACTACTACTACTACTACTACTGCTGTTATTATTATTATTATTATTATTATTGTTATTATTATTATTATTTCTTTTAAATTCAACATTGATTGTCAATAATTTGGAAAATTGTTTCTATTGACAGTTATTTTATTCGTTTATGTATCTGTTAGCTAAATATTTAGACAATTATTTATTTAATTAATAATTTGAACAATTGTTTGTTTATTCTACAACAATTTTCATTTATCTCAATTTTTTATTACTTAATTTTAACATGACGCTCGAAACTATGCTTTTGTGTGTTGACAACTCTGTGTACAATTATTAATTATTAATGTTCTTTTGCGGTTTTCTAACTTCGAGGTTCGGGTTACAAAGCAGATATTTTAAAATGTCCACATTTAGCTATGAATGCATGTTTTTATATTGAGTAGTGTGGTAATTTTTACTTACCGGGACTCGATGTGGAGGGGTGAAGCAGTGGAATTCTGTGTGGCGGTCGTTCAAGCAAAAGGTTTGAAAGTGCTTGGTCGACTACTTTTATAATAGTGTTTGTTTTTTGTCCACTCACGTGGATCGGACTTTACATTTGCATAGATTTGACTAGTGGGTATAAAAACACTATCGTCGATATTGTTGGTTGGTCTTTTTGTTTTAGTCCAGCAGCCCGTTTCACAGTTACTGTTACAAAGACGATCTGTCGTTGTAAGCAACGGGGCAATTCGTTGCAACTCTTGTTGATCAAGAAAAGGCGTGAAGGGTTCACCACGTAAGGTAAGAGTTTCATTGTTTCTTCCTTCTACGTCGAGTCCTGGTTTAACCCGTTGAGTTGCAGAAACGCCTCTCCCCTCCCACTTTTAGTCGGTTAAAATCCGACACTAGTGTAAATTTGCTGTAAGCTCATAATTTGATATGTTTTATCCAGACACACCTACTATTCCTATTCTTTATGCTGCAGGCAAGTGTTATCTTAATGATCTTGAATACTAAATGGTAGACATGCAAATATCTGACATTCGAAATTTGTATTTATTATTAAGTCATCTCGGGTTCATTTTAATAGTTCAACGAAAACGAAGCAACCTCTATCACGAACCGCCCCAGCGTTATTCTTGCAGGTAATATCCCATCCTTTTCAACATTCCATTCCATAAATATGCATCTAAATATCATGTAGAATATTTAAAAGAATGTTAACTACGCATGTTTTTTTTAATTGCTTTCTTGGAATATATAATCGAAATGACAAGCTTTCTCACCGATTTTAACGTTTATACGATGCGATGAGTTTTAGTGCTGATTAGTCAATTTGTGCATCAAAATTATATTGGTTAATATATATATTTTTAATAAAAAATGGTTAATATATATATTTTTAATAAAAAATGGTTAATATATATATTTTTAATAAAACGTTGTTTGATTTTCTTTAGTTTGGTTGCTCGAGAATGTTTTACTACTAACACATTCGATCAACCAAGGTGAGAACAACAGTTCGATTGTAATTAATTAAAAAAAAAAAAAAGTTTACAAAACTACTTCCTAATTTCTTCCTGCCCCTTTCTCACTTTGTCTTTCTTTTATTATGGTTTCTTCATGTTGTTGTTGTTGTTGTTGTTCTTCTTCTTCTTCTTCTTCTTCTTCTATTTTCGTATTTTCCCAATTTTATAATCTATATAATTTGTTTGTCCACTTCCTTTTCATTCAACCTATCATTCTCTCTCAGAACTTTCAATCTTTTCCTTTCGTCCTTCCCTTTCTTTTTATATTTTCACCCTCCTTTCTTTACTCCCGTTTGTTGTGTCTCTTTCATCCCGGAATAATATTATCTTCCCATGTTGGTTCGCTTACCAAACGTAACTTATCTAAAATTAGTTCCCGACTTCGCATTCCATTCCTATCAATCTATCTAATATGGCGATCCCATTTCAACTGCAGATTCGTTTGTCACTTTCTCCTAAATACACCAGAACTGCTTAAGGGACAGAACATGGCCTACGGCCTCTTATCAAAAGATAACATATTTTGCTCGACATCTAAACCAACTTATCATTGAATATTTTACAAGCAAATAAAAGAGAACACAACATTCTTAAAATAACACTGTCTCTTGTATTAGATGATGTAAATTCATTTACCGCTTTCCCCCTCTTCCTCCTTCTTCTTCTCTACTTACGAGATGTAACACAATCTAAAAAACAGTCGAATTAATATTTAGCGCATTTGAAAATGAACAGATTGATGAATAGAAAAACAATAAACAAATCAATTAAACTTTTGTTTTGGCTCATACAACTTTTTGAAGAAAAAAACACTAAATCCTAAATATTTGTTTCGTAAAAGATTTTCTTTATAAAATAATATTTATTCATGCCTCACACCATTCTTGAAGTCAAGAAAAAAAAAAAGATTAGAAAAAAAACGATTAGAAAAAAAAAGATTGATGGATTTTTTCGAACAAAGCTTTGAGTTGTTTTCTGCGAAACACCTATATATTGAAAATTCGCCGGGGATAACGCTTTCCTTCCACCAATCGAATTTTATTCATAATTCTCAATAAAACCTTACTGGTTATATTCTACAATTCCTAACTCCGGTGAATACATTATCAGCCAACAAGTGGCCAACGGACTTTTAGTTTTGCGTCTTTTTTCTAAATGGAATTTGGCAATAATTTAACCTTCTCCTACAATTAGCGAAATTTGATTTATTCGGTTGTAAAATCAATTTTCGGTGATTTGTGATAACCGAATAATGACGGTTTGTCCAGGCTATATTAAGACCTCTTTAGAGAGGGTAGTCTTTGGCATCTCCAAAGATTTGGCCGTCTGCTTTGTTTTTGTTGTTATCATAAACCGAAATTTGAACTTGACTACTGTACACTCTTTAACCCTTATCCTTGAGTGGCTTATCGGCCTGGATAAGTGGTGACACCTATGTAAAAAAGAAAAAAAAATATTGGAGAGAAGACATCAATGACCAAGTTTTCCCAGTAAGTCAAGTAATGTAGGATTTCTGATCAAAAATGTTGAAATGACCACACCCACCCACGTACTGGCTTAAATGACCTTTGCTTCACAGTGGCGACAAAATCCGGAAGATTTGCCCTTTTGATCTGTTACAACGTGGGGAATCGGTAATTCGCTGGGCAGGACCTTTCAACACTCAGGGCCATCACCAGAGTGACCGCCGAGCACCAAGGGATCAACCGGGAGGCAGAACGACCAAATTCGGTAACGTCACTTGCTAGATATCGTTGAGGAATGAGAGCTGTCTTTCGACTGCAGTATGATGAGGTAATTCGTTCTTCAGTCACCCAAATTCTTACTAAATTCTAATATAACGGCAATCCACTGAGCTGTGCATGAAGCGAACATTTCTTTACCAGTTCATCGAGCGATCATTTCTTTTTCAGTTCATCGAGCTGTTATACAGTTGCAGTAGGACGTGATTATTTCTTTTTCAGGCAACGGAGCTGTCGTTCAACCGCCGTACGATATAGCCAATTATTTTCACTCCACCGAACTGTTGTCATTCAATCCCACTGCGACGAGATTATTTCTCTTTCAGTTCACCTAGAAGGGCAACTTCAACACTTCAACCATTAGCAAATCTGCCAGACATTCAACATCAAAATACTGGTAACGCCAGTGATAAAGTTAACCACAAATTTACGCCGTACAGAAATTAAAAGTTATTTTCTGTGTTCTTCTTGCTTTGGCATTCTTTGTTGTTGTAGGGCCCTACAGAGTCAACGCCACAAGAAAATACTAAATATTTACGGTAAAAAATATTCTTTTTTAAAGATAAATAAATTTTTTGAAGATAAATGAACATTTGTTTAATTTTATAAATTTCAAATTTTATTGTTCTTGAATGATGTTTTGGTTAAGTAATTCCTACTTCAGCCAAGTAAATTAAAAGAATACACAGACTGTCAGCTCCCCTTCACACAGAAGGACAGGTTACTTTCTTTTTCTTCTCTTCACCGACAACATTTAAAAAACAAACAAAAAACCAAAAACATATAGAAATGAGACAACGAGATGAATGTTTCATTCCATATTAAACAACTTTATTCGTTATTGTAGCAGAAGTAGCAATAACTAAAATGAGGGGAAAAAGAGCTTACCTCGGGTACGTCTGTTGTGTCACCAGTTGGGGGGAAAAGAGAATTCCAAGATGGCGTCCGGGGGTTTTTATTAGCGTTTACCCCATGCAACTCTCGGAAAATCACGTTTCTTTCTCATGTGATTATGCAAATGGATAATTCCCGGCCACTATAAAAGTAGGAGGCTAGAGACGAGTCGGCAGTGTCCTGCAAATTGTGTGTGTGGGTGTTTCTGGCGATTGGAGTGTGTCTTCTTTTACCACGGTTATCACGGACAAGAATTCCCTCTCTTCTGGAGGTGGGCGATATTGACTATTTTGAAGTTGTACTGTTGCTGACAGAATATTTTTTTTTTTTGCCTACTACATTTTTGTTTCAAGCTATTTCGGCCCGAATATGGCGAAGGTGCGGATAAGCAGTGATATTATCAAGCCGTTCTCTGGCGAGGGAGACGTTGTAGCGTGGCTGAAAAAAGTGAGACTTGTCGCACAACTTCAGCAGGTGGATGACGTAGCGAGTCTGCTACCTTTATACCTGGAAGGCGATGCGCTGGCCCTCTACATGGAAATGGAGGAGGACGATCAAAAGAAAATAGACCAGATTGAGGCTCGATTAAAGGAGGCATTTACTGATGACGCGTTTGCAGCATATAGAAAAATAACTATGGTTAGATGGGCTGGTGAACGTGTGGATGTGTACGCCAACAAAATCAGGCAGTTGGTTGGATTGGCCGGATTCACAGGAGAAAGCTTAGAGAGACTCACAAAATTCATTTTTGTCACTGGATTCCCTGACACCATCTCAATTGCTCTTCAACAGGTGCCGAACATCAAAGCCCTGACCATGGGGGAGCTAATGTCGAGAGCGAGAATTTTGACGACGACTGGCGAACAAAATAAGGATGTGGTTGTGGCCACGTGTTCACCCAACAACAGGGCCCAGAATAATCCTGTTAACGTGACCTGTTTCAAATGCAATTTTAAAGGCCACCTTGCAAGGGACTGTCGAAAACGTGGAACACGGTGTTACCGTTGCGGTGAGCGTGGACACTGGGCTCGGAACTGCTCGGGAAACGAGCAAGGGGAGGACGCATAAGCGCCAGTCTCCTTCCCAACCAAGATGTGAACACGACGCTCCCGGTCATAAGCATCCATGTTGACGGGACGCGATGTTTGGCGCTTATTGATACAGGATGCTCCAGGACAATTTTACATGCAGACCGGTGCCGGTCTTGGAGAAAAACAAACGTAAATGTCAACACAATTGGTGGAATGTCCCATGCGTGCTGCGGTGTTGGAACGGTCTCTGTATCCACTGATGAAGGTGTGTCTGCCAGAGTCGATGTGTTGGTGGTGCATGGCAAGCCACTGGGATTTGACTTGCTTCTAGGGATCGACGCCATAAAAGCTCTAGGAGGTGTCGTTGTCAAGCCTACAGGATCAGTGCGGCTGGGCGCCAGGAAAAGTATTAAATGCGCAGCCATTTCTATCGATGAACCAGATTTCACTGCTACCTTTGACCATCAAAACCGAACGTGGACCGCATCGTGGAAATGGTCTGTGGACCACCCCCCTGAAAGGCTGCATAATCGAGTGTCAGAGTACCCAGTGCCAGCAGAAATTCGTGAAGAATACACGCAGGAGCTTCACACCTTGATAGATAATGGTTGGCTCGTGCCATACCCAGAGGATAAATTGGGACCCCCCAAAGGTCTAATTCCCCTGATGGCTGTGATACAGCAGAACAAAGCCAAAGTGCGCCCGGTGATGGACTACCTGGAGCTAAATCATTACGTAGACGCATTTACGGCCAACGCAGATGTTTGTGCGGCTAAGCTGCGTGAGTGGAAACAAAAAGGTGCTAACGTGTCTCTACTGGACCTCAGAAGAGCATACCTACAAGTCCGGGTCCATGAGACACTGTGGCCATACCAGACTGTGGAAATCGATGGGAAAAAATACTGTCTGACCCGTCTGGGGTTTGGTTTGAATGTGGCTCCCTTGATAATGAGAGCAATTGTCAGCGAAGTACTATCTCAGGAAGAAGTTATAAGCCGCGCAGCATCTGCTTACATTGATGACATTTTTGTCAATGAAGACGTGGTGCCCGCGACCCATGTGAGAGAACACCTCGTGCAGTTCGGGTTGGAGTGCAAGAACCCGAAGCAGTTGAAGGACGGTGCACGGGTGCTGGGATTGGCAGTCAGGATGGAACGCAATGAACTGCGGTGGAAGCGAGGAAATGCAATTCCGGAGGCTCCCAGTATTGTTACGCGACGAACAATTTTTTCCCTGTGTGGTCGACTTGTCGGGCACTTTCCGGTGTGCGGTTGGCTTCGTGTGGCTTGCGGAATACTCAGAAGGAGAGTAAGTTCGGTAACGAAGGGCTGGGATGATGAAGCAAGGGACGCCGTACTACATCGTATGATGTTCGAAACCTTAAAATCTGCGCAGCAGAACGATCTGGCACAGGGAAATTGGTGTGTGGACGGCAAAGAGCTGAATGTATGGATCGATGCTAGCTCCCTAGCAATTGGGGCAGCCTTGGGGATGTGTGAAACTGTGTTGGAAGATGCATGTTGGCTGCGACCTGAAGATGACTCTCAACATATCAACTTGGCTGAACTGGATGCCGTATTGAAAGGCATCAATTTGGCTCTCCAGTGGCAGAGCAAGGTGCTACACAAAAAACAGATTCTGTTTGCGTATACCATTGGGTCTCGCTAACTGGAAAGGTGCGAGTACGCACCAAATCAGCAAGCGAGATGCTTATTAGGAGGCGATTAAGCACTCTTAAGGAGCTCGTGAAAGAGTACGGGCTGACAGTGGATGTGACGCTGGTTCCATCAGCACGAAACATTGCTGACCAACTGACACGAGTGCCACAGCAGTGGTTTGAGGCAATGAAAAAGAAAAACGGTCTTGACCCAGTGATAGGCGCGGTCCACACAGACGAGCTGGATGAGAGTCAAATCATGGCTATTCACAAAGATAGTGGACATCCGGAGGTGCGACGCACTACCTACTTTGTCAGGAGAAGATGTCCAACCACGACAAAAGCAACTGTCAGAACGGTCATACAGAAATGCGAGGAATGTCAGTCCATTGACCCAGCGCCAGTCAGGTGGGAAAAGGGAAAGCTGGAAGTTAACGAGAATTGGCAGAGAATTGGAATGGATATCACGCATTATGGCACCTTCCATTTTTTAACTTTAACAGTCTGTGGTCCATCGCGTTTCTCCATTTGGAGGAAATTGGCAAGGCAGGACTCGGCAAGCGTGATTCATCAGTTGGAGGCAGTGTTCCTCGAGCGTGGCATGCCGCATGAACTCCTTTTAGACAATGACACAGCTTTCTGCAGCAATATGTTCCAAGCATTTGCATGTAAATGGGGAGTTCACTTGCGATTCCGTTGTGCATACGCTCCAGCCGGGAATGGCATAGCGGAGCGATGTCACCGTACAGTGAAACGAATAGTGGCTAGAATGTGTTGTCCCATACAGGAGGCTGTCTACTGGTATAACATCACACCAAGAGACGACACATCTCCCTCCACTGCGCCTGCCAACAGGATTTATCAATACGAAGTTCGAGTAAAGGAGACCAATCTCGCAACTGCGTCCCCAGGTCCCAAGAACAGCTTTTACCAGGTTGGAGATCGCGTATGGGTCAAAAGACCGCAAAATCGATGTACCACGAGGTTCGGCAAGGATGAGGTGACCAAGGTGATCAGCCCTCAGTCGATTTTGGTGGACGGTGTGCCTCGTCACATGAAGGATTTGCGCCCTCGCCATTATGTTGTTACATCGGAGGAAGAGGGAGACTCAGACAGTATGATGTCTTCTGAAAAGACAGAGAGTATGATGCAGGACGACGGAGAGGATTTTGAGCCATATAATGTACATACTGAAGAAGCGGAGGAAGGACCACCCGTCTTGCCTTTACAAAGGAGTACCCGACAGAGACGAATACTGCCCCCCTGCCCTGATTGTGAAACACCGCCTATGGAGCAGACTGGTGGCAATAATGGCGATGAGGAGGATGGCAGGGAGGAAGTGCTGCCTCCGGTTCTTCGGAGAAGTACCAGACAGAGGACTGCCCCCCTGCCCCGTTTGTGATCATGAGATCAGGGGGGAGTGTAGCAGAAGTAGCAATAACTAAAATGAGGGGAAAAAGAGCTTACCTCGGGTACATCTGTTGTGTCACCGGTTGGGGGGAAAAGAGAATTCCAAGATGGCGTCCGGGTTTTTTTATTAGCGTTTACCCCATGCAACTCTCGGAAAATCACGTTTCTTTCTCATGTGATTATGCAAATGGATAATTCCCGGCCACTATAAAAGCAGAAGGCTAGAGACGAGTCGGCAGTGTCCTGCAAATTGTGTGTGTGGGTGTTTCTGGCGATTGGAGTGTGTCTTCTTTTACCACGGTTATCACGGACAGGAATTCCCTCTCTTCTGGAGGTGGGCGATATTGACTATTTTGAAGTTGTACTGTTGCTGACAGAAATTTTTTTTTTTTTATTCAATGTAACGTGTTTATTCAGAGAGTTGCATGGGGTAAACGCTAATAAAAACCCCCGGACGCCATCTTGGAATTCTGTTTTCCCCCCAACCGGTGACACAACAGACGTACCCGAGGTAAGCTCTTTTTCCCCTCATTTTAGTTATTGCTACTTCTGCTACACTCCCCCCTGATCTCATGATCAAAAACGGGGCAGGGGGGCAGTCGTCTCTGTCTGGTACTTCTCCGAAGAATCGGACATTTTTGTTTCAGTTATCTTCGTTAGTAGATGAATACATGTGGTCAAGAGAGAAACGTATTAGTAAGAGAGTTCATTGAAAGAGAGAGAAAGTCTTCAATGTGTTTAAAGATAGATTTAATATCATGCCGGCCGGTAGAAGAAGAGAATAGTTCAGTGTTCGTGCGCGCACGTGTTTATAACTAGTAGTCGCCGGGGCAAAAGAGAAAGAAAGGACAAGTCTTCAGTGTACTAATGTGTGCGTGAGTATGAGTTGTATCGACGAGAGTAGTCCTGTAGAATGATGAATAAAGTTCGTGTGGGTACTGCTCGTGGAAATAAATGGTAGTTTGAAAAGAGCCATAGCTAGCTCGTAGTACTCACATAGCTAGCTCGTAGTACTCATATAGCTAGCTCGTAGTACTCACATATCTAGCTCGTAGTACTCACATAGCTAGCTCGTAGTACTCATATAGCTAGCTCGTAGTACTCACATATCTAGCTCGTAGTACTCACATAGCTAGCTCGTAGTACTCACATAGCTAGCTCGTAGTACTCACATAGCTAGATCGTAGCACTCACATAACTAGCTCGTAGTACTCACGTTCAGCCTGGGGCGAAAGCCTCAAGCTAATGTCCGCTGCCTGGCAGGGTCAGGTTGAAAAAGAATTAATGATTTCCAATTTCGCTTTTCATATACTCGGTCACGTGATTAAGAGCTGGCTTGTAATTGGATAAGCCAGGAGGAAATGGATTTCAAATCTCGTCGAGAGAAGCAGCTTCTGCCTGTGTTTGGAGCGAATGTTGGCTGCTACACAAATAAGAGATAAACAGACACACATTCAAAACACACCGACGACGTTAAGAAGTCTCACTCTTTTTATTTAGCTATTTTGGACTGCCAACGGCGCTTATTTTGCCTAATTGCGATCCTTGCCTAAAAAATCAAACGATTCTAAGTTGGCACATGCGTGCAGCTACTGTTTTCTTGTAGCAGTCTATCAGCATCGTCACCTTTCACCCTAATTTCATGATAAAAAAGCAGCATCCCGGCGGCGGTTGTTTATATCGGGTACTATTTTATAAAAGTAAGGAAGATTCTGACAGTACAACGTCTTCAGAGAGCAAGTGGACTTTCATCTGCTTCTGGTAAATCGGCCGACTCTATCTTTGTTTCGTCGGCACATATCAGAATTTTTAACTTGCTCTCTAAAGATATCACATACTGTCAGAATCTTCTTCCGACTAGAGGACACTGCAGCGAAGGCGCAGGTCCTTCACATTCGGGGCATTTCATCCACCAGAACAGATTATTTCTGTTACTAAATCTTAGCCAACTTTCGTGATGCGCCAATTTCGGGCGCCTTCACCCACACACAGTCTCCAAATTGGTACGGACTGTGTTCAAGACCTACTGATGATAGCACAACATCAAACCCTTTTACCCGAACTTCATAACTGTAAATAGCATTGTCTCATGCTGTTAAATGCGAGTCATCGTCTTTTGGGGTTACGTTGTCGTTTACAATGAGTGATGTTGCGAATAAAGGGAGAAGAAAAAACTGTATACTTAGTCGGCAGTAATTCTCATGAGCAGTCGCTTGAGTTATCCTAACTTTTCTCTTTCTATTCCTATCCTTGTGGCAATGTGACGAATAAGGGTGCTGGAGATAAACGTTTTATTTAGACTGATGTCATCCGCCTAATATTCAGAAATCCAAACCTTGGATTAACCTCTAAGGAGGACGTTCTATCAGCAGGTGCAAAGTACTGGAGCTGCTGTATTGCCATTTGATGAATGTATTCTGGAACACACAGTAGCTTCTGGTGGGGCCTTCTGATGCCATATTAGTGGATAATGTTATAGCCAGGGTTGCAGAGTTGGAGTTGGAGTCGGAAGGAGTCGTAGGTTTTAGCTGGAGTCGGAGTTGGAGTCGGATTTCTAAAAGTACTAGGAGTCGGAGTCGAAATCGGAATTTTTTATCCGACTCCAACACCTGAAGTCCAATAAATTTATTTTTTTTACATGGTTTTCCTGATTTATTTTATCCGTTTTTTTCTTTTTGTTTTATTACATTTTTACTCTAAACAAGGAACATTGCCATTTTGATGTACTGGCTACTATCAGGGACCTAAATTGCAGAGGAACTATGTAGAGAGTTTAGCAGCAAGGTGTCTGTTCACATTACACTTGAACTTCTGCATGTCAGTACACTTGGGAAAGCAGGAACCCGGAAGGGAATTCCAAAGTCTAGCAGTTCTGGGGAAGAAACTATTAGCGTAGAAGGCTTTCTTACATCTAGAGATCTCTACTGTGTAGGGGTGGGACTTTGCTGCTTGTTGGGTTTGTCGAGGATATTTTCGTCGAGGGGATACTTGTCAAAGTGTCCACCATTAAAATACTTGTAAAACAGGCAGAGGGATACAAAATTTCATCGATGGGACAGGTGCTGAAGCTTAGATGAAAGTTTAGAACCTATGAGGATGGCGACTCTCTTTTGAACCCTGTAACTTTCTAGCACGATAGAGAGAGCCCACCTTCTTTGCAGCAGCCTTGGTAATGATCTCGACGTATCTATTCTAACTCATGTTCCCTGTGAACATTAACAGTTTGAAGGAAGTACTTTGAGGTAATGTATCTTTAGCCATACCTATGGGTGGTTGGTAGGTTTCATGTAATTATTAAAGGAAACGAGCTTTGTGTTGGCAGCTTTGAACGTTACCATCCATTTTTTACCCCATTCCACTGCAGCCTGAAGGTCTTCTTCTAGGGTTTCTGCCATTACCTTAGACATGTGCTCATTAGTTTGACAGAAACAATTTTATCAGGTGAGTCATTTATGAATATCAGAAATAATAAAGGACCAAGGATCGATCCCTGATGTACACCTGCATTTATATCATATTGTTTGGATGTACGCCCATCGAGGACAACCTGGATTCTTCTATTATTAAAAAAGGATTTAATTATAAGTATTCGTCCAGTAATAATACAGGATTTTATTTTCATGAGAAGAGTATCGTGCCATACCCTGTCAAAAGCCTTAAATATACCTAGGACTACTGCCCTCCTTTCCTCTGCCTTATCCAGTGCTTGGTATATATGTTCAGAGATTACAGTTAGAATATCTGCAGTAGAATGGGTTTATCTAAATCCATATTGAGCGTCAAACAGAAGTTTAGCAGCTGTAAAGTGGTGGACTAGAGCTTGATTAATTAAGGACTCAAATATTTTGGCGATAGGAGGGAGGAGGCTAATTGGGTGAAAATTTAATGGGTCAGTTCTTTCGCCAGAGTTTTTGTAAACTGGTATCACAGAAGCAGTTTTCCAGCAGTCAGGAAAGCAAGATTCGTTAAGGCATTTGTTAAAGAGTTTAGAAAGAACTGGAGAAACCTCAGTAGAGCATTTTTTTGATAACACAGCTGGGATGAGATCAGGTCCACATGCTTTTGAGGTGTCTAGGTTTTTTATGATATTATGTAATTGAGAAGGGGTGATTTTGAGATCATCTTGTGTGGTTTCTGTCTGCCGAGGCAAATCAAGGAGGGAATGGTTTCCTGGGTCCAAGGTAGAGTTTAAAACAAACTGACGGGCAAGGACGTTAGCTTTCTCAGATGCTGTGCAAACAACCTCATGATTGTTGGATAGTGGGGGTATTGTTGATTGCCCATTATTTACTACAACTGAAATCACGAGTTCCTAATTTCTGCATTCAATGCATTTCCTGGTGGTTTCAGTATATTCATGCTTAACTGTCGCTATTTCTTTCTTACAATTACTTCTAGCTTCTATAAACTTTTGTCTGTTTGTACAGGACTTATGCCGGATAAATCTACGATATGCATGTTGCCTCTGAGCAATGGCAGCTGTGCAAGTAAAAGTAAACCAATTGGAGAGAGTGGGGTTTGCTATAGAATTCCGTGTAGGAACATGTGCTTCAATCGCTGCTTTGAACCATTCAGTAATCTCATTTACGCACTGAAGAGAAAAGACATTTTCCCGTGGGGTGTCTCTGATGTGATCTTTAATGACATCCCAGTCAGCTTTATTGTAGTACTTTGTCGTTTTAAGCAATAGCTCTTCAACTTGTGGTCGAGCGTTTAGAGATATGTCTATCATTATCACAGCAAGATCAGCATTCTCGAGTGGGCAATGAGTATTGGTTACGCAATCCTCAGAAACTGTTGTCAGAAATAGATCCAGAAATGAGGCTTACTGGTTCTGACGATCTGAGAGATAGGTCAAGAATGTTACTTTCTGTGTCAAGGAATGGGATATAGCAAAGTTATGGATGACGCTACCAGCTATGTCAGTGTTGTTAGAGAAGCCAAGCCAATTTTTGTGGTGGGCGTTAAAGTCACTAAATACATATATTTAGGCACTAGTATCAAGGGAGAGTGCTACAATTATGCTGTCAGAGACATGATTGATTATAGTACAGTCCGTGGTTGATGGATAAAGATAAAGAAAATACAGGTAACTAACGCTATGTTGTAAAGTTTGTTTAAAGCACACAAAGGCCTGGTCACCTGATTCTAGTTAGATTCCTTAGACATGGAGAGGGTGTTACGAATATAGACTCCAAATTCGTGCATGTGTCTGTCAGAATCTTTACAACAAATGGAAGATAACCAGACATGTTAAAGTGGTTAGATGGGATGTAGGAGTGCAAGTTAGTTTCACTTAGTGCTAAGATATCCGAGGAGTTTGCTAAGAGAAATGATCATCATCTAAGTTAGCTCTAAGTCCACAGATATTTGTAAATGCAAGCCTAAAGGGAGAAGGTAAATTCTTTGAGTGCGTGTCTTGTTTGAACGTTTTTTTTTGGATTGAGCTATCATTTCATTTTATTTCAAAGTTTCAGAGTTAGGGTGAGGTGCTAGGCAAAACGGATGTGCATAGCCACTACCATGCAACACAAGTAGATCATCAGCTTCTCATCTACAGAAATGGGGCCTAGGGATTGCCCACCAGAGATGATTGCAGGGCCCCTTTCCATGCGCGACATTGCACTACAAACATACCTATATTATACAACTGATAATAGAGCAGCTGCTCTAAGTGCTACCAAAGAGTTAGGGCTCTTGTACTGTCAGTCGGAAACAGCAACCAGCAATTGTCAAACCGGTACCCTCAAACCTGTCCGATAGCAGTCCAATCATGCTAGCATATATGGTAAGCAAGCACCCCCAAGATGCCCAGCTATAGGGGAATAGATGCAAATGTAGGGGACGGCATTCATTGTTTAGCTTTGCAAACTGGTGATTTGATCAAGTCACCAGCTCTAGGGAGGTTGTCGTCAAGGACTGAGGAGGCCTCCTTTTCCCGTTTGGTGCCAAGATGTATGAGGTCAGTGGTACACGTTTACAAATCGGATTTTTCCTTCTAGATGAATGATCTGACCAGGTCTACGGGTCCATCAACACCAAAAGGGTTTTCCTCATGCCTGGTTTCAAAGCCAGGTATTTCTATGCCCCCGAAGTGATAGTTTGGATTAGTAGAGTTAGTATTAAAGAATTAGTATCTGCTTTGAAGTTACACTCCCCAGAATAGGATTAAAATTGGAAGACGTGGTTACGTTTTGAAAGGAGGTATCTATGAGTATGGGGTGTAGATTTAAGGTTAATATCTACTAGGGTTAAGAAAATATCAAATATGGTTTGTGGATTAGTGACTAATTGGAAGTTTATAGTATAATGGTTAGTGTGCGTTTCAAAATGTGCTTTAGGTGTTAGTTTTCATATAAAGATAATCACAAGTACTTTATCCTATCTAATGAAAGAAAGATATAGTTGCTAGTTAATATAGATCACTTATAATCTGGGCACAAACTATGGCTCATAAGTATCTATTTTATAGATATCCTACAGAGTATAAATATAGGTTAAGCTAATACATGCCTTAGCAATAGAAATCTATAGATGTTTAGTATTTATCGAGTTTTAAAGGGTCAGCCTACTAAAGTTTAGGACTGGAAGCTAAACCCCCCTCCGAAAGTACATGCAAAGTATGTGATGTTATATTAGCTTTGAGAGAAAAGCAATTGTTTTTTTGCCCAGTTGGAAGAGGAGAGATGACATACTTACAAGAATACAGCATTAATATACAATATAGATATACAAGAATTTGGGGAGGATTTAGGAGTATAAGGATTTTTTATGTTTATCACACAAAACAGACAGGAAGGCATCTTGGAGGCAAAGTATTATCACTTTAAAGCAGATATTTAGAAATAATATTTGCACCAGTTATTTTAGTAACATACATCAGTAACAATATACATGTGGCCAGTATATGTCTTATATTTAAACATTACACTTAGTCATAGAATGATAAATAAATTATGATTTCCAAAAAGAGGGAAGCAGTATAAGTAAATAAGAGCAGGAAAACAGGTTTAGTGAATAAGCAATAACTTAATTATTTCATAATCAGTGGTTCGCACAATTTAGCAGTTTTTGTATGGTTTCGCTTTTATTTTTGGAGATATATTTTGTACTGTATTGTAATGCTTCCACTTCATCAAGATATTTCGGTCTATTGGATCACGGCAAATCCTGTCTGGACAGCTGTTTTCATTCTGGTTGTGACATAACACAGGATCAATGAAAATTCTGTCTTTGAGTAAGATCACTGTGGATTACATTGGATAACAATCGGATTGTAATCTGATAGTCATCCAGTTCCTGAATCTACTAGAATTTGGCAATTGGATTAGTTCAGGATCGATCTGGAATTGCAATCTTATCCCCCCCCCCAAAAGGGCATAAATCAATAAGAAGCAACTCATGGAACTATAGCCCTTTATAGCCTTTCTTTCCTTTTTTTTTTTACATAGGAGTCACCACTTATCAAGGCGCGGAGGCCACTCGAGGATAAGGGTTAATGAGTGTACAGAAGTCAATGGGACAATATTGTAGTAATCGTTAGTAGTTGAAATTTGGTAAATTGAATTACTTAAGGGGAACGGATCATCAAGAATTTGTTTATGTTGGACTTGAATATGACCAAATTGTAATCAACTGAAAAGCAGGCAAACGGAAGAGAGTTCTATAGGCCTGCAGTCTTAAGAAAGAAGTTTTGTTCATGGAATCTACGTTCAGGTTTAAGCACAGGTAAAGAGTGGGGGAAATTATTGATAGTGTTTTCAGCTAGACGAATGTTTCTCGTGAAAGTTTGGCAAGAGGGGACCATAGATTAGAGCCCAGACGAGCATCTGTCATGAAAATAGCAATAAAGCAGAGACAAGTTCACAGTGTCTCTTCTGTGGGAAAGAGTTTGCAGGGAAGAGGAAAAGGCATCCCCCACTAGGCTACGAAGTCTATTTTGAACTCTGTCAAGGCAGGATAACCTGCTTCTAGCAACTCCTGCCCAGATGTGGCAACAGTACTCCATCTTTGGACGTACCTGGCTCTTATATAGGTGGAGAATTGCATCAGCAGTGAGATATCTACCATTTTTCCAGCGACCTTCGCAATAGATTTGATGTACGTGTTCCATTTCAGACCAGGAGTAAAGGTCAACCCCAGAAGCTTGTCAAAAACTAGAGCTATTCAGAAGCCTTCCCAAGACTAGAGCTATTCATTTCAATTCATGCCAGATAGGGGGTCAGAGCGTTGATAATGTAAAGACAGAAGCTTGGTTTTTGATGCATTAAAAGTAACCAGCCACCTCTTCCCCCATTGTACCATGCGCTCAAGATCAGAGGAGAGAGAATCAGAAATAACTTGGACATTTATAGCCTTTGATGTGTTGCCATATATGGTAGTGTAATCAGCATAAATGTCTACGAATGATTTAAGTATGTGATTTGGAAGATTATTGATGTAGACCAGGAAGAGAGTTGGGCCCAGAATAGGCCTCTGAGGGTCTACGGAATTAATACTGTGAGCTTTTTATTTTTGCCCATCAACCACTACTCTTATGAACCTATCAGAGAGAAATGATTTAATATTTGAGAAAACTTTCCAGCTATACCGTAACTGGAGATTTTTATGTCATACCCTATAAAAGGTCTTTGATATGTGAAGAGCAATTGCTCTAGAAAATAAGGCTTCATTGAGAGATTTGCTAATCCTATGAGATATAACCGTAAGCACATCTGCTGAAGATCTAGCAGAATGGAAACCACATTGCATGTCACTAAGGAGGTTATTTTTGCCGAGGTGATTGACTACTTCTCTATTTAACATGGATTCCAGCAACTTACTCATGATGCACAGGAGACTTATTGGTCTGTACTGAGTGGAAGATGCCCGATCACCTGAATTCATAAATACAGAGTATACTGATGAGGTTTTCCGGGGTGTTGGGAAGCAATTCTCCTTAAGACAACGCTTAAACAGCTTTGTAAGTAGGGAAACTTGTTCTGGTTGAAGCTTTTTCAGCACTTTAATTGGAATGCCATCAGGGCCAGTTTCTTTACTTAAATCAAGATTTTTCATTAGCTTGGAAATATCACACACAGATATTTGTGTGTCGCATAGCATGGAAATATGGGGATTGATGGTCTTGGCCGCATAGGGTATAATTAGTTGCAAAATTGTTGGCAAAACGTTTGGCTTTATCTGATGCTGACGAGATTGCCTCAGATCCATGGATGATGTTGGGAGTGAGCACATGCTTCTGTTAAGGATCCTGTTTACTATTTGCCAAAACTGGTGGGAACCAAATCGCTGCTCAGCTACTTTGGACTTAACGAACTGAGTATACAACTCTCTTGCATCCTTTATTACTCTTTTAGTCGTAGAATCGGCTTCAGTCTCAGTACAGCTTCCTGTTTTTCCTTTGATCGTCTTTCCATAAAGACAATATCTTTTAAAAAGTTTCTTCTCTGTATAATGTGTGTCTTTACCCTCCTCTTCTGTAGATCTAGTCCCACCATTTCTTTTGTTTACTTTGCTTTATATTATATTCCCTTACATACTCAAGTAATTATTAATATCCTATTCATTTATTTTAAAACAAATTAGTTGCTAGAACAGATCGATTCTCTCACAGTACGTGAAAGATACAATTTCTTGTAAAGGTAAGAGGGGAATCTATCTCTAATCCTATGCTTATTTATGTAGAATAGAGAAAAACTTTAAGATACTCACTATCTTCATTCATGTGGGAGCGCAAAAATACTTGGTGTAGAAATCAGGCGCATGGTTACCCCTTTCGGTGGGATGGACACTTAGATCTTGTAAGATCATCCATCTAAGAGAAAGAAAACTGATAATAAAACTGGCAGAGTGAGGCCTCCTCAGTCATAGTTGACAACCTTCCTTGAGCTGGTGACTCCAACAAATTCCTGGTTTGCAAACCTAACTTACTTAAGGAGTAAATAGGCTCTGTCTATCGCCGGCTTTCACACTTTTTCTTTGTTTATTAGCCAAGCCAGAGGTACAATACCAGGGACTCACCAGAGCCACATTGTGCTTGGCCTTATTTTCTGACTAGGACATTGAACGCGGTTCCCCTATTCCCTACTTTAAATTTCACTCTTTCTCTCAGAAACTGAGAAAATTTGGTTTGCTTGCATGCCACTTGTGCTCACATGACTTATTTGGGCCGGTCGTATCTGAGAGGTTGAGTAGAAACTGATTGACAGTTTGTCTGGCTACTGTTTTTACTGATAGTACAGGAGCTCTAACTCTTTGGTAATGCTTAGACCGACTCTGTCATCAGTTGTATAATATCAGGATAGTTGTAGTGCCATGTCATGCATAGAAAGGGACTCTGCTGCTATATCTGGTGGGCTTTCACGAGACCACAACTTCTAGACTAGACTTGGCTAATGGACCACTGTGTGTGTATACTTGGTGTCAAAACCGGCCCACTTTGCTCAACACTCTTTCCCTAACCTGACATTAAACAAAAATGTAATGAAATGACAACCCAAACAAATATGATAAAACCAGACAACCACCCAAACAAAACACATTTGCCTCCACCCTTGAGGCTCACTTTCATAAATATCTGTGGGCTTAGAGGTAATATAGATGATGTAGAATCTTACCTTTTAGTAAACTTTCCGGATATCTTAGCATTAAGTGAAACAAACTTACACTCTTCAATCCCCTCTAACTACTTTAACATAATGCTGTAAGGACTTGGATAGAGGAAGAAAAGACCAATCTTGAATTGGATGACCTTTTATGTACTTTCGACATTTCATCACAGCATGAGTTACTTATATTTTCTCCACCGTTTTTCCTCAAGTCAGGATTGTACCCTAACTGATCATGTCTCTGATAGTATAGATGCAGCACTCTCCTTGAATAGTAACGCCCAAATACATGTTTAATGTCCATCATAAAAATTGGCTTGGTTTCTCTGGTTACACAGATGCAGCTGGATGCTCTACTATAGCTCATTCTCTCACACAGACATAAATGTTTCCAACTCACCTACCAGATCGTGAACCTCAACAGGCTTCACTTCTAGACCTATACCTCACCACAGAGGATTGTGTGACTAATGCCCACAGTCCACTTGGAAACGCAGACCACATAGTGGTATCAGTTGACATCACATTTAAATCCCAACCTCAAGGTGAGGAACCATTGCTCAAAGCAACAAGGTACTACAACAGGGCTGACTGGGAAACCATTAGAGAACACATCCGAGATGCCCCATGGACCGATATCTTCTCGCTTCCTGCTGAACAGTGTGCTAATGAGAAAACTGAATGGTGCAAGGCCGGCATTGAAGTCTTATAGCAAGCCCCACTCACCCCCATGGTTCACTACAGATTGTGTAGCTGCCATTGCACAAAGACAGCATGCATTCCACCGGTTTGTACGTCATAAGTCGAATACAAATAGGCAAAATTCGTAGATGCTAGAAATCATTGTAAGAGAGAAATGACAGCCAAAAGAAAGCATGCTGAAATAATCAGCAATGGAGAAGGTCGAACTGCTTGCCTAGCAATTTGCCTCCAATTCCACCTTAGAGCCAACAAACAACTCCCTCCAAAGTTTCCTTATGTGGACTGAAGCCACATTAGATGATGTAAAAATCACCCCTTCTCATGTCCGCAATATCATAAAAAACTTAGACACCTCAAAGGCCTGATCTCATCCATGCTATACTAATTAAGAAATGTTCAGCTGAGCTAGTCCCTATATTTTCCAAACTCTAAAATAAATGCCTTGCTGAATCTTGCTTCCCTAATAGCTGGAAGATGGCCTCTGCGGTACTAGTGTACAGGAATTCTGGTGAAAAAACAGACCTTCTAAATTATCACTCCATTGGTCTTTTCCCCCTCTCCGTTAAAATCTTTGAGCCTTTAATTAATCAAGCACTAGTTCACCACCTTGCAAAAGCAAATCTTCTCTCTGACAAACAGTATGGATTCAGGGAATGTCGTTCTACTGCAGATATTTTAATATTCATCTCTGAACGCATTTATCATGTACTGGATAAGGCGGGCAAAGCCAGGGCTGTAGCTCTTGATACATCCAAGGCCTTTGACAAAGTCTGGCATAAAAAGCTGCTAATGAAAATTAAATCATACGGTATAACTGGATGTATACTAAATATAATTAGATCCTCTTAGACAATAGAAGCATACAGGTTGTCATTGACGGACATACATCCAAGCAGCATAACATTAATGCGAGTGTGCCTCAGGAGTCAATCCTTGGACCATTCTTATTCATAATATTCAAAAACGATCTCCCTGATAATATTGTGTCCGAGATGGGTGTATTTGCTGATGATACAACGCTCTATAACATGCATGAGGGAAGAAGGGATGTACATAAATCTAAGACAATGGCAGAATCGTTAGAAAATGACCTCCAGACTATTATGAAATGGGGCCACAAATGGATGGTAACATTTAATGCTAGTAAAACTAAGCTGCTATCCTTTAACAATTACCAGACGTCTCTCCAACCGCCTATATCGATGAAAAATAACACTACCTTAGAATTCTACCTTCAAACTCCTCAGCCTAACATTTGCAGGCAATATAAACTGGAACAAATACATAGAGGACATTGCAAAGACTGTTGCAAAGAAGGTGGATTCTCTCTATCGAGCTAGAAGGCTATTCACACCTGAAAGTATCCTGTACCTCTACAAGGCCACCATTTGCCCATGCATGGACTATTGTTGTCACATCTTGGCTGGTGCATCTTTCACTAGCCTCTGCTTCTTGAATCGGGTCCAAAAAAAAAGTTGTCAATCTAATTAGTCCCACTATCAACCAAACTCCAGCCCCTGTCCCATCACTGCAATGTTGCATTTTTGTGTCTGTTTTACAAATATTTTAATGGAATGTGTTCTGATGAATTCCTGCACTTGTACCCCCTCGCCATACATATCCTCGACAAACCCGCTTAGCAGTAAGATCTTATCCCTTCACTGTTGAGGTCTCTAGATGCCAGAAAGCTTTCTATTCTAATAATTTCTTCCCTTGAACAGCTAGACTTTGGAATTCCCTTCCTGCTACCTGCTTCCCTGGTCGTACTGATATGCAGAAGTTAAAATGTAACATAAACCAACATCTTGCTAATCTTTCCTTGACATGGTACCAAATAGTAACCTTTTATGTCCAAGTGGTGATATGCCTTGTTAGGGGTAGACGTGAGTAAAATAAATAAATAAAGCTGGTTGTGTGTATGTGTGAGTATATTTATCATAGAAGTGAATGTTAAATGTAAAAAATGATATACATGAAAAGTAATTATAAAATGCATGCTGAATAGATGTGGGAGGCTGGTATATGGATCTGCAGAATAGATTTCCACACAGGAGTAAAGGAGTCGGAGTTGGGAGTCGGAGTCAGCGTCCTAAGAATTCTAGGAGGCGGAGTCGGAGTCTGACTTTTACCACCCGACTCCACAACCCTCGTTATAACTGTACCTTTTCATGGACTGCACAAATAAATTTCGGTTCCTTTTTCACTTTTTCTTTCCCTCTCTTCCCTGCTCTAGCCACTCTGTTCACCTTTTCCACATATCTCCATATTCCAACATGAAAAGTTTCAAGAAACAATGCAAGATTAAACCTAGACCTCCCACTACCAGGTCTTCTTCTCCAACATCAGGGATCTACGTTCCAACCTAACAGAAGTTGAAATTCAAAATGTATTTTAAATTGAAATAAATAAAGCGTCCACTAGGTGCCCATTGTTTTTTTTTGTGAATAGACATAATTGCAGCATCCAGCTCAGATACGTATACAATGCTGATAAGGGGCTTTTTTTTTTTTTACACAGTGATCACCACTTATCAAGGCCCGGAAGCCACTCAGGGATAAGGGTTATTACAAGTACAATACGTTAGTGTGGAGATTTGATGAAGTGTTTACTTAAGGGGCGGTTTATTAGGAATTTGTTAACGTTGGACTTGAACACATCCAAGTTGTAGTCCGGTGGGAAGCAGGCAGACAAAACAGAGTTCCACAGGCGTGCAGTTCTATGAAAGAAGCTTTGTTCATGGAATCCGCGTTTTGATTTAGGCACAGATATAGAGTGGGGGAAATTGTTCACAGTGGATTCAGCTAGACGGGTGTTTTTCGTGAAAGATTGGCGAGGAGGGACCAGAGATTGGAGTTCAGACGAGCACCTGCCATGGAAATAACGATAAAACAAGGATAGGCTCGCAACGTCTCTTCTGTGGGAGAGAGGTTGCAGGGTAGAGAAAAGGGCATCCCCCACTAAGCCACAAAGTCTATTTTGTACTCTGTAAAAGCAGGATAGGCTGTTTTTAGCAGCTCCTGCCCACATATGGCAACAGTATTCCATCCTTGGACGTACTTAGCTTTTATATAGATAGAGAATTGCATCAGTAGTGAGATATCTTCTGGAGCGGTAGAAGGATCTCACCATTTTTCCAGCGACCTTGGCAACAGACTTGATGAACGTGTTCCATTTCAGATCAGGAGTAAAGGTCAAACCCAGAAGCTTGTCAAAACAAGGGACCTCACCCAGACGAGAGCCATCCATCACAATTGATGCCAGATGGGGATCAGAGCGTTGATGATGTAAGGATAGGAGTTTGGTTTTGGATGCATCAAAGGTAACCAGCCACATCTTCCCCCACTGAACCACGCATTCAACATCAGAGGAGAGAGAATCGGAGAGAACTTTGTCATTTACAGCCTTTGATGTGTTGCCGTAGATGGTCGTGTCATCAGCATAGATGTCAATGAATGATTTAAGTATGTGTTTAGGGAGGTCATTGATGTAGAACAGGAGTTGGGCCCAGGATGGATCCATGAGGGACTCCAGCATTTATATTGCAGGCCTCCGATTTTTGTCCATCTACCACTACTCTTATGAGCCTATCGGAGAGAAATGATTTAATGATTGAGAAAACATTTCCAGTTATACCGTAGCTAGAAATCTTGTGAAGTAGACCCTTATGCCATACCTTGTCGAAGGCCTTTGATATGTCAAGAGCAATTGCCTTAGAAAGGAAGCCTTTGTCAAGAGATTCACTAATCTTGTGGAATATAACCGCCAGCACATCTGCGGTAGATCTTGCAGAGCGGAAACCATATTGTGTGTCACTAAGAAGGTTATTCCTGCTGAGGTGGTTGACTATTTCTCTATTTAATATGGATTCCAGCAACTTACTCATAACACACAGGAGACTTATTGGTCTGTACTGAGAGGGAGATGACTTATCACCTGAATTCTTAAATACAGGGCAAACTGATGAGGTCTTCCAGGGAGTCGAAAAGCACTTCTCCTTAAGGCAGCGCTTAAACAGTTTTGTAAGTATGGGAGCAAGTTCTGGTTGAAGCTTTTTTAACACTATAATTGGGATGCATCCAGGGCCAGTTGCTTTACTGGAATCTAGGTTCTTGATTAGCTTGGCGACCTCATGCACGGATATTTGTATGTTACCTAGCTTGTTCTGTGTTATAGGAGGAAATATAGGGAGTTGATGGCCTTCGTCGCATAGGGTAGAATTAGCTGCAAAGTTCTTTGCAAATAGTTTGGCCTTGTCTGACGCTGACGAGATGACCTCTGGTCCATTGATAATGGTTGGGATAGAACGCACACTTCTGTTCAGGATCCTATTTGTTATTTGCCAAAACTGGTGGGAACCAAGCCGCTGATCAGCTACCTTGGATTTAACAGACTGGACATATAGCTCTCTTGCATTTTTTTTATTACTCTTTTACAGTGGTTGCTGGCAGTCCTGAAAGCAGCTTTAGTCTCAGTGCATCTATTATGTTGGTAGCTATGGAAAAAGTGATTTCTGTGCGCAATAGCAGCAGCACATTCTGGGGAGAATTATGGCTGGCTGTTGGGTTTTTGCTGGAATTTTTTAGATGGTATGAATTGGTCTATGCCTACAATTAACCATTCGGTCAGATCTGATACTATAGAGGACACTTCCTTTTTAAACATGGAGTGCAGAGGTAAATCAGATATGAATGTACGGAAGCTATCCCAGTCAGCCATAGAGTATCGGTATACAGTACGGTGGAGGGGTACGTCTGGGGGCTTCTTACATTTTGTTTTTATCTTAACTGATACGACGGAGTGGTCTGAGGATCCTAGAGGAGAATGAACGGAACATGAACATAGCTCAGGGGAAGTTGAGAGAAAAAGGTCTCGGAGGCTTGCATATTGACCGGGTGTATCGGGCACACGGGTGGGTTCGCGAACAATCTGAGTGAGGTCATAAGCAATGGCAAAATCATGACAAAACCTCCCCTCATCGTCTGTCTTATTTGAATGGGTCAGCCATTCCATGTTATGGAAGTTGAAGTCACCACAGATGTGGATGTTAGCCGAGGGATGTGAAAACAGTATGTGGTCTATTTTCTCAGATATACTCTTAAAGATAGTAACTCCGCTGTTGTGGGGCCGATAGAGGGCAAATATAAATGCAGTGGTGTTAGCAAGTGCAACCCTGAAGCACATATAGGGTAAATGAGGATCTTCTCTAGAGATATCCCTGCCACATGGGAAGCCATCCTTAATGTAGGCACATATTCCATGCTCATGGCGATCTTGGGGGTCAGATTTAGCTGTTAAATTAGAGTATCCGTTAATTATGAACTCATCTAGGGAAGTGGTCGGCCCTATTCCAGTTTCACTTAGAAATAATATGTTCGGTTTCATCTCCTGTAATTGGGTTTCAACCTCTGGAAGGTTGGAACGTAGACCCCTGATGTTGGAGAAGGAGACCTGGTAGTAGGGGTCTACGTTGGAAGATGGGGTTCTAGGTTTAATCGAGTTTTTATTCTGGAGATATTTCATGTTGAGGTTTTGGGATTTGTGGAATAGGTCGGCATACTTGGTTAGAGCAGTACAGAGAGGGAAAGCAAGAGAGAAAAAGACAGAAAAATTTTTTTTTTTTGTAGCACACGAAAAGGTAAAGCCGTAACAATTACCCACTAGTATGGCATCGAGAGGCCCCTCCAGAGACTACTGCATGGTCTAGATCCACTCACCAAATTGCAATACAGCAGTCCCAGTACTTTGCGCCTGCTGATAGGACAGCCTCCGTAGTGGTTAATCCAAGGTTCGGGTCCCTGACTATCAGGCGGATAACGTCAGCCCAGACAAAACGTTTACCTCCAGCACCCTTACTAGTGACATTGCCACAAGGACAGACAGAGACAGAAAAATTTCCGACATCTCAGACTACTGGTCACCAAGTACTACCGACCTGTAAGCAGCTTTTTCTTCATCCTTTGTCAGAAAAATCACTCATTGAATGAGGACTGAATGACAAAAAAGGAGAAGCGAGAGTTACTGGAGCTGCCGATAACACATCCACTGTATTATCTACTCTCCATTTAAAAAAAAAAAAAAAAAAGGGGGAGGAGGGGAATGGGTACAAGTAACTTTGTGGCTAAGGCTCCCTTTTGTTCTTCATTGCGTCAATTAGTCGGCCATGTTTTGAATTGATGTAACCAACATCACGTCCACCAAGAGCTCATACTCCTTCATCAATTCTTTCAGTATGCTCAACCGAGCGGCTCACTGGCTGCTTGATGTGAACTCACGCTTTATAGGAAAATGTCCAATATCAAGTAGTACATACGTGCAGAATCTGTATGTGCAATATCTGGCCCTGCCACTGGAGAGCTAAGTTGATGCCCTTCTACAGTGCGTCCAGTTCAGCAAAATTTATATGTTGGTCATCATTCTCAGATTATAGCTAACCAGTGTCCTCCAGCACTGAACCGTATATTTCCAATTACACTTCGGTTAATTTTTATTTCGGACTATTAGTCTCATCTTTATTAGTTGTTGTTTTTGGATTTTTTTATTGGTTCACAACGTTTCGGCCAACTTCCTCTGGCCTTCGTCAGGTGGTAACCGCGACGGATAGGAACTTCGAATCTCCTAACTGCATTCTCAGCCATCACTGCCATCCGTAGTTGTTGTCGTCTCACCACATTTTTGACCAATTAACCTCTGGCACGCTTTGGGTGGGATTGAAACCGCTATCTTCAGACAATGTTCATCTGGAACCGTAGAGATTCAACGTCTCTATCAACTGCGCCACGGGCCCCGAAGTAAAAATAAAAATTAACATATAATGCTCATCTCAAAAAATGAATTCCAAATAAGGAATAATATATATATATATACACTTCGGTTGTTTAGAGACCTGGCACTGACCCATACATTCAGTTCCCATACATCACTCCCCACAAACTGGATTACTCCACTTTACTGCATTATCATTATATTACTGGGGGAGAGAGTCTACCACTTTGTTATTATAATCAAATTCTCCTCTTGATTATGTCAAACGCCATGTGCACATGGGAAATGCCCAATAAGCCTTCCACACAAGAATACAGTTTGTTGCATGACAATATCAGGAAATTCTGTTGCGTCATTCATGGCTTCCTTCTGCGATATTACCCTGCTGACGATGGCCTTCATGCCAAGAGGAGCCATGTTCAACCGAGATGCTGATCTTCACAGTCTAGACTCGTATTCAGAGATGCGTTTTTTTATTACTATTTATGCATCTTAACAACACAAACATGTAGTGAGAAGGGAACCTATCGATATTTTCTCCCCTCAAAAAGGCTTATTTGAACTTATATTAAGTACAATAATTAGTTAATATTTAATAATGCATTAATACTGTATTTTTAACGGCAGTTCCAAACCACTTTTCTCATCCAAATTAATACAAAATGGCGAGTCTGCTCCCCATATTTATTTATTTATTTTTAATTTTTTTTCATAGGAGTTACCACTTATCAAGGACCAGAGGCCACTCGAGGATAAGGGTTAAAGAGTGTACAGTATCAGAATCATAGTAATCGTTAGTAGTGGAAATTCGGTAAATTTGTTAACTTAAGTGGAACGGCTCATCAAGAACTTGTTTACATTGGACTTGAAGACGGCCATAAAATTATATTATCACATTTTATTGTTAGGGGAACTTTATGTATGATACTTAATATTTGAATTCTGTATCTGCCGGGATCGATGTTGTATATGTTTATATCTATAAAATATCTACTTATCAGATATAAATAATCATATTTTATGTTTTATTGTACACCAATATAGAAGTTACATAAACCGGTTTATACTATTATCTAATACTATATTGCTATATTATTGTCTTTTGTGGACTCAAGGATAAATATTTCCTGCTGTAGAAGTAAATATAAAATCCTCATATGATTACTTGAACATTTTTTCCTATTCTTATACTAACAATGTTTAACCATGTCTAAACCCATCTTTAAGAAATAGATACAAATTTATAAATATAAAATGATAATTAAAAACTGAAATTCATTCCACGTGGGGACACTGGTCTTTTAGCTAAATCAACATGTGTTGCTCGAAGGACACTAAGTTAAGTCTATCTATCTATCTATCTATCTATCTATCTATCTATCTATCTAGCCTTGTTGTGTGTAACATCTATATGTGAATCTAATCCCACCATTTCTTTCGTTTCTTTGTTTTGTATTTTCTTAAATATCCAAGAACTTATTAATATTTCATTCATTTGTTTTAAAATAAAGTGATTACTAAAACATTGTTTTTCTCACAATACTTAATACATACACGATTTCTTCTTAATGTTTGAGGGAAATCTATCTCCAATCCTACGCTTATTTATTTAGAATAGAGCAAAACTTTATTTAAGTAAGATAGCCAATATTTTCGTCCATACCGGGGCGCAGAAATACCTGGTTTAGAAACCAGGCCCATGGTTACCCCTCTCAGTGTGATAGACCTGTAGATCTTGTTAGGTCATCCGTCTAGGAGAAGAAAAACTCTGATATTAAAACTGGGGAGACAGGCCTCCTCAGTCATGATTGACAACCTTCCTAGAGACTCGTTTGTAAACGTAAATTGCTTCAAGAGTGAATAGGCTCTGCCTATTGCCAGCTTTCACACGTCTTCTTTGTCTATTTTAGCCAGACGCAGAGGTAAAATACCAGGGACTTTTATGAATTTTATGACAATAGCACCACTGCCAGCACTCTCAAAATGCATCACTAGATTGCCACGAATAATAGAGACATGCTCAGGGTGATGAAAACCAAGTTTCCAGTCACAGTTATGGTCTTCAGTGTGTTTTCAAGTGAGGGCCACACCATGTCACCTTACATTTTCGAAGTTGGCTTGAAAGTCAACACCAAAGTGTACCTGGATGTGCTGAAGAGTGTGGTATCTTCTGGTACAATCAGGTCGACGCTGGCAGACCCTGGGTGTGGCAAGACTCGGCACTGGCCCTCAAGTCCAAAGTGATCAAGGCTTTGCTTCAGCAGTAGTGCTAAAACTTTGTACCTTTCTTTCACAGGCCTCCTCCTCCCCCGGCCTGAACCCGCTAGACTACTTTGTTTGTTCATCGAGAACATCACCAACATGACCTCCCACAACACTAAAGCCAGCCTGATCGCTGCCATCCTCCCAGTATTCGCTGAGCTCCTGTCGGCACTTGTGAAAAAGGCATGCTCTCAGTTCCTGATCTGTATCGAGGTGGTAATTGAGGCTGAAGGTGGCTACATTGAATAGATGTCAGTATTATTACATAATAAAGTTACCTGAATTGAGTTTTTCAATAAAAGTTTTAAAATATAGTTATAATGTTGTTTTTTTTTAATGTGACAACTCTATCGTTCCACCCTGTTGTGTAGTAAATAAAGGGCAATCAGTAATTCCCCCACTATACAACAACCAAAAGGTCGCATGCACGGCAACTGAGAAGGCAGAACTGCTTTCCCCATGATTTGCCTCCAACTCCACCTTAAAGCCAACAAACAACTCCCTCCCAAATTTCCCTATGCGATCTGAAGCCACAATAGATGATATGAAAATCACACGATATCATAAAATCTTCGACACCTCCAAGACATGTGGGCCTGATCTTATTCCTGCTATACTAATTAAGAAATTCTCAGCTGAGCTAGCCCCCGTACTTTCCAAGCTTTACAATAAATTTCTTGCTGAATCTTGCTTCCCTAATAGTTGAAAGATGGCCACTGTGATACCAGTGTACAAGAATTCTGGTGAAAGGACTAACCCTCTCAATTATCGCCCTATTACTCTGCCCCCTCTCTTCGCTAAAATCTTTGACATTTTAATTAATCAAGCACTAGTCCATCACCTTACAAAAGCAAATCTCTCTGATAAACTGTATGAATTTAGGCAACGTCGTTCTACTTCAGATATTTTAACAGTCATCTTTGAACGCATATACCACTCACTGGATAAGGTGGGCGAAGGCCTTTAACAAAGTTTGGTACAAAGGGCTGCTAATGAAAATTAAATCATACGATATAACTGGACGTATCTATATATATGAATTCATATTACTGTTTGTTTGTTTGTTCGTTCAAAATTTGATTAATATATACAAAATATGTCTTACGTTAATCTTTCATTTATTTCTATATATAGTATGACATTTGCAAAAATATACAATTAAAAGATAACTTTATTTGCATATGACATTAAGGAAAATCGATTTTACTAAATAGCGGTATCTTAGTTAATGTTCTTAGCGAGAGAATTATTTTAAGTATTCTATTTAAAATTTTTATTTAATAAATTTTAAACAACAATCATATTGATAATATATTTAATTTATTTTGGAATTAATATTTCCAACAGCGATCTTTTTAAAAAGCTTTTTTAGTTATTTGCCCCTAGATGCTATGCATAAAAAAAACGTTCACCAAATATCATTTGGTAATTTCATTAAGTTTCTAGCTGGAAAAATAATTCCGTGTAGATAGAAAAATATTTGGCTTTTATTGTCTTTTTTTAAATATTCAAACAAAATAAAACACTTACGAAAAAAACTGAAAAAATTTCATTTGTTTGTTTTAGTTTATTCCTTAAACGGCAGTACAGAAATCGGTAAATTTTTACCATATAATCCAACGTCGTTTAATACATAAAAAAATGAAGATCTACTGCTCCCCCTCTAAATTCCACAATTTACACTTTTTTTTTCATTTTCGCGTTAATTTCATTGATTAAAAACTTAATTTTCTAATTAAAAATCTAACTTTATACGACGTGACCCAGCGGTGTTTAATCCCTAAAAAATCGAGATCTACTTTTTTCAGCCTAATACATTTAAACAGCCGTTATAAATATTATGAGAGAAGAAATTTTGAAAAAGATAAAATAATAAAATAACATATTACAGTGGGGGATCACTTTTCTATATAAATTTAATGTAAAATGAGCACCCTCTTTTTGGCCACCAAGCGTTCAACGAGACATGTTACCTCTAGCATTTTTTCAAGTTTGGCGATTGAGGGGAAAGGCAAAATTTAACAAATACAATTTGTTTTTTTCTGGTGGGGGGGGGGAATTACATTAGAAACAAAATAACGATAAATTTAATTATTTCTTATGAAACCATTCTCTACTTTCGCCTAACAATTTAATAAACAAAACAAACCCCAAAATATGAAAAATTCAATTTTTTTTTTGGGGGGGGGCGGGGGGTTACATTATAAACATAAAACGACAAATAAAAAGCAAATCAACCCCCCTCATAAAAATGCAAATTTCTTTTATTTACAAAAAAACAATAACAGTAAAAAAGTGCCCTTACAAAAATAAAAGTAAATGTGTAGTTTAGCGGTGTAAATTATTTGACAGACAAAATATTATAAAAACCATTTATTTTTATATAAAACATTATTAGACCCAAAGGCTGAAATATAACAAAAAAATCATTTTTATGTTTTTTTTTTATCATTTTTATTAGACTAAATGTGCACGCCTTACACGTTTAAAATTTGGCCTTTTTTTTAAAGATTTGTCAGATTGGCTTTTTAAGGCCAAATTTGGCCCTTTTTATGCTCTTTCATTACAAAAAATATGGCGGCGAAAAACATAGTTCATGAAAGAGCTTAAAAAAGGCCAATCTACCAAACCTGCGAAAGCAATATAGCGGCCTTGAATAATAAATATAAATGATACAAAAAAAATGATAAAAATGAATTTTTTTTCTGGTTTTATTTCAGCCTTTGGATCTAACAATGTGTTTTATATAAAAATAAATAGCTTTTATATTTTTTTGTCTGGCAAATAATTTACGCCGCTACACTACACATTTACCAAAATAAAAAATAAACACATGCATTAATGTTTATAAACGTTATTTTTTTAGGTTCACAAAATCGTGAGTTTTCTTAGGACAGTAATCCCTTCTGCCGGAATATCTATTGGAGAGGGTATCAGATACTTCTTTTTGGGGGCGATTACATTTACATGTTTTTATCCGTTCTTTTATTTTTGAAATTGTTGTGGGGGTATCCACATTACCCATGATGAAAATGATTAGTATAGACGTGTTTCAAACGGAAATTCATGTCCACCCAGGCAACGCCTGGGTGGACATGAATATAATTAGATCCGTCTTAGACAATAGGACCCTGATAGATAGACATAAATATAATTAGATCCGTCTTAGACAATAGGACCCTGCAAGTTTTCATTGATAGACGTACATCCAAACAGCATAACATTAACGCGGGAGTGCCTCAGGGGTCGATCGTTGGACTATTAATGTTCCAGATATTCATAAACAACCTCCCTGATAATATTGTGTCCGAGATAAGTATATTTGCTGAACGCTCTATAACATGTACAAAGGACAAATCTAAGACAATGGCAAAATCGTTAGAAAATGATCTCTAGACCGTAGTGGAATTGGGTCTGCAAATGGTAGTAAAACTAAGCTGCTCTCCTTTAACAATTACAAGATGCCTCTCCAACCACCGATATCCATGGCAACACTTTACCTGAGAATTCTTCTTTCAAATTCCTCGGCCTAACATTTGCGGGCAATATGAACTGAGACAAATACATTGAGGACATTGTTAAAACTGCGGCAAAGAAGATGGGCTCCCTCTATCGAGCTAGAAGACTACTCACACCTGAGAGTATCCTGTACCTCTACAAGGCCACCATTCGCCCATACATGGAGTATTGTTGTCATATACGGCTGGTGTCTCTCCCTCTTGGATAGGGTAAAAAAAAAGAGTTATCAATGTACAGGCCCCACTTTGTCAACTAAGCTGCAACCTATATCCCATTACCGCAATGTTGCATCTTTGTGCCTATAAATATTTTAATGAAATGTACTCTGATGCATTGCACTTGTTCTATAAATATTCGAATGAAATGCACTTGTGCCCCATCGACGTACATATCTCCAACAAACTCTTAGCAACAAAATCTCGCCCCATTCACTGTTGAGGTTCATAGATGTCAGAAAGCTTTCTACTTTAATAGTTTCTTCCCTCGAACAGCTATTGTTATATATTCGTTATCATCGAGGTTATCCTTGAGGGGGACCAAATTGAGCTTTCGTTACATTTGAATATGTTATATAGAGTTCTTCATTTAGGGGCACTTTTTACGTTTGGGTGTATACACTGTATAACATCAAAGATTCCGTGTGCGTATAATTGTCTCTAATATAAATGGTTGTGTGTTTGATTATCATAAAGGGAATCGTGTGTGTGACATGTAATTTCTGAACCTACCTCTGTTTCTTCTCGCTGTTGAACCATCTGGAAATTTCTCATCCTGGAGGGAGACTTGATACCTGTTTGACGAAGATTTATCACTCCAAGACGATGAATGTGTTTTATAGATTTTATTTCACTTTCCCCAGAGGTCCTGCAGCAGGTGTAAAGTGAAATCTGCTTGTGTGGTTCTTCTTCACACACGTCAGCGTTCGTCTCCCCCTCCCCAGTTAAGAGGGGGAGACCACGGAAAAACGTCCGTCTTCTTCAAAGCTCAAATCAAATCTCTCAGATCTAGCCAACCACGTCACACATACGTAATTTGGTCAGCTGACCTTTGGTTCTGGTAAACGTGTCTACCTCCACGTTTACTCACCTCTCTCTCTTTCCCTTCCTCTCCCTCTCTCTTTCTCTATTCTCTTATAGAGACACAGAGAGAGAAAAGAATTCACCGTCACTTCTTCCAACCATCGTTTCACTCTCTGCGCTCTTCGCCCTGCTTAAAAAAAAGTACTGTCGATAGTGCGTTACATCTATCGCCAACCTGCTCCAGTTCTCTGCCACCTGAACCTCACCAGCTTCGTGTCTACTCGGCGCAGGGTCGATTGATTGACACCGGCTGCATCTCTCAACCACTGTCCTAACGGCCTCCTTTGTAATTCTGGGGCCCACCTTCCTGGCCAAGAACAAGGTTCTATCCACTCCAAAATGGTGCATGTCATGCAAATCCTTCGGAGTGTCTTCATTCAAACAACATATTGCAACAGCCGCCTCATTCGGCGCCTTTAGCCAGGTCTTCCGCACCCTCGTCATCACACCTGCTCTGTTCTTCGCTGAAGGAACGATAGTGACCCTCAGTTGAAGATCAAATTCCCTAATCAGCTCTCCTAACATCATCAATCGACGCTTTACTAGCATCTCGGCAGTGCCTTTCGTCTTCACCCTCCTTTCTCCTGTAACTTCGGACTGGATCCAAGAGAACACAGTGGCTGAGTCGGTTCTCACCTCAACATTCTGTAGCCCCCATTTCAAGGCTAAGTTGATGCCCTTCATAGCCGCATCCAGTTCCGCCACATTTATGTGAGCCACGTCGTCCTTCCGCAACCAAGCAGCATCTTCTGCAGTAACACCACCTATCTCCAAGGTGACCCCCACTGCTATACAGCTTGCATCACACCACACAACACCTTCTGCACTGTTGGGTACATGCCAAACACCTCTCACTGGATCCTCCCTCTTCACCTCTTCAATAATCTCTCTCATAATGTCCACAGTCTTTTTATCAACTCCATCCTCCCACTTCGCTCCACTAGCTAGCCTTTTGATATAACTACATGCAGTCCGTAGCCATCCTGCAATAGGGTAATGGCCCACCAGTCTTTCGCATATTGAGAAGAGTTCTCGCCTGCTCAATTTTTCCGACACTTCCGGGATCTCATTTCCCCTCCGGAACACTAACTGTCCTATCTGGTCCTTTCTTAGTTGGAGCCCTAACACAGCTCCCCCCTCCAACGATTCCGGGCGTTTTGCAATTAGCCCAAATCTGTTGAGGTGTTTTACTACGTCCTCCGCAGTTGTTACCGTCTCATCCACCAAAATATCATCAATGTAGGAACTGGTGGCTCTTCTGACTGCGTCCTCCTTGCTTAGGACCGTTTTGAGGATCGCTGTCATGATTTTTGGTGCAGAATTCAGGCCAAAACCCAACCTAGTCAGGCAGTACGTTCGGCCCTTGTATCTGACCAGCTGGTATTTCCAGAATTCCTGTGAAATGTGGATCTGTAGGTATGCAGATTTTAAATCCACAATCGTTGCAGCCTTCTGAATCTGCCTCCACTCTCGCATGGTCTCTCCGCACACGTCCATCACATCGCCTCCCGTGTGACACGCAACGTGTACGTTCAGCTCCCTGAAGTCCAGTACTGGCCGAACTTTTTGTTTTGTGGGCTGAACAACCGCCATTAACGGCAGCGCACCTTCCACCTTCTCCGTCCATGGTCTTAAAATCCCCTCTGAGATCCATCGGTCCACCTCCTTCTCAAATTCACTTCTTGTGCCTCCTCACAACGTATGCTCGTAGCATTCCACTCTGTTGTTCAGTATGGGAGGTTCTCCCTTCCATGCCCACTTGACTGTCCATTTCTCACCATCAAAGTGTGCAGACAAATCTTGGTCCTCTATCGTGCAACTTTTGTCTAACCCGGCCGTTCCTGTGATACCTTTTTCGAATTGCACACCTGCAGCCCCTTGATGTCCTCCAAATCTCACGGAGTTCCTATGTACCGTAACGCCCCCTAGTCGAGCAATTGCGTCCACCCCTAGCACCACATCGACACCCGTGACAATTTTGTTAATAAAAATCGCCTGGATTGTTAGTGACATCCCACGTATCATCAACCGAACGATACTTGTGCCATTGCACTTCACCTCTCTGCCGTCAACTGCCGTAACGCTGCTGGTTCCATTGCATGTGTCAACCATGTCTTTGGTGACAATTGTTGAAGTACAGCCCGTGTCGACAAGGGCTTTTGCACTTCGTCTATTTAGGGTCACCTCTACTTGTGGTGACATACTCTGAAGCGCCTTCATCGAATAAGTGGGGTAGCCACCGGCGCAGTGGCTTCCCCCTGTTCGTTTCCCTTGGGACAGAATCTGCTGATGTGGCCGACTCCCCCACAGCGGTAACACGTGACTTCTGGCTTTGGCTCCCTGCACTCCCTCGCCATATGGGGGCCTTGGCATCGGTAGCATCTGCTAGAGAACCTGGGTCTCTGCCACAGTCCTTTCTGCTTTTCGTCCTTCACAATTTCCTGCTGCAGTTTGCTTCGTTGAGCGACAGCTGCGATTCCCTGCTCATTCTCTTTTTTCCTGGCCAGCACCCTAGCCTGTGTAATCAACTCCGCCACCTCCATAGTATTTACACCGGGCAGTTGCTGCAGAGCTATAGTAATATGGTCTGGGAAGCCATTGATAAAGGCCATCTTAACCATCTGCCGACGGCCTCCTCGATTGAATCCTGCTAGTCCCGTCAACCTCCTGATATTGTGGGCGTAAACATCGACAGGCTCTCCGATCCACACCATATGGCTTAGTTTGCCATATGTCACAAACGGTCCTTCGGTAAATGCTTCCTTCAACTTTTCCTCAATGGCGTCAACAGACAGTCGATCCTCCTCCCGCATCTCCAGATATAAAGCCAGAGCATCACCATCAAGATACAGCGGTATCAAGCTGGCTACATCTGCGATGTCCCGTAACTTAGCGACAAGTTTAACCTTGGTCAGCCAGGTTATAACATCTCCCTCTCCAGAGAACGTCATAAGCATTTCACTGCTGATCCTCTTTGCTTCCATAGTTCCCGCCGAAATAACTTGTAGTGAAGTAGAAAAAAAAAGAAATTAAAAAAAAATATATAAGACACAGCTGTTCCTTCAAAAAGGTTGAGCACTTCAACGTCCAAAAAAAAAAATTCACCGTCACAAAAAGAATTCACCGTTACTTCTTCCAACCGTCGTTTCACTCTCTGCGCTCTTCGCCCTGCTTAAAAAAAAACTACCGTTTATATGCTGCCTATTTCTCCACTTATGCAAATTGACTATCAACCAGAGCCATCTAGTTTTCCATTTCTCCAAACAGCCAATTTGCAAAGGGGGACAACTCAAACCACACTAACACCTTGTTAATCTTTCCTAAGCATGCGCTCAAACATTAGCTCCTTACGTCCAAGTTGTGATATGCCTTGTTAGAGGTGAACGTGGGTAAAAAAAAAGAAGAAATGTATCTGAATGATGGTTAAATGCATGATGGTTAAATGAATGATGGTTAAATCTGCATGATGGTTAAATATGCGATAGTTCATCACTAGCCTTAGTCCGCTGCACCATGAACATCAACAGAATCGATCTCTTGCGAGGTTCTAGCATTTCTCCCAGGTATAACACAAGCTCCCATACTTGCAACTCCTAATCATATTTTGATCGAATTTCTATAGCCACCCGATATTCGGACATTCCATTAAGCAGTCATTTAAGTGCGTAGTTATCTATCCGTTCACTTTCACGCCGCGATCCACGTTCGTCTCCGATGGTCGAAAGTAGCGGTAAAATCAGCTTCATTGATGGAAATAGTTGTATACGTGGCGACCTTCCTGTTGTTGATCCAAACTGCATCTATAGTGATGCCTTCTAATGTCTTTATCGAATCGATTCCTAACATCAGATCAAACCCAAGTTTACCACGCACCATTGATCTTTACAGGTCTGTGGGAAATGGGAACGATTCCACTGTCAAAGAAGAGTTTTACTGCCGTAGTTAAAAACGTCGATTATTGCGTAGATGATTTGTTTGCACATACGCATTATCAACGTATCATTAGTTTCGAATAAATATTGAATTTCTGAGACTATGAGAATGGAAACCGATGTGAATAATTTGAGTTAGGAATATAAGTGGGTTTATTGTAAGTTTATTGCTTGCTTTATTACTCGTCTTATTATTCACTTTCAGAAGACGTTCATTTTTCATGTTTTGTACTCGCATTGTCTTACCCTTTGTGTTTCACGCTTATGTTTCGTTTTTTTTTTTAAACGTTATCAATCAATTTATTAAGTTTGTGGTTCAGTTGCGGATATTTTATGACTATTATATATATATATATATATATATATATATATATATATATATATATATATATAACCTCTAAAAATAAACGCCATTTTATTGTTTGCGTTTACCTTTGGCATTAACGAAATTTAATAATCATAAAATGACATTTTTTATCTGGGGCTAATAAATCTGTTGAGACAAAAGTTTAACATCGCTATATTACTGGCGTGTTTGTGGCACAATATCATCAGTTGGATACCCCCGATCAAACTCGTTGGAATATTTTTCCAATCCTGTTCCATATTTTCAAATATCTCCATCTTTTTTATTAGAGTAAACATATTGGTATTATTCTTGATCACATGATACTCTTCCGTTGAAAAGAGAGGAAGATATAGTTCTTTGAAAATCGGTTGGTAGATGTCACTCAAGCAGAAACATGTCCAAATTCACGGCAGCGAAAATTCCCGGTCAACATTAATGATACACTTTGTTTCATGTTATTCCTTCCCGTTCTAATGACAGTGACACTTAAAGGTTTAATATATATATATACGAATGATGTAGTATGTTTATTTATACAAACGTTATTGGCTACACATGTGCATTCATGTTTCTGTGATGGTTTTATTCAGAAAACACCACTTTGTCAGACTGGTATATATAGACGGGCAAAGCTTCGCACCGTCATACCTATACCTATAAATATATGCACAGGCATAAAAGTTACTCACAACCATATACGTATGCATACACTCGTAGATGCCATAGCAATATTTAAAAAGGAGGGGTGGATGGTTATCTATATTATTGAAGACATTTTGGCCCAAATATAAGAACACTTCTAGGCACATAGAATACCTTTGCGTGAACGAACTCACAGACACACAGATACAAAAAGTTCCTCATATCGATTGACTTCCTAGATAAACCCCTAATTAATAACAACTCACCGAAAAAACGCCGAAGAAGAAGCTAGCATAAATAACTTAGCTAAATTAAGGAAGAAGCCATCCTCTCGTTACCTCTCAACACCATCTCAAGCGTCACCGTTTAATACTAAACTAAACGAACAGAAACAATTTATCACAAGTATTCAAAGGTGAATACACGTTGCATACTTAATTAAACATTCGAAAACGATTAACTAAAATAATCGTAAAGCAGTGCTACGTTAGGAAACCAACCACATAATTGACCCCAAGCGATAACTAAGTACTATAACTAGAAAATGCTAGGAACGGAACACTCCACAAATATGAATAAATATATAATATTATGCACCTGTTTGATTGCGTATAGTCTGAAGCACCTAAAACGAAGCATATAAACCTATCAAATATATAATTATTCTAGTATTGGAGTCAGGATAAACAACCCAAATGAAAGAATGACAACCATCGGACTTAAGTTTATATATAGATATAAAAACGTTTGCCACGATAATTAGCTCAAACACTGTGGAAGAAGAGAAAATCTAACTACTGATATAACACCTTTATTAAAATCATATAAATAAGCCCGTATATATGTTCAACTAACTGTTAATTTGGCCATATGGACATATATCTAATAAATAAACAAACAAATAAAGAAAGAAAGAATTTGAAAACTAGAAACAAATGAACAGATAAAAAATCGATGAAGAATATAAAAATAAATAAATAAATAAAATAAATAAACGAATAAATAAATAAACAAAACTTGTCAATAGAAGAACGAAGCTACCAGAAAGGAAAAAAACAACCATAAAAACCTAAAATAGGGAAGTAACGACTATAAGAGTATAACATAAATTCAGATCAAAGCGAAAAGTAAGACCAATAAGCAACCGCCAAGCTAAAAGAATACTAGCACCTCCCACTGCGATTGCTTAACTGCGCGAAATCGTATATCCACCCCTCCTCCCTCACTTCTACTCGCTTCCTTCACCACACCTTCCAAAATGGCTACTGCTCACATTCACAAAGTATACACCTAATATCTTTTAAAAACTAATGTAATTTTGACTCCTGTTTCAATATTGATTCTTTTTTACTTTGATGAAGTGTTATCCTTGAATTGAGATTACACTGAAACATGTATGCACATATGTAACCAATAGTTTTTGTATAATAAACTATATATATATATATATATATATATATATATATATATATATATATATATATATATATATATCGATTATTTCATATTATATTGTACCCAATATATAGTCGTGATTTCAAAAGTAAAAAAAAAAAATGACTTGGGTGCCATCAGCTAGAATCGAAATCGAAACCAAAACCCAAATTTTAACGCTCCAGTCCCGTTACTGAATCAATAATTTTCAGTTGGATAACAACTAGCTAAAAATAAACTAAGATTAACGTAAAATGTATATAATTTTGCGCATGCGTAGACGAACACTTTAATCGACTTACGCTTACCAAGTTTTCATTTGCTAGCAACTATTTTAACGGAGTAAAGTGCCTCAAAAGCGGTCCACAAACTGTAATTATGTGAGCCACCTTGCGCCGCTCTGCGATTTCGTCTTGGAGAGATACAGTTTGAAATAAATGGATACAGCTGGGATCGAAACTCGACGCCAAGTTGACAGTTTACGTCTCTATCTCAGCACTATCATGCAGCACTCACTTAGTGTAAGCAAAATCTTAAAGCCCCCCAAATATCTTTTCAGTTAATTTTAATCGGATGTTTATCCAATGAGCAATGTCTTACGTTAGTGACTCTACCGACGCTTTCCTTTCGAGAACTCTACCATAAAGGGATATATATATATATATATATATATATATATATATATATATATATATATATATATATATATATATATTACTACTCTTCAAATAGTATCTTGCGTACAATTTAATATTCTAGTACTCTGTGTTATTATATATCACGAAATGTATGTATGTCAGGATGTAACATCTATTTGATTTCACTCCCTGTAAAAGTGTTTAGATGAAAGTATTTGGTGATAGGAGGAGGATGTTGAGAATAGAACGTATAGCGAAGAGAAAATTAGAAGGAAGAGGAGAAGGCTCGCAAATTTCGGCGCCAGAATGTCGGAAGCCTCGCCTCGTTTTACGAAAGTGTTGGAACAGGTGCGCTCGACACCCAAGGGGTTGTAGTATCTATCAGCTATTATTCTCTCATTTCTTCTTCTTCTTCTTCTTCTTCTTCTTCTTCTTCTTCTTCTTCTTAAAAAATTGAGCGTTCGATGGCATCGAGAGATCTTCCGATGCCATCGAACGCTCAGTTAAAAAAAACAAAAAAATTTTATCAATACTTTTTCCTATTCTTCTCGTTTCATCCCCGGATTTTTCACTCTTTAGATCATTTGAATTTTGTCTTTTAACAAGTAGGAATGTGTTCTTTCTTTTGCATGATTTTTAACCTTTATAAGAATAGGACAATAATATCGATGTAATAAGAAGCAAAGGATGATTTAGGTGCGTCTCACTTCTACATTTGCATAACGCGTTTTCTAAGTGAAAATTAATCGAAGCCATTTTGTCAGCAGTTAAAGTATTTTGTAAATTTCGAAGCATATAAAATAATCAGGCCAAACGAAAAAAGCAGCTCAAATTCTCTTGAAGAATTTCTTTCATTTGAATCAACATTTTGTTACGTGGTATGCTAGATATAAAAAAAATCTTTCATTTGAATCAACATTTTGTCACGTCGTATGCTAGATATAAAAAAAATCTTTCATTTGAATCAACATTTTGTTACGTGGTATGCTAGATATAAAAAAATCTTTCATTTGAATCAACATTTTGTTACGTGGTATGCTAGATATAAAAAAATCTTCTTGTCGACCTTATTGTTCTTAGTCTTTTTATTTGACTATGAGCCCTATTTCAAAATTATATTTAAAAATGTTACTATAGTTGAGATCCTGTTCGTGTATGTTTGTAAATAAAACTCAGAATATTAAAAGGTACATGCACTGGCGTAGCAAGGGCGGGGTGGAGGTGGGCGGTCTGCCACGGGCGGCACGTTCCAGGGGACGACATTTTAAGAGGGTAAATTAAATAAATAAAGATAAATGAAAGCTAACAAAAAATCAGAAATTTTATGCCAAAAAGTTGTAAAACATTCGGACTTTTAGAGATATGTGTCTCTATTTTACGAGAGGCCCATGTCAGGGGGGGATTTTTAGGGGGTAAAAATAGAAAAAGTAAATAAAATAAATAAAAGCTAATAAATATCTGAAATTTTATTCCGAAAAGTTTTTTTAAAAATCGGAACGTTTGGAGGTATTGGAATCGGAAAAATGTGTCCCTATTTTACGAACGTCACATAACAGGGGGGCACTTTGTGAGGATAAAAAAAGAAAATAAAAAATAAATAAAAATAAATTAAAGCTAAAAAATATTTGAAATTTTATACCGAAAAGATTGTAAAATTTTGGAGGTATCAGAATCGGAAAAATATGTCCCTAATTTACGATTCCAAAACCGATTGTTTTAAATTTTCAATTTAATTTTTAATTATTGATACTAATGATAAATATTCATTGTTTTTACATTATCACTAAAACTAAAATGATAATAATATCAACATACGATGTAAATTTATTTTATTTGTAAAACAAATTTTTAAAAAAGTTACATAAATTATCTGGGTAATCTTTCAAAGAAAGCAGTTGATTTACCAGTTCCAAAAAATGTTGAAAAATTAAAAAACATTTTTTTCAAGAAAAATACTTTCAAACATCACTGATAATTAAATGATACAACGGAAAATAAGCAGCAGAAAAATACGTAATTTTGGAATTATAGAAACATTAAGCAAGTATGGAATAAAAATAGACTGTAAACAGATTTTATGATATTCATACCAAGGAATATAATTTTAAATATGAAGTAAGCGCTACACCTAAAATACTATTTAAGCGGCTTTCTATTTGATAGTTTAAATATTGCCAAATTTCTGTGAAATTTCGAACAATCACAGAGTAATTGATTTTTTTTCAAACTATTAACAAAATTTTATAATCACTAACGTATTTATGATTAAACCGAAATTTATTATGATGAATTAATTCTCGTAATAGAATTTTAGTTTTTTACTTTTCATTTATATAATAATTGTAAAAGATAATACAAGAAAATTTTTCTTATAATGAGTACTTAACTTAGAAAAATAGACTTACTTGCTTTCAAAAAAGAGTAAATATTTAAAAATATGTACATTTCTGCGGAGGTACTTGAATTCTATTTAAAACTATATTGTCTTTAAGAATGGTCTTACACTCTATCTTCAACTTCAAATTCCGTAGATGCTTAATTTTCAGACCTTGCCAAAGTAGTTCCCCGGTGTCTAATTTTCCTAAATTTAATTAAATTGAAATAAAAAAATATAAATGTGATTTTAATGTTTTTAATTCATTTGTGATTTTATCTGTTTTTGCTTTAATTTAGCTGGTGGGTTTTGCCCGGTGTCCTTTTGTCCAATCCCCTAGGAATATAATATATATATATATATATATATATATATATATATATATATATATATATATATATATATATATACATATATATATATATATATATGTGTGTGTGTGTGTGTGTGTGTGTGTGTGTATGTGTATATATGAGTATATGCTAGTGATGGAATAATTCCAAATTTTTTCCTGATCCCGATTCGGTCTTAAATTCCCGATCCGATACGATTCCCGATTCCGATTCTTTTTAAATTTCTAAATATTAAACTAGTAATTTGTTTATGTCTTTTTTTTCGAATTACTCTGAAACCTTCTCATGTCTGCATATATTTTCGCAAACAAAAAATGCACTTAGTGTGTGTGTGTGGGGGGGGAAAGGACATATATTAAATATACAGGGGGTGGGGTTCTAAATATTTTTCTCGAATGTTTTTCTTGTAATTGATTGAAAATAATAAAACAACTAAAGATGCATTTCTCTTTTAAAACAAAGCCGATTTGCATTTGTCATTAGTTGGCAAAATGCTATTTGAATATTTCATAAACAATTGAAAATAATTAATGATTGTTATGCAAAATAAAACGATATAGGAACAGTATAGTTAACAAAGTCTCCTCTCCATTTTAAACATGAGTTCCTAAATAACATAGTTTCTATATAGAAAACAATTCTTAACTTAACGGATGTGAATGTATTCTTAACTATTCTATACGTTCTCTCTACCAAACAATGTTCATGCGTTTACCATAATCATCAATATTTGCCCTGTTATTACTGCTGACAATGTCATAGATATGTAGTAGGCTGATTTGTTTTAATGCAAAAACAAAAAAATACAAAAAAACTAAAAACAAAACAAAAACTAACAAAACAACAAACAAAAAACAAGATACAGATAATTATAATAGAAATACTTTTTACTAATATTGTGAGAATTTTCGACTAACACCCTTGGCTAAAAATGATATTTTCCTTTTGTTTTATTCGACTTTTATTTTGTTTTATGCGATCGCCTTAAAATCTTGCTGGAAAAAGGCACAAACAATTATTTTTAAATTTAAACTTTCGTATATTAATTTAACCTAAAATGATGAATAATCATCATTTCAAGGCTACTCAAACATTGTAGAAATATTCACTAAGCCGAAGTATGACTGGCAAGGTTGTAAAACTATGCGTAATCGCTTGGACCCCCCCCCCAAAAAAAACTTACAGAATTTATTTCCATGTGGAAAATTATTTTTGGTTAGCGTTGTAAAATACTACAATGTCTCTGAAATGAAAAATTTCTAAACTGAAAGGATCTAGATATCTAACTTGCTGAAGGAAACATAGTTAACAAAGTAGAGAAACATCTTATTGAGTGGCAAGAAGTGGCGGGAAATTCTAGCTAGATTGCTAGGCATAATCAGGCTAGATTGCTGGACATCATCTGGTTTCTCGCCAAGCAGAAGGTGGCACAACGAGGTCACCAGGAAGACATCCGTAATGATGAAAGAGATCAAGAAAACAAAGGGGATTTTTAGAATTGGTAAATTTATTGGCCAAGTATGAACCTGTGCTCCGTGAACATTTGGTGAAAGTTAACCTGGCAAAGAAAATCGCTATTTCTCTATCTGTCACCAGAAATTCAAAATGAATTTGTGAGCATTTTGGCAAAGCAGATGAGAACGAAAATCATCATATAGTTTCCGTCCTGTAAGATCTACAGCAGATGTGCTTACAGTTATATCTCATAGGATTAGTGAATCTCTCGATGGAGGCTACCTTTCTAGGGCAATTGGTAGAGTATGGCATAAAAGGTTACTCCACAAGATCTCCAGCTACAGTATAGCTGAAAATGTCTTCTCAATTAATAAATCATTTCTCTCTGATAGGTTCATAAGAGTAGTGGTTGATGGGCAGAAATCAGAAGCTCTTAGTATTAATGCTAGAGTCACTCAGGGGTCCATCCTGGGCCCAACTCTCTTCCTGATTTATATTAATGATATTCCACATCACATCCTTATATCATTCGTAGACATCTATGCTATTGACACTACTATCTATGGTAGCACATCTAAGACAGTAAACGACCAAGTTCTCTCTAATTCTCTCTCCCCTGATCTTGAGCAAGTGGTACAATTGGGAAAGAGGTGGCTTGTTACTTTTAATGCATCTAAAACCAAGCTTTTATCTTTAACTCATCAACACTCTGATCCCCATCTGGCATCAATTGAAATGAATGGCTCCCGTCTTAGGGAGACCTCATATTTTGACAAGCTTCTGGGCTTGACCTTTACTCCTGATCTTAAATGGAACACGTACATTAAATCTGTTGCCAAGGCCGCTGGAAAAATGGTGGGATCCTTCTATCGATCCAGTAGATATCTCACTGCTGATGCAATTCTCTATCTATATAAGAGCCAGGTACGTCCAAGGATGGTGTACTGTTGCCACATCTGTCCAGGAGCTGCTAGAAAGGTCTATCCTACCTTGATAGAGTTCAAAATAGACTTCGTAGCCTTGTGGGGGATGTCGTTTTCTCTTCCCTGTAACCTCTTTCTCACAGAAGAGATGTTGCGAGTTTGTCTCTGCTTTATCGTTATTTTCATGGTAAGTGCTCGTCTGAGCTCCATTCTATGCCCCCCCTCGTCAAACTTTCACAAGAAATACCCGTCTAGCAGAAAACACTATCGCTAATTTCCCCTACTCTTTATCTCTGCCTAAACCTAAACGTAGATTCTATCAGCAAAGCTTCTTTCTTAGAACTGCACGCCTATAGAATTGTCTTCCGTTTTTCTGCTTTCCAGCTGACTACAATATGCTTGTCTTCAAGTCTAATGCAAACAAGTTTTTTATGAGCCGTTCCATATACGTTAACAAATTTCCCGAATCTCCATCACTAACGGTTACTATTTTGTCCAATTTTTACTGTACACTCTTTAACCTCGAGTGGCCTCTGGGCTTTGATAAGTGGTGATGCCTATGTAAAAAAAATCGATCAGATCAAAGAAAGCAAATATTTTTGCATATTTTTTGATAGCACTCCTGATGTATCTTGCAATGACCAGATGAGTGAGGTGTTGCGCTACGTAAAAATAGACGAAAATAAAGTGACAGTGGAGGAGTTGTTTCTCCGTTTCATCGAGACAAAAGGTAAAAGCGCGGAGGACATTTCTAAACTGATTTTGAGAGAATTGGAGAACGATGCGATTCAGATTGGTGACTGTATTGGCCAGGCATTTGACAATGCTACTATTATGGCATGCTACCGATCGGGTGTGCAGAAACGAATCTCCGAAATCAACCCAAAAGCTCTATTCGTGTCATGCACTAACAATTCATTAAATCTGGCTTGTTCACATGCTGCTTCTGTAGCGATTCACTCTGTTACATTTTTGGCATACTTGACCGGTTTTTCTCATTCTTTTCTGCATGTACACAGCGCTGAGATGTCTTGATTCAGTTTACCAGTCTAAGTATCAAGCGGACTGTGGAAACTAGACGGAGTAGTCGAGCAGATGCTGTAAATGATGTGGTAAAAATAATTATTGGAAGTCGCCATTGCCTTAGAACAATTCACAGAAGAAGGGGAAAATGCAACCACAAGATCAGATGCATCTTTCGGTATTGTTGTTTCCGTTTCTTTTATTTCTGAGATTTTGGAAAACTATTCTCCCAGAAATCAATGATGCCCACAAGTATCTTCAAGAAAAGGGGCTGGATCTGCAACAAAGCTCTGTCAGGCTGACGGTGTTGGGAGATTGCCTTCTTCAGAATAGAGAAAAGATGGTGGACACTGCAATAGACGAGTAAAAAAACAAAAAAACAAAAAAAAAACAAACTCTACTCTTAAATGGAGATAAGCATGGGGCATCGTATCCGCAAAAAGAAACGAATGGGTGGTGAACGATTGACTGATGCAGCATTGGATTTTGATGCTGAGTTGAGACGGGAAATGCTGTCTGTCATAAACAGGTTGACTGAAGAAATATCTTGCAGATTTCAACAAGTTCACGATCTTGCAAGTAAATACGTTTTTCTTACACCGTCAAATCTGCTTGATGATAATTATAATTGTCAGCTCGGTGCAGTTGACGAGGATATAGAGAAAGATGAATTTTTTGCAGAAAGGAAGAGATTACAGTATATTGTGAAAGCTTCAGGAAAAGACAAAATGAATGGACCTCTTGAACTTTTGAACTTTATACAGAGATACCACCTTGGGGGTTCCGTCCCTAATATTGTGATCTTGCTGTGCATTTTTCTTACCTGAGCGATTAGCGTTGCTAGCTGTGAGCGCTCTTTCTCGAAACCGAAACTCATAAAAAAATACTTTCGATCAAAAATGAGCCAGATAAGGCTTACAGACTTGGAAATCCTATCCGCGGAGAGGGAACTTATCGATAGAGTGAATTTTGATAGAGTTATTGATACCTTTGCCGAAAAAATGCGAAAAGTATGTTTGTAAATTTTCAACCGACTTGATGCCTTGTGATAGTTCTCTCACAAAAAATAAATTTATAGACTTATTTTCAATTGATAAATGCATTCATTAAAAATTTTTTAACCTATTTTTATACAGGATTGAAACATTATAAACAACAACAAATTTATTAAATTTTGCGCTTAAACCAAGCATTTCAAAAAACACCGATACAAGACGTTTTTTTTTCTCTTCGAGAGGCTATTATTAACATTATGAAGAAAAAGAAAAGAAAACTACATCGGATTATCCTCTCTTTGATACAGCCATGTTTTTTGCGAAAATTCGAACTTTAACAACAACAAAAAAGTAAATAAAAATGATTTTATCATTTCATAACATTTTCAGGTGCCCAAATGTTATCATTTAAATTTATTATTATATTTGTTTGTGTAACCAATTAATTTAATTTAACATTTTATTATAATTTGAATTATACGTTTTTGTTTTGAAAAAAAATATTTGGTTTCTTTTATTTTTCATATTAACGTTTACATAATTCCTTTCAAATTAATATTTACATACTTATTATTATTCAAATTATTGAAAAGAAATTGTTAAATTAAATTAAAATTAAAAAATGGGAATTGTGTAAACATTAGTTCAATGAAAATAAATATTTTGAGTTTTTTTTTAAATTTTTAACGTTTTAACAGGTTGTGATATGACAGCAGTAGACGGGAGGGCGTCAAAACAAATAATCATATGCCAGCGGGGAGGGGGGCAACACAGGTAATCATATGCCAGCAGTGGGGGGCAAGACATGTAATTATATTTCAGCGGTGTGTGTGGGGTGAAACAGGTAACGGGGGGGGGGAATTTTCCGACTGCCCCGGGCGGCAGAAACTGATGCTACGCCACTGGGTACATGTATATATTTCGTCACATCACACATTACATCCTTACAGTTCATTATAGAGACTTACAAAGTAGACACCATTACGATAAATAGTTTTTCGCAACCGTTTCAAAGTTATTTAACATTAGAATGCAAAGCCCATTGTAAACGAGTCAGTGTAGATTTACCACTTGATAAAATTTAGGTTCAAACTTTTTCCAACAGTATTTGTACGCAATTGAATAAAGATTATGCTTTGAAGATAGATAACCATTAGGCAAAGACGTAAGTACCCCCGACAAACCCGACAAGCAGCACAGTTGAGATCCCTAGATGTAAGAGAGCCTTCTACTCCAGTAGTTTCTTCCCCAGAACTGCTGGACTTTGGAATTCCCTTCCGAGTTCCTGCTTCCCCAACTCTACTGACATGCAGAATTTCAAGTGTAACATGAACCGACATCTTGCTGCCCAACTCCCCTCATAGTACCCCTGTAGCTTATGTCCCTGATAATAGCCCCCTACAGCAAAGTGGCAATGTGCCTTGTTTGGGGTAAAATTGCAATAAAAAACAAAAAAAATATTTCTATATTAGAAGTCCTTAATAGATTGTCTAAGGTAAAGAATTAGGAAGGAAAATAAATTCTGAACAAAGCTAAAATAGCAAGTTTATTTGAATTATATATAAATATAATGTAGTTTTTGTTTTCAATTATTACACTTCAAATTAATTGGCAATGTTATTTTCGAAATTCCGTACAGATTCCCAAATTCGACAATATTCTCAGAAAAAGTCAGAGGTTACACAAGTCGTGAGAATTACAAATTAGAGAACAGTTGTTTGAAGAATACAAATAATACATTTTTATTTTTTGTTTTGCGTTTGAGTAAAATGACGATTAGGATATTCATATTCACGGAGGAATCGGAGAGATTTTTGTTCGGAATAATTAATGTATGATATTAACATATCTATTTACTTAGCCATTGTTTATCTCTTCCCCTCCCCAATCTGTCCATTTGATTTATTGCTTCACGATGTAACTAAAATGGCGGCCGTTCGTAGAGTGTTTGCATCATCGGCTGGCAATTGTCTGTAAACGGAATCGAGCAACAACTCGAGAATCTCAAACTTGTCATATGGAAAGTGGATCCCAATACGTTATTTGTAATGCATACCGAAGAAACAAGCATCGTTAATAATCGGCATGACAACACACACACACACACACACACACACACACACACACACACACACACACACACACACACACACACACACACACACGTATATGTATTTAGGGGTGGGAAAGTAATTTCATAATTATTATATTTTTGGAGTCTAAGTTGATTCTTAGCATTAGAGAGTAATCAATAAGAACGCATTTCAAAAGCTTGCGGATCAACAAGCGACCCATGACTATAAATAAGGAAAGTCCATTTAATATTTAAAACAACTTTAATGGAGTCGTTCTTGGTAATCTCCATATATAATATTTTGATTGCAGAAATTCCCCTTTGGACCAAAGTATCGCAGGTTTGCAACAACAGGTGTAACATACAAATTTATTCTGCTTAGACCACATACAAATTATGTTTAGGTAATATACAATTATGTTTAGGCAACATACACATTTTTATGTTTAGTCACTGTCTTATATAACTTTAGAACGCCATTTTAGACACATTTAGTCGTTATTATAAAACCCTACATTTCATCCTAAGAGCAACAGTATCACAATCGCATCATCTTTACAGGAGGTAGTTCTTATTTTTCCCTCCAAATATAAAGTCCTCCTACCACCCCCAGTCAATTCTGCACTTTTGACAGATATGGGGTTTCACCCTTCATAACTTGATCATAAACATATAGACATTGCATTAACTTTTGCTTCTCCGAATCATAAATAATAACGTCTCTCCAGCCAGATTACGCATAATCTCATTGGCTGAGACATTCTTATATTCCGGAATGATTATGTTGCCTAGATACACGAGCACTTGAAAAACTATCCAAAATAGCGTCGCTCGTTAAAGGAGACATAACTTACAAACACGGCGGCAAGTCTATTTGGGCAAAATATTAAGATCTTTTTGTTATGTCTTACATTATACTGCATCATTTTGTATTTAATCTGTCTGTTTGTCTGTCTCTCTCTCTATCTCCATCTCTCTTTGTATATATTCTTCCCAACTCCCTCTATGTGTCTCTTTCTCTCTCTCTTACACTCTCGCACTCTCGCTCGCTTTCTTTCTCTCTCGCTCGCCTTTTGCATTTATTGCAGAAGAAAAACAAAAAAACATTACCCAGCAATCTCCACGAAAAACAAACAAACATTCATTTCCTCTCTCTCGCGCTCGCCCGCTTTGTACATTTGTTCCAGTAATTATATTTAAAAAAAAAATAATTACGTTTTTTAAACTGTAATTCATTTTAATATACTTTATTTAAACCTGTGCAATCTATACGAACTATTGTTTTTAATTAACTATATTTTATGTTTTTTTATCTCACCCCCTTATAATAAAAATATACAAAAATTCGTAAAATTTTTTATCAACTGATTCTTTGTTTTAAACACATATAATTTCAAATAACTATATTTAAGCTATTATGTATTTTGCCAAACTATTTAGATATTTATTTACAGAAACATGAACAAAAACCAATGACTGTGTCACATCAGTACGAATCCGGTGGATGATATTGCCGAAACATTTATTTTTTAGATCGGCAACAATCGTAATATGGACTGATTCTCGAGATTGCGTACACGTTAACTTTTTTTGATGGGGGGTGGGTGGAGTAAATTTGTACAGAAATAGTTTAAATGGATTTCTAGCTAGTCTCTCTCTCTCTATCCCTCTCTCTATCTATTTATCTATCGATCGATCTCTCCTCCTCTTTCCATTCCGTTCAGGAGACATCAGCAAGCTGACTCGTTCACAGACCCCAAAACTTCTCTATTCGAAAACAACCAATACTACCAGGGCTTCTGACCTTATGCCTGATTTTGACAAGAAGAAACAAGAATCCATCATGACTACCGCCGGACACATGTGGACTTGATATAACACACACGCACACACACACACACACACACACACACACACACACACACACACACACACACACACACATCTGCATGGAAACGCATGCGTACTATACGCAAACATTATTGTATATATATAAAGTCTTTTCCCTTTATAAACAAATTCGTTCTGCCCTTCATATATGAAGTCTTTCTCTTTCTTACTAACGAGATATTTAACACCGTGTGCGTTTTCCTGATGTCGTCCATACTTAAGGACATATTCATTTACTTACATTCTTCTTTTATATTCCCTTTTATTTACGTACTAGCAGGACCCGTTAACCGGCAATAACCTAAGCGATATTAAAAATGTCTTCACCAGAACGCAAGATGTTTACGTTACTGGCATAAATACACTTGTTTTGCATTGGCAAAGTGTGTTGAGTCTGATGGTGCTTATTTCGATCAGTATTTTATTGTTCAAATCGAGATATATCTTCATCTGAATTTAAAAGTTTAAACCGCCAAACTTTCTTGTTAAGCTGATTGTTTTCCCATTTTGCATGCAGATTTGTCAAGAAGAAAGGTATATTTAAAGTTGATTATATTGTCAAAATTTTGTTTATGCAAAGATAATGTTATTCACAAAACTACATCAGCTCGTAAAATTTAAATCATGTTTGATGACGTTTCTAATTTACAATAGGACTAAAAGCACATTATTCACCAAGTTCGTTGTATAAGGCTGTATTGCGACAGATGCTTCAAATGTCTATGAAATCGCTCTACCAGTCCTTTCAGAATGGTTTTGGTTACTATGTCTTTTGAGATGTACTTTAATAGGACTTCAGTGTGACAATCAAAAAATTGATTAATAGTCGTTAGCAGTAGTTCTGGTAAAGAGGTAGAGGTCCAACAATGTGCATATGCAGAGGAGGGAACATGGCATAGCTGAATGTACCGATGAGAACTTAGTTTTTCAGCGAACTTTGAAACGTTGGCAGTCTACAGTTTTACCCCTTTGTTCATCCCAGGTCACACAAATCTTTTACTGATCATTTGTTCTTTTGCTGGAGTGGGAGAATGGATGAAAATGATCGAATATGCGTCGCCATGGTGAAGATAAAACGCAGAAATTTTTCACTAAAATTGGTTGATACGAGTTTGTAGTTTCAGAAAAGTGCTTTGTTGCAAGGTGGTGTCTGATGCTAAGTTCTTACTGATTGAATTTTCGTCTAGTCAAAAACGTGCATCAACTTCAATCTTCTGGTCTCTTTTGATCAGTTGATATATAATTCAAAGTGATTATTAATCCGGATATGGAGATAATGCACATCTTAGTAGTTTGTGGTCCGTGTAAAAAGTGAATTATTTACATTCGAGCACGTGCTTGAAATGTTTGACTGCAAGGTAGATTACTAAAGATTCCATAGAGAGTGTGCTGTATTTGGATGATGATATGCTGAGCTTAGAAAAAAAGAGCTATATAGGTATCTTGATTTTATCAATCCCTGATATAATACCACGCATACAGCTTACTTTGAAATTATGCGCATCTGTGATTAGAGTTAATTTGTTTGAATGCTGTCAACAAGGTACGTGAGTTTTGTGCATTTTGTCAATGCGGATTTAACTATGTTCAGTGCACGAAGTGCTTCTGTGTTGATTTTTTGTCTTTTCCCTTTGTTCTTTAGGATAATCGGTAAAAGAGATAGATTGGATCTCCAACTTCTAACGTAGACCGTCACTACCAGTTCTCCTTCTCTAACATCAGGGGTCTACGTTCTAACCTTCCAGAGGTTAAAACCCAATTACAGGAGACTAAACCAGACATATTATTTCTAAGTGAAATTGGCATTGGACAAACCATTTTCCTAGATGAGTTCGTAATTAAAGGATACTCTAACTTAATTTCTAAATCTGACCCCCAAGATCGCTGTGGAATATGTGTCTATATAAAAGATAGCTTTCCATATGGTAGGGACATCCCCAGAGAAGAGCCTAACTTACACTATATGTGCTTCCGGGTTGCACTTGCTTAAACTACTGCGTTTATATTTGCTCTCTATCACCCTCACAACAGCGGAGTTCTATCTTTAAAAGCATATCTGAGAAAATTGACCACGCCCTATCATTCAGCTAATATTCATGTCTGTGGAGACTTCAATGTTCACAATGTGGAATGGTTGATTTACTCAAACAAGACCGATGATGAGGAGAGGTTCTGTCATGATTTCTCCATTGTTTATGACCTCACTCAGATTGTTCACGAACCCACCTGTGTTCCCGATACTGACAGCCAGTATGCAAGTCTCCTAGACCTCTTTCTCACAACTTGCTCAGAACTGTGTTCAGCTTTTGTTCTGTCTCCACTTGGATCTTACGACCACTCAGTTGTATCAGTTAAGATAAAAATGAAATGTAATAAGTCCCCAAATGTACCTCTACATCGTACAGTATATCGATACTCTATGGCTGACTGGGATAGCTTCCGTACATTTATATCGGATCTACCTCTGCGTTCCATGTTTAAAAAGGATGTGTCCTCTATATTATCAGACCTGACAGGATGGTTAATTGTAGGTATAGACCGTTTCATACCCTCGAAAAAGTTCCAGCAAAAACCTGACAGCCAGCCGTGGTTCTCTCTGGAATGTGCTGCTGCCATTGCGCATAAAAATCATTTTTTCTATTGCTTCCAACGTAATAGATGTAATGAGACTAAAGCTGCTTTCAGGACTGCCAGCAACCACTGTAAAAAAGTAATAAAGAAAGCAAGAGAGTTGTATGCTCAGTCCGTCAAGTCCAAAGTAGCTGAGCAGCGGCTTGGTTCCCACCAGTTTTGGCAAATAGCAAACAGAATCCTGAACAGAAGCGTATGCTCTATCCCAACTCTCATAAATGGATCTGAGGTAATCTCGTCAGCATCAGACAAAGCCAAACTCTTTGCCAAGAACTTTGCAGCTAATTCAACCCTTTGCGACCAAGGCTGCCAACCTCCAATATTTCCTCCTGTATCAGAAAACATGCTATGTGATATACAAATATCTGTACGTGATGTTCCCAAGATAATCAAAAACCTTGATTCCAGTAAAGCAACTGGCCCTGACGGTATTCCAATTATAGTACCCAAAAGACTTCAACCAGAACTTGCGCCCATCCTTACAAAACTGTTTAAACGTTGTCTTAATGAGAATAGCTTCCCGTCACCCTGGAAAATCTCATCAGAATTCCCCGTATTAAATAATCCAGGTGATCGCTCATCTCCCTTTCAGTACAGGCCAATAAGTTTCCTGTGCGTCATGAGTAAGTTGCTGGAATCTGTGTTAAATAGAAAAGTAATCAACCATCCCAGCAAAAATAACCTTCTTAGTGACACGCAATGTTTTCCGTTCTGCTAGATCTACAGCAGATGTGCTTAGTTATATGTCATAGGATTAGCGAATCTCTCGACGGAGGCTACCTTTCTAGGGCAATTGCTCTTGACATATGAAAGGCCTTTGATAGAGTATGGCATAAAGGTTTACCTCACAAGATCTCCAGCTACGGTATAGCTGAAAATGTCTTCTCAATTATTAAATCATTTCTCTCTTATAGGTTCATAAGCGTAGTAGTTGATGGGCAGAAATCAGAAGCTCTTAGTATAAATGCTGGAGCCCCTCAGGGGTCCATCCTCGGTCCAACTCTTTTCCTGATCTTTATTAATGATCTTCCAAATCCTTACATCATTCGTAGACATCTATGCTGATGACACTACTATCTATGGTAGCACATCTAAGACCGTAAACGACCAAGTTCTCTCTGATTCTCTAATCTTGAGCAATTGGGAAAGAGGTGACTTGTTACTTTTAATGCATTTAAAACCAAGCTTTTATTTTTAACTCATCAACACTCTGATCCCCATCTGGCATCAATTGAAATGAATGGCTCGTGTCTTAGGGAGGCCTCATGTTTTGACATGATTCTGGGCTTGACCTTTACGCCTGATCTTAAATGGAACACGTACATTAAATCCGTTGCCAAGGCCGCTGGAAAAATGGTGGGATCCTTCTATCGATCCAGTAGATATCTTACTGCTGATGCTATTCTCTATCTATATAAGAGCCAGGTACGTCCAAGGATGGTGTACTGTTGCCACATCTGTCCAGAAGCTGCTAGAAAGGTCTATCCTGCCTTGATAGAGTTCGAAGTAAACTTCGTAGCCTTGTGGGAGTGTCATTTTCTCTTCCCTGTAACCTCTTTCTCACAGAAGAGATGTTGCGAGTTTGTCTCTGCTTTATCGTTATTTTTATGGCAAGTGCTCGACTGAACTCCATTCTATGCCCCCCCCCCTCGTCAAACTTTCACAAGAAATACCCGTCTAGCAGAAAACACTATCATTAATTTCCCCTACTCTTTATCTCTGCCTAAACCTAAATGTAGATTTCATGAGCAAAGCTTCTTTCTTAGAACTGCACGCCTATGAAATTGTCTTCCGTTTTTCTGCTTTCCAGCTGACTACAGTATGGTTGTCTTCAAGTCTAACGTAAACAAGTTAACAAATTTTCCGAATCTCCATCACTAACGGTTTCTATATTGTCCAATTTTTACTGTACACTCTTTAACCCTTATCCTCGAATGGCCTCTGGGCTTTGATAAGCGGTGACGCCTATGTAAAAAAAAAAACAAACAAAAAAAAAAAATGACGAATTCTACGAATCGTCGCAACTGACAAAGTAGTTGAAATGACTGTATTTTCAGGTAAATGTTTTTACCTCCCAAATGTTATTTCCTTTATCAAATTAGTATCCCCAAAACTAAAGTGGTTGGCACCGAATGCATATTTATTTTTAGACCATACTGGACTAGTCTTTGTAGAATTTCTATCACTTCATCCGGACTTACTATGAGAGAGTCATCTATGTACGCTTATATATAAGGCAGTCCTCTTATGACGTTATCAAGGAGGTGTTCAAAGGTTTGGATAATGGTTTTCAACCCCAAATACACCCGTTTGAACTGAAAGAGTGGTCATGTTTGAACTGAAAGTTGGTCACGCCCATTTTCAGAATGTCTCCTTCTGCTGGGATTTAGTAGAAATCTTTAGTCAGATCTCATTTGGGAAATACTATTGTATTATGGCGTCCCAATGTGAAATCGTGTACGTGTGCTACTATGCATAACGGTATGGTGTAATCGTCACATACACAATGAAAATTTAAATCGAGTTGATAAACAAGATGAAGCGTATAGACTTTTTCGGAAGGTTCACTTATTCCATCCTCAATCACCTGCTTTTGGCATGTTTGTAGTTTTTAGGCAATAGACGCAATAGACGTCAGGATTCGAATTATTAAAGTTTAAATGCCGGAATTAATTATCAAAGTTAAAAAAGCGAAATTCAATTTCCACCCCCTTTTTTTTTTACAAAAGAATCACCACATAAAGGCTCGGAGGCCACTTGAGCATAATTATTTAAATTTAAAAAAGAAATCAATTTCTGGCTTTAATTAAAGTTTAAACCGAAATTATCTGCAGTTTTATTTATTTTTGTTATAACTATTTTGTGTATAATATATAATTCTATTGTTCCTATATTTTCTTAGTTCAAGATCTATTAAGGCTCTTGAGTGTTTCTCCAAGTCATATGTACAGTTCTCGTTTAGCGTAACAGTGTTTTATTAGCGATATTAGTATATTATGTATATTATGTATATTATGTATAGGATACTGTAAAATATTTTGCAGTCTCCCAACAATTCCTATATTGTTAACTTTTCTTCTCCTTCACAATTTCCGGTCTCAAAATTCAATACACATAAAAAAACTCACTTCTGCCAAAAGAATTTCTCTCATCTGGTCAACAGGCTTTTTATTAAAACTGTCTGCCTTTCATATGCGTATTAGATACCCTGAAGTCCCGTTACGAGACCGCCAGCCTATAAATAAACACAGCGACCATTTTTTTCTTGCTTTACACGAACACTCCATGCTGTACAAAAATCAGGTTTGTACTAATTTTTAATTACAGAGGACTATTTACAGTAGCGTGTGTAAGAGGGGGTAAACCAAATGATCTATCGGTTTCATTTCGAAGAACGAATACGCATATTATTTCTGTTATTATATTCAATTTTAGTGTTTATACAATCAATGTATTATAAAGCGTTATTGTATGTTGAACTATTGTTATTAAATATTTATTCAGTAGAGGAATGAGTGCTAATTATATGGCCGATTAATATTGGAATATGCTTGATAATAGAAGCTGAATTAGGATTAACATAAAATTTTGATTTTATATATGGCTTATATATGTTCTGGATGAGGTTAAAGGTAACATTCAGTAAGCTTGTGATCTTAACTCCAGCTCTGATTTCAACGTTAAGTCATAAATATTTCACTGTATATTTTTTGCATCAGTCGTTTACCAGTAATGTCTCTCTGGTAAAAGCGGATGGCTCTCTCTTGAATTTAAGTGACAGTAAGTCACACAACAACTCCAGCACTTATCATTTCAGATGTGGTTCTATTCTTCCTTACTCTTTCCATTCACCCAAACAAAAAATCTTCTATCATGTGGTTAGAGTGTTTTCCTTCATCAGCCCACTCAACCTAACATGTTCAATAGGCTCATTTAAATTAAAATTCGACAAATATAAGAATCTCGAAACAAAAATAATGAAAATGTGTCACATTAAAATCATCACAACATTAGATATGCTTGGTTTTATTAATAAGTCAGAAAATACCAAGTAAACTCCATATGCAATCAATCCAGATTAATATTTACTGTTTATAGCAGTACCGCAAACACGTTAACAAAGCTATTGTCAATAAAATAAATGCTAAACTCTTACAGCATAACGAGTCTAATAAGAAGGACAACGTCGCATAAATTTCAACTGGAACGAAACGGAACCTACTGAAAACAGTGGAGATTTACTTTCATTCAGATCTAACAAAAACACCAGCAGCAGCTGCTATCACTCGACGGTGAAAGCTTGTGTGTTATAATACTCCTGCAAACTGGAATCCTTGCTGTCATTATAATCAAGTAAATGTTCATGTTGATACTAATTTAAGAAATATTTTCTTATGAAATTTGGCAAAATTACATTCTCGGATTCTATTCAGTGAAATCAGACGGAGTCTATTCAGTGAAAATACTGTGCAATTTACACCAACGCAGCTACAAAAATAAGAATAATAAAGGGATAATATGAAAATCTATTCTAAAATACTAATGGATCATCGCTTATTAGATATAAAAGGTCATACAAGTTAATGAGTTTGTGAGTAGGAAGATTCAAAACACCATGGAACGATTGGTAGAATCAGCAGAATTTGATGAGTTCAGTATTTTTGATAACAGTCAACACCATTTTGTAGTCAACTGGGAAGCATTCACGTTGTATTGTGTTCAACAAATAAGAAAATTCTAGGAAACAAACCTCGTTCATGGAAGATCCATTCAATAAAGGAGTACAGAAGAAGACAGAGAAGTTCTTTGCAGTGGTTGTAGCTAGATGAGGTTTTGTTGTGAAGTTTTTTTTACAGGAGGGATGAAACTGATATTCACGCTCAGTCGAACAGCATGAAAATCATGATAGAGCAAAAAAAGACTAGCAACCTTTCTTTTGTAATAATCTGTATGATTGAGAAAAAATCATCTTCCACTCCTAGATCTCGAAGTCGATTTTGTATTCTGTCAGGGCAAGAAGATTGTCTTGAGTTGCACCTCATCATATGTCAGTATATCCCAGAGTGCATAAGATTTTATTTTATTGATAGGTCACTCGTTGATAGGAAGAGAAAGATAATCAGTTGGGTGATGATCGTAACCAGGAAAGCATTGTAAATAAGCGATGGAATGAAAATGATTACTTAAAAGAAATTGATAATCAAACAGGACGACTAAACATGTATTTGTTTACATAATACTTGAAGGCAACCATGCTGTAGTCGTCTGGGAAGCAGCACTCTGGTATCTTGTTTTATATATTTAGATGTTCCAGTTAATCTACGTAGATTTGATTTTTGAGAGAGAGAGAGGGAGAGAGACAGACAGACAGACAGACGTGTATCCATCCATGTATATATATATATATATATATATATATATATATATATATATATATATATATATATATATATATATACATGCTTACATACATACAGACAGGCGAACAGAGCAAGGAAAATTATTGTTGTTATAACTAGACGAGTTCTTACATGATTAACAGGATATGCCAGTGATTGGAGACTAATCGAGCATATTCCATGATTCACAGGATATGCCAGTGATTGGAGACTAATTGAGCATATTCCATGATTCACAGGATATGCCAGTGATTGGAGATTAATCGAGCATATTCCATGATTCACGGGATACGCAAGTGATTGGAGACTAATCGAGCATATTCCATGATTCACAGGATATGCCAGTGATTGGAGACTAATCGAGCATATTCCATGATTCACAGGATATGACAGTGATTGGAGGTTAATCGAGCATATTCACTGATTCACAGGATATGCCAGTGATTGGAGATTAATCGAGCATATTCAATGATTCACAGGATATGACAGTGATTGGAGACTAATCGAGCATATTCCATGATTCACAGGATATGCCAGTGAGTGGAGATGATTGCGAGCATATTCCATGATTCACAGGATATGCCAGTGATTGGAGACTAATCGAGCATATTCCATGATTCACAGGATATGCCAGTGATTGGATATTAATCGAGCATATTCCATGATTCACAGGATATGCCAGTGATTGGAGACTAATTGAGCATATTCCATGATTCACAGGATATGCCAGTGATTGGAGATTAATCGAGCATATTCCATGATTCACGGGATACGCAAGTGATTGGAGACTAATCGAGCATATTCCATGATTCACAGGATATGCCAGTGATTGGAGACTAATCGAGCATATTCCATGATTCACAGGATATGACAGTGATTGGAGGTTAATCGAGCATATTCCATGATTCACAGGATATGCCAGTGATTGGAGATTAATCGAGCATATTCAATGATTCACAGGATATGACAGTGATTGGAGACTAATCGAGCATATTCCATGATTCACAGGATATGCCAGTGAGTGGAGATGATTGCGAGCATATTCCATGATTCACAGGATATGCCAGTGATTGGAGACTAATCGAGCATATTCCATGATTCACAGGATATGCCAGTGATTGGATATTAATCGAGCATATTCCATGATTCACAGGATATGACAGTGATTGGAGATTAATCAAGAATATTCCATGATTAACAGGATATGCCAGTGATTGGAGATTAATCGAGCATATTCCATGATTCACAGGATATGCCAGTGATTGGAGATTAATCAAGAATATTCCATGATTAACAGGATATGCCAGTGATTGGAGATTAATCGAGCATATTCCATGATTCACAGGATATGCCAGTGATTGGAGACTAATCTAGCCTATTCCATGATTAACAGGATATGACAGTGATTGGAGATTAATCGAGCATATTCCATGATTCACAGGATATGCCAGTGATTGGAGATTAATCAAGAATATTCCATGATTAACAGGATATGCCAGTGATTGGAGATTAATCGAGCATATTCCATGATTCACAGGATATGCCAGTGATTGGAGACTAATCTAGCCTATTCCATGATTAACAGGATATGACAGTGATTGGAGATTAATCGAGCATATTCCATGATTCACAGGATAGCCAGTGCTTGGAGACTAATCGAGCATATTCCATGATTCACAGGATATGCCAGTGATTGGAGACTAATCGAGCATATTCCATGATTCACAGGATATACCAGTGATTGGAGACTAATCGAGAATATTCCATGATTCACAGGATATGCCAGTGATTGGAGACTAATCGAGCATATTCCATGATTCACTGGATATGCCAGTGATTGGAGATTAATCGAGCATATTCCAAGATTCACAGGATATGCCAGTGATTGGAGATCAATCGAGCATATTCCATGATTCAGAGGATATGCCAGTGGTTGGAGATTAATCGAGCATATTCCATGATTCACAGGATATGCCAGTGATTGGAGATTAATCGAGCATATTCCATGATTCACAGGATATGCCAGTGATTGGAGACTAATCGAGCATATTCCATGATTTACAGGATATGCCAGTGATTGGAGATTAATCGAGCATATTCCATGATTCACAGGATATGCCAGTGATTGGATATTAATCGAGCATATTCCATGATTCACAGGATATGCCAGTGATTGGAGATTAAGCGAGCATATTCCATGATTCACAGGATATGCCAGTGATTGGAGATTAATCGAGCATATTCCATGATTCACAGGATATGCCAGTGATTGGAGACTAATCGAGCATATTCCATGATTCACAGGATATGCCAGTGATTGGAGACTAATCGAGCATATTCCATGATTCACAGGATATGACAGTGATTGGAGACTAATCGAGCATATTCAATGATTCACAGGATATGCCAGTGACTGGAGATTAATCGAGCATATTCCATGATTCACAGGATATGCCAGTGATTGGAGATTACTCGAGCATATTCCACGATTCAAAGGATATGCCAGTGATTGAAGATGATCGCGAGCATATTCCATGATTCACAGGATATGCCAGTGATTAGAGATTAACCGAGCATATTCCATGATTCACAGGATATTCCAGTGATTGGAGATTAATCGAGCATATTCCATGATTCACAGGATATGCCAGTGATTAGAGATTAATCAAGCATATTCAATGATTCACAGGATATGCCAGTGATTGGAGATTAATCGAGCATATTCCATGATTCACAGGATATGCCAGTGATTAGAGATTAATCGAGCATATTCAATGATTCACAGGATATGCCAGTGATTAGAGATTAATCGAGCATATTCCATGATTTACAGGATATGCCAGTGATTGGAGATTAATCGAGCATATTCCATGATTCACAGGATATGCCAGTGATTGGATATTAATCGAGCATATTCCATGATTCACAGGATATGCCAGTGATTGGAGATTAAGCGAGCATATTCCATGATTCACAGGATATGCCAGTGATTGGAGATTAATCGAGCATATTCCATGATTCACAGGATATGCCAGTGATTGGAGACTAATCGAGCATATTCCATGATTCACAGGATATGCCAGTGATTGGAGACTAATCGAGCATATTCCATGATTAACAGGATATGACAGTGATTGGAGATTAATCGAGCATATTCCATGATTCACAGGATATGACAGTGATTGGAGATTAATCAAGAATATTCCATGATTAACAGGATATGCCAGTGATTGGAGATAAATCGAGCATATTCCATGATTCACAGGATATGCCAGTGATTGGAGATTAATCAAGAATATTCCATGATTAACAGGATATGCCAGTGATTGGAGATTAATCGAGCATATTCCATGATTCACAGGATATGCCAGTGATTGGAGACTAATCTAGCCTATTCCATGATTAACAGGATATGACAGTGATTGGAGATTAATCGAGCATATTCCATGATTCACAGGATAGCCAGTGCTTGGAGACTAATCGAGCATATTCCATGATTCACAGGATATGCCAGTGATTGGAGACTAATCGAGCATATTCCATGATTCACAGGATATACCAGTGATTGGAGACTAATCGAGAATATTCCATGATTCACTGGATATGCCAGTGATTGGAGATTAATCGAGCATATTCCAAGATTCACAGGATATGCCAGTGATTGGAGATCAATCGAGCATATTCCATGATTCAGAGGATATGCCAGTGGTTGGAGATTAATCGAGCATATTCCATGATTCACAGGATATGCCAGTGATTGGAGATTAATCGAGCATATTCCATGATTCACAGGATATGCCAGTGATTGGAGACTAATCGAGCATATTCCATGATTTACAGGATATGCCAGTGATTGGAGATTAATCGAGCATATTCCATGATTCACAGGATATGCCAGTGATTGGATATTAATCGAGCATATTCCATGATTCACAGGATATGCCAGTGATTGGAGATTAAGCGAGCATATTCCATGATTCACAGGATATGCCAGTGATTGGAGATTAATCGAGCATATTCCATGATTCACAGGATATGCCAGTGATTGGAGACTAATCGAGCATATTCCATGATTCACAGGATATGCCAGTGATTGGAGACTAATCGAGCATATTCCATGATTCACAGGATATGCCAGTGATTGGAGACTAATCGAGCATATTCAATGATTCACAGGATATGCCAGTGACTGGAGATTAATCGAGCATATTCCATGATTCACAGGATATGCCAGTGATTGGAGATTACTCGAGCATATTCCACGATTCAAAGGATATGCCAGTGATTGAAGATGATCGCGAGCATATTCCATGATTCACAGGATATGCCAGTGATTAGAGATTAACCGAGCATATTCCATGATTCACAGGATATTCCAGTGATTGGAGATTAATCGAGCATATTCCATGATTCACAGGATATGCCAGTGATTAGAGATTAATCAAGCATATTCAATGATTCACAGGATATGCCAGTGATTGGAGATTAATCGAGCATATTCCATGATTCACAGGATATGCCAGTGATTAGAGATTAATCGAGCATATTCAATGATTCACAGGATATGCCAGTGATTAGAGATTAATCGAGCATATTCCATGATTCAAAGAATATGCCAGTGATTGGAGACAAATCGAGCATATTCCATGATTCACAGGATATGACAGTGATTGGAGATTAATCGAGCATATTCCATGATTCAGAGGTTATGCCCTTGATTCGAGATTAATCGAGCATATTCCATGATTCACAGTATATGCCAGTGATTGGAGACTAATCGAGCATATTCTGTGATTCACAGGATATGCCAGTGATTAGAGATCATTCAAGCATATTCAATGATTCACAGGATATGCCAGTGATTGGAGACTAATCGAGCATATTCCATGATTCACAGGATATGACAGTGATTGGAAATTAATCGAGCATATTCTATGATTCACAGGATATGCCAGTGATTGGAGATTAATCGAGCATATTCCATGATTCACAGGATATGCCAGTGATTGGAGATTAATCGAGCATATTCCATAGTTCACAGGATATGCCAGTGATTGGAGATTAATCGAGCATATTCCATGATTTACAGGATATGCCAGTGATTGGAGATTAATCGAGCGAAGTCCATGATTCACAGGATATGCCAGTGATTGGAGATTAATCGAGCATATTCCGTGATTCACAGTATATGCAAGTGATTGGAGACTAATCGAGCATATTCCAAGATTCACAGGATATGCCAGTGATTGGAGATTAATCGAGCATATTCCATGATTCACAGGATATGCCAGTGATTGGAGACTAATCGAGCATATTCCATGGTTCACAGGATATGCCAGTGATTGGAGATAAATCGAGCATATTCAATGATTCAAAGGATATGCCGGTGATTGGAGATAAATCGAGCATATTCCATGATTCACGGGATATGCCAGTGATTGGAGATTAATCGAGCATATTCAATGATTTACAGGATATGCCAGTGATTGGAGATTAATCGAGCATATTCCATGATTCACAGGATATGCCAGTGATTGGAGACAAATAGAGCATGTTTCCTGATTCACGGGATATGCCAGTGATTGGAGATTAATCGAGCATATTCAATGATTCACAGGATATGCCAGTGATTGGAGATTAATCGAGCATATTCCATGATTCACAGGATATGCCAGTGATTGGAGACAAATAGAGCATGTTTCCTTATTCACAGGATATGCCAGTGATTGGAGACTAATCGAGCATATTCCATGATTCACAGGATATTCCAGTGATTAGAGATTAATCGAGCATATTCCATGATTCACAGGATATTCCAGTGATTAGAGACTAATCGAGCATATTCCATGATTAACAGGATATGCCAGTGATTGGAGACTAATCGAGCATATTCCATTATTCACAGGATATGCCAGTGATTGGAGATTAATCGAGCATATTCCATGATTCACAATATATGCCAGTGATTGGAGACTAATCGAGCATATTCCATGATACACAGGATATGCCAGTGATTGGAGATTAATCGAGCATATTCCATGATTCACAATATATGCCAGTGATTAGAGACTAATCGAGCATATTCCATGATTCACAGGATATGCCAGTGATTGGAGATTAATCGAGCATATTCCATGATTCACAATATATGCCAGTGATTGGAGACTAATCGAGCATATTCCATGATACACAGGATATGCCAGTGATTGGAGATTAATCGAGCATATTCCATGATTCACAATATATGCCAGTGATTAGAGACTAATCGAGCATATTCCATGATTCACAGGATATGCCAGTGATTGGAGATTAATCGAGCATATTCCATGATTCACAATATATGCCAGTGATTGGAGACTAATCGAGCATATTCCATGATACACAGGATATGCCAGTGATTGGAGATTAATCGAGCATATTCCATGATTCACAATATATGCCAGTGATTAGAGACTAATCGAGCATATTCCATGATTCACAGGATATGCCAGTGATTGGAGATTAATCGAGCATATTCCATGATTCACAATATATGCCAGTGATTGGAGACTAATCGAGCATATTCCATGATACACAGGATATGCCAGTGATTGGAGATTAATCGAGCATATTCCATGATTCACAATATATGCCAGTGATTAGAGACTAATCGAGCATATTCCATGATTCACAGGATATGCCAGTGATTGGAGATTAATCGAGCATATTCCATGATTCACAATATATGCCAGTGATTGGAGACTAATCGAGCATATTCCATGATACACAGGATATGCCAGTGATTGGAGATTAATCGAGCATATTCCATGATTCACAATATATGCCAGTGATTAGAGACTAATCGAGCATATTCCATGATTCACAGGATATGCCAGTGATTGGAGATTAATCGAGCATATTCCATGATTCACAATATATGCCAGTGATTGGAGACTAATCGAGCATATTCCATGATACACAGGATATGCCAGTGATTGGAGACAAATCGAGCATAATCCATGATAAACAGGATATGCCAGTGATTGGAGATTAGTCGAGCATATTCCATGATTCACAGGATATGCGAGTGATTGGAGACTAATCGAACATATTCCATGATTCACAGGATATGCCAGTAATTGGAGACTAATCGAGCATATTCCATGATTCACAGGATATGCGAGTGATTGGAGATTAATCGAGCATATTTCATGATTCACAGGATATGCCAGTGATTGGAGACTACTCGAGCATATTCCATGATTCACAGAATATGCCAGTGATTGGACATTAATCGAGCATATTCCATGATTCACAGGATATGACAGTGATTGGAGATTAATCGAGCATATTCCATGATTCAGAGATTATGCCCTTGATTCGAGATTAATCGAGCATATTCCATGATTCACAGGATATGCCAGTGATTGGAGACTAATCGAGTATATTCCATGATTCACAGGATAGGCCAGTGATTGGAGATTAATCGAGCATATTCCATGATTCACAGGATATGAAAGTGATTGGAGATTAATCGAGCATATTCAATTATTCACAGGATATGCCAGTGATTGGAGACTAATCGAGCATATTCCATGATTCACAGGATATAACAGTGATTAGAGATTAATCGAGCATATTCCCTGATTCACACGATATGCCAGTGATTGGAGACTAATCGAGCATATTCCATGATTCACAGGATATGCCAGTGATTGGAGATTAATCGAGCATATTCCATGATTCACAGGATATGCCAGTGATTGGAGATTAATCGAGCAAAGTCCATGATTCACAGGATATGCCAGTGATTGGAGATTATTCGAGCATATTCCATGATTCACAGGATATGCCAGTGATTGGAGACTAATCGAGCATATTCCAAGATTCACAGGATATGCCAGTGATTGGAGACTAATCGAGCATATTCCATGATTCACAGGATATGCCAGTGATTGGAGACTAATCGAGCATATTCCATGATTCACAGGATATGCCAGTGATTGGAGACTAATAGAGCATATTCCATGATTCACTGGATATGCCAGTGATTGGAGATTAATCGAGCATATTCCATGATTCACGGGATATGCCAGTGATTGGAGATTAATCGAGCTTATTCAATGATTCACAGGATATGCCAGTGATTGGAGATTAATCGAGCATATTCCATGATTCACAGGATATGCCAGTGATTGGAGACAAATAGAGCATATTCCCTGATTCACAGGATATGCCAGTGATTGGACATTAATCGAGCCTATTCCATGATTCACAGGATCTTCCAGTGATTGCAGATTAATCGAGCATATTCCATGATTCACAGGATATGCGAGTGATTGGAGACTAATCGAGCATATTCCATGATTCACAGGATATGCCAGTGATTGGAGACTACTTGAGCATATTCCATGATTCACAGGCTATGCCAGTGATTGGAGACTAATCGAGCATATTCCATGATTCACAGGATATGCCAGTGATTGGAGATTAATCGAGCATATTCCATGATTCACAGGATATGCCAGTGATTGGAGACAAATCGAGCATATTCCATGATTAACAGGATATGCCAGTGATTGGAGATAAATCGAGCATATTCCATGATTCACAGGATATGCACGTGATTAAAGATTAATCGAGCATATTTAATGATTCACAGGATATGCAAGTGATTGGAGACTAATCGAGCATATTCCATGATTCACAGGATATGCCAGTGATTGGAGACTAATTGAGCATATTCCATGATTCACAGGATATGCCAGTGATTGGAGATTAATCGAGCATATTCCATGATTCACGGGATACGCAAGTGATTGGAGACTAATCGAGCATATTCCATGATTCACAGGATATGCCAGTGATTGGAGACTAATCGAGCATATTCCATGATTCACAGGATATGACAGTGATTGGAGGTTAATCGAGCATATTCCATGATTCACAGGATATGCCAGTGATTGGAGATTAATCGAGCATATTCCATGATTCACAGGATATGCCAGTGATTGGAGATTAATCGAGCATATTCAATGATTCACAGGATATGACAGTGATTGGAGACTAATCGAGCATATTCCATGATTCACAGGATATGCCAGTGAGTGGAGATGATTGCGAGCATATTCTATGATTCACAGGATATGCCAGTGATTGGAGATTAATCGAGCATATTCCATGATTCACAGGATATGCCAGTGATTGGAGATAAATCGAGCATATTCCATGATTCACAGGATATGCCAGTGATTGGAGATTAATCAAGAATATTCCATGATTAACAGGATATGCCAGTGATTGGAGATTAATCGAGCATATTCCATGATTCACAGGATATGCCAGTGATTGGAGACTAATCTAGCCTATTCCATGATTAACAGGATATGACAGTGATTGGAGATTAATCGAGCATATTCCATGATTCACAGGATATGCCAGTGCTTGGAGACTAATCGAGCATATTCCATGATTCACAGGATATGCCAGTGATTGGAGACTAATCGAACATATTCCATGATTCACAGGATATGCCAGTGCTTGGAGACTAATCGAGAATATTCCATGATTCACTGGATATGCCAGTGATTGGAGATTAATCGAGCATATTCCAAGATTCACAGGATATGCCAGTGATTGGAGATCAATCGAGCATATTCCATGATTCAGAGGATATGCCAGTGGTTGGAGATTAATCGAGCATATTCCATGATTCACAGGATATGCCAGTGATTGGAGATTAATCGAGCATATTCCATGATTCACAGGATATGCCAGTGATTGGAGACTAATCGAGCATATTCCATGATTTACAGGATATGCCAGTGATTGGAGATTAATCGAGAATATTCCATGATTCACAGGATATGCCAGTGATTGGATATTAATCGAGCATATTCCATGATTCACAGGATATGCCAGTGATTGGAGTTTAAGCGAGCATATTCCATGATTCACAGGATATGCCAGTGATTGGAGATTAATCGAGCATATTCCATGATTCACAGGATATGTTAGTGATTGGAGATAAATCGAGCATATTCATTGATTCACAGGATATGCCAGTGATTGGAGACTAATCGAGCATATTCCATGATTCACAGGATATGCCAGTGATTGGAGACTAATCGAGCATATTCCATGATTCACAGGATATGCCAGTGATTGGAGACTAATCGAGCATATTCAATGACGCACAGGATATGCCAGTGACTGGAGATTAATCGAGCATATTCCATGATTCACAGGATATGCTAGTGATTGGAGATTACTCGAGCATATTCCATGATTCAAAGGATATGCCAGTGATTGAAGATGATCGCGAGCATATTCCATGATTCAAAGGATATGCCAGTGATTAGAGATTAACCGAGCATATTCCATGATTCACAGGATATGCCAGTGATTGGAGATTAATCGAGCATATTCCATGATTCACAGGATATGCCAGTGATTAGAGATTAATCGAGCATATTCAATGATTCACAGGATATGCCAGTGATTGGAGATTAATCGAGCATATTCCATGATTCACAGAATATGCCAGTGATTGGAGACAAATCGAGCATATTCCATGATTCACAGGATATGCCAGTGATTGGAGATTAATCGAGCATATTCCATGATTCACAGGATATGCCAGTGATTAGAGATTAATCGAGCATATTCAATGATTCACAGGATATGCCAGTGATTGGAGATTAATCGAGCATATTCCATGATTCACAGAATATGCCAGTGATTGGAGACAAATCAGGCATATTCCATGATTCACAGGATATGACAGTGATTGGAAATTAATCGAGCATATTCCATGATTCAGAGGTTATGCCCTTGATTCGAGATTAATCGAGCATATTCCATGATTCACAGGATATGCCAGTGATTGGAGACTAATCGAGCATATTCTGTGATTCACAGGATATGCCAGTGATTAGAGATCATTCAAGCATATTCAATGATTCACAGGATATGCCAGTGATTGGAGACTAATCGAGCATATTCCATGATTCACAGGATATGACAGTGATTGGAAATTAATCGAGCATATTCTATGATTCACAGGATATGCCAGTGATTGGAGATTAATCGAGCATATTCCATGATTCACAGGATATGCCAGTGATTGGAGATTAATCGAGCATATTCCATAGTTCACAGGATATGCCAGTGATTGGAGATTAATCGAGCATATTCCATGATTTACAGGATATGCCAGTGATTGGAGATTAATCGAGCGAAGTCCATGATTCACAGGATATGCCAGTGATTGGAGATTAATCGAGCATATTCCGTGATTCACAGGATATGCCAGTGATTGGAGATTAATCGAGCGAAGTCCATGATTCACAGGATATGCCAGTGATTGGAGACTAATCGAGCATATTCCATGATTCACAGGATATGCCAGTGATTGGAGACTAATCGAGCATATTCCATGATTCACAGGATATGCCAGTGATTGGAGATTAATCGAGCATATTCAATGATTTACAGGATATGCCAGTGATTGGAGACTAATCGAGCATATTCCATGATTCACAGGATATGCCAGTGATTGGAGACAAATAGAGCATGTTTCCTGATTCACGGGATATGCCAGTGATTGGAGATTAATCGAGCATATTCAATGATTCACAGGATATGCCAGTGATTGGAGATTAATCGAGCATATTCCATGATTCACAGGATATGCCAGTGATTGGAGACAAATAGAGCATGTTTCCTGATTCACAGGATATGCCAGTGATTGGAGACTAATCGAGCATATTCCATGATTCACAGGATATTCCAGTGATTAGAGATTAATCGAGCATATTCCATGATTCACAGGATATTCCAGTGATTAGAGACTAATCGAGCATATTCCATGATTAACAGGATATGCCAGTGATTGGAGACTAATCGAGCATATTCCATGATTCACAGGATATGCCAGTGATTGGAGATTAATCGAGCATATTCCATGATTCACAGGATATGCCAGTGATTGGAGACTAATCGAGCATATTCCATGATACACAGGATATGCCAGTGATTGGAGATTAAGCGAGCATATTCCATGATTCACAGGATATGCCAGTGATTGGAGATTAATCGAGCATATTCCATGATTCACAGGATATGCCAGTGATTGGAGATGATCGCGAGCATATTCCATGATTCACAGGATATGCCAGTGATTAGAGATTAACCGAGCATATTCCATGATTCACAGGATATGCCAGTGATTGGAGATTAATCGAGCATATTCCATGATTCACAGGATATGCCAGTGATTAGAGATTAATCGAGCATATTCAATGATTCACAGGATATGCCAGTGATTGGAGATTAATCGAGCATATTCCATGATTTACAGAATATGCCAGTGATTGGAGACTAATCGAGCATATTCCATTATTCACAAGATATGACAGTGATTGGAGATTAATCGAGCATATTCCATGATACAGAGGTTATGCCCTTGATTCGAGATTAATCGAGCATATTCCATGATTCACAGGATATGCCAGTGATTGGAGACTAATCGAGCATATTCCATGATTAATAGGATAGGCCAGTGATTGGAGATTAATACAGCATATTCACTGATTCACAGGATATGCCAGTGATTGGAGACCAATCGAGCATATTCTGTGATTCACAGGATATGCCAGTGATTGGAGATCATTCAAGCATATTCAATTATTCACAGGATATGCCAGTGATTGGAGATTAATCGAGCATATTCCATGATTCACAGGATATGAGCGTGATTGGAAATTAATCGAGCATATTCTATGATTCACAGGATATGCCAGTGATTTAGGATTAATCGAGCATATTCCATGATTCACAGGATATGCCAGTGATTGGAGATTAATCGAGCATATTCCATGATTCACAGGATATGCCAGTGATTGGAGATTAATCGAGCATATTCCATGATTTACAGGATATGCCAGTGATTGGAGATTAATCGAGCAAAGTCCATGATTCACAGGATATGCCAGTGATTGGAGATTAATCGAGCATATTCCATGATTCACAGGATATGCCAGTGATTGGAGACTAATCGAGCATATTCCAAGATTCACAGGATATGCCAGTGATTGGAGATTAATCGAGCATATTCCATGATTCACAGGATATGCCAGTGATTGGAGACTAATCGAGCATATTCCATGATTCACAGGATATGCCAGTGATTGGAGATAAATCGAGCATATTCAATGATTCACAGGATAGTCCGGTGATTGGAGATTAATCGAGCATATTCCATGATTCACAGGATATGCCAGTGATTGGAGATAAATCGAGCATATTCAATGATTCACAGGATAGTCCGGTGATTGGAGATTAATCGAGCATATTCCATGATTCACGGGATATGCCAGTGATTAGAGGTTAATCGAGCATATTCAATGATTCACAGGATATGCCAGTGATTGGAGATTAATCGAGCATATTCCATGATTCACAGGATATGCCAGTGATTGGAGACAAATAGAGCATGTTCCCTGATTCACAGGATATGCCAGTGATTGGAGACTAATCGAGCATATTCCATGATTCACAGGATATTCCAGTGATTAGAGATTAATCGAGCATATTCCATGATTCACAGGATATGCCAGTGATTGGAGACTAATCGAGCATATTCCATGATTAACAGGATATGCCAGTGATTGGAGACTAATCGAGCATATTCCATGATTCACAGGATATGCCAGTGATTGGAGATTAATCGAGCATATTCCATGATTCACAGGATATTCCAGTGACTGGAGACTAATCGAGCATATTCCATGATACACAGGATATGCCAGTGATTGGAGACCAATCGAGCATATTCCATGATAAACAGGATATGCCAGTGATTGGAGATTAATCGAGCATATTCCATGATTCACAGGATATGCCAGTAATTGGAGACTAATCGAACACATTCCATGATTCACAGGATATGCCAGTAATTGGAGACTAATCGAGCATATTCCATGATTCACAGGATATGCCAGTGATTGGAGATTAATCGAGCATATTTCATGATTCACAGGATATGCCAGTGATTGGAGACTACTCAAGCATATTCCATGATTCACAGAATATGCCAGTGATTGGACATTAATCGAGCATATTCCATGATTCACAGGATATGACAGTGATTGGAGATTAATCGAGCATATTCCATGATTCAGAGATTATGCCCTTGATTCGAGATTAATCGAGCATATTCCATGATTCACAGGATATGCCAGTGATTGGAGACTAATCGAGCATATTCCATGATTCACAGGATAGGCCAGTGATTGGAGATTAATCGAGCATATTCCATGATTCACAGGATATAAAAGTGATTGGAGATTAATCGAGCATATTCAATGATTCACAGGATATGCCAGTGATTGGAGACTAATCGAGCATATTCCATGATTCACAGGATATTACAGTGATTAGAGATTAATCGAGCATATTTCATGATTCACAGGATATGCCAGTGATTGGAGACTAATCGAGCATATTCCCTGATTCACAGGATATGCCAGTGATTGGAGACTAATCGAGCATATTCCATGATTCACAGGATATGTCAGTGATTGGAGACTAATCGATCATATTCCATGATTCACAGGATATTCCAGTGATTGGAGATTAATCGAGCATATTCCATGATTCACAGGATATGCCAGTGATTGGAGATTAATCGAGCAAAGTCTATGATTCACAGGATATGCCAGTGATTGGAGATTAATCGAGCATATTCCATGATTCACAGGATATGCCAGTGAGTGGAGACTAATCGAGCATATTCCAAGATTCACAGGATATGCCAGTGATTGGAGATTAATCGAGCATATTCCATGATTCACAGGATATGCCAGTGATTGGAGACTAATCGAGCATATTCCATGATTCACAGGATATGCCAGTAATTGGAGACTAATCGAACATATTCCATGATTCACAGGATATGCCAGTAATTGGAGACTAATCGAGCATATTCCAAGATTCACAGGATATGCCAGTGATTGGAGATTAATCGAGCATATTCCATGATTCACAGGATATGCCAGTGATTGGAGACTAATCGAGCATATTCCATGATTCACAGGATATGCCAGTGATTGGAGATTAATCGAGCATATTCCATGATTCACAGGATATGCCAGTGATTGGAGACTAATCGAGCATATTCCATGATTCACAGGATATGCCAGTGATTGGACATAAATCGAGCATATTGAATGATTCAGAGGATATGCCAGTGATTGGAGATTAATCGAGCATATTCCATGATTCACAGGATATTCCAGTGATTGGAGATTAATCGAGCATATTCCATGATTCACAGGATATGCCAGTGATTGGAGACTAATCGAGCATATTCCAAGATTCACAGGATATGCCAGTGATTGGAGATTAATCGAGCATATTCCATGATTCACAGGATATGCCAGTGATTGGAGACTAATCGAGCATATTCCATGATTCACAGGATATGCCAGTGATTGGACATAAATCGAGCATATTGAATGATTCAGAGGATATGCCAGTGATTGGAGATTAATCGAGCATATTCCATGATTCACAGGATATGCCGGTGATTGGAGATTAATCGAGCATATTCCATGATTCACGGGATATGCCAGTGATTGGAGATTAATCGAGCATATTCCATGATTCACAGGATATGCCAGTGATTGGAGACAAATAGAGCATGTTCCCTGATTCACTAGATATGCCAGTGATTGGAGACTAATCGAGCATATTCCATGATTCACAGGATATTCCAGTGATTAGAGATTAATCGAGCATATTCCATGATTCACAGGATATGCCAGTGATTGGAGACTAATCGAGCATATTCCATGATTAAGAGGATATGCCAGTGATTGGAGACTAATCGAGAATATTCCATGATTCACAGGATATGCCAGTGATTGGAGATTAATCGAGCATATTCCATGATTCACAGGATATGCCAGTGATTGGAGATTAATCGAGCATATTCCATGATACACAGGATATGCCAGTGATTGGAGACCAATCGAGCATATTCCATGATAAACAGGATATGCCAGTGATTGGAGATTAATCGAGCATATTCCATGATTCACAGGATATGCCAGTAATTGGAGACCAATCGAGCATATTCCATGATTCACAGGATATGCCAGTAATTGGAGACTAATCGAGCATATTCCATGATTCACAGGATTTGCCAGTGATTGGAGATTAATCGAGCATATTTCATGATTCACAGGATATGCCAGTGATTGGAGACTACTCAAGCATATTCCATGATTCACAGAATATGCCAGTGATTGGACATTAATCGAGCATATTCCATGATTCACAGGACATGACAGTGATTGGAGATTAATCGAGCATATTCCATGATTCAGAGATTATGCCCTTGATTCGAGATTAATCGAGCATATTCCATGATTCACAGGATATGCCAGTGATTGGAGACTAATCAAGCATATTCCATGATTCACAGGATAAGCCAGTGATTGGAGATTAATCGAGCATATTCCATGATTCACAGGATATGAAAGTGATTGGAGATTAATCGAGCATATTCAATGATTCACAGGATATGCCAGTGATTGGAGACTAATCGAGCATATTCCATGATTCACAGGATATGACAGTGATTAGAGATTAATCGAGCATATTCCATGATTCACAGGATATGCCAGTGATTGGAGACTTATCGAGCATATTCCATGATTCACAGGATATGCCAGTGATTGGAGACTAATCGAGCATATTCCATGATTCACAGGATATGCCAGTGATTGGAGATTAATCGAGCATATTCCATGATTCACAGGATATGCCAGTTATTGGAGATTAATCGAGCAAAGTCCATGATTCACAGGATATGCCAGTGATTGGAGATTAATCGAGCATATTCCATGATTCACAGGATATTCCAGTGATTGGAGATTAATCGAGCATATTCCATGATTCACAGGATATGCCAGTGATTGGAGATTAATCGAGTTAAGTCTATGATTCACAGGATATGCCAGTGATTGGAGATTAATCGAGCATATTCCATGATTCACAGGATATGCCAGTGAGTGGAGACTAATCGAGCATATTCCAAGATTCACAGGATATGCCAGTGATTGGAGATTAATCGAGCATATTCCATGATTCACAGGATATGCCAGTGATTGGAGACTAATCGAGCATGTTCCATGATTCACAGGATATGCCAGTGATTGGACATAAATCGAGCATATTGAATGATTCACAGGATATGCCAGTGATTGGAGATTAATCGAGCATATTCCATGATTCACAGGATATGCCGGTGATTGGAGATTAATCGAGCATATTCCATGATTCACGGGATATGCCAGTGATTGGAGATTAATCGAGCATATTCCATGATTCACAGGATATGCCAGGGATTGGAGACAAATAGAGCATGTTCCCTGATTCACAGGATATGCCAGTGATTGGAGACTAATCGAGCATATTCCATGATTCACAGGATATTCCAGTGATTAGAGATTAATCGAGCATATTCCATGATTCACAGGATATGCCAGTGATTGGAGACTAATCGAGCATATTCCATGATTAAGAGGATATGCCAGTGATTGGAGACTAATCGAGCATATTCCATGATTCACAGGATATGCCAGTGATTGGAGACTAATCGAGCATATTCCATGATTCACAGGATATGCCAGTGATTGGAGATTAATCGAGCATATTCCATGATTCACAGGATATGCCAGTGATTGGAGACTAATCGAGCATATTCCATGATTCACAGGATATGCCAGTGATTGGAGACTAATCGAGCATATTCCATGATTCACAGGATATGCCAGTGATTGGAGATTAATCGAGCATATTCCATGATTCACAGGATATGCCAGTGATTGGAGACTAATCGAGCATATTCCATGATACACAGGATATGCCAGTGATTGGAGACCAATCGAGCATATTCCATGATAAACAGGATATGCCAGTGATTGGAGATTAATCGAGCATATTCCATGATTCACAGGATATGCCAGTAATTGGAGACCAATCGAGCATATTCCATGATTCACAGGATATGCCAGTAATTGGAGACTAATCGAGCATATTCCATGATTCACAGGATTTGCAAGTGATTGGAGATTAATCGAGCATATTTCATGATTCACAGGATATGCCAGTGATTGGAGACTACTCAAGCATATTCCATGATTCACAGAATATGCCAGTGATTGGACATTAATCGAGCATATTCCATGATTCACAGGACATGACAGTGATTGGAGATTAATCGAGCATATTCCATGATTCAGAGATTATGCCCTTGATTCGAGATTAATCGAGCATATTCCATGATTCACAGGATATGCCAGTGATTGGAGACTAATCAAGCATATTCCATGATTCACGGGATAGGCCAGTGATTGGAGATTAATCGAGCATATTCCATGATTCACAGGATATGAAAGTGATTGGAGATTAATCGAGCATATTCAATGATTCACAGGATATGCCAGTGATTGGAGACTAATCGAGCATATTCCATGATTCACAGGATATGACAGTGATTAGAGATTAATCGAGCATATTCCCTGATTCACAGGATATGCCAGTGATTGGAGACTTATCGAGCATATTCCATGATTCACAGGATATGCCAGTGATTGGAGACTAATCGAGCATATTCCATGATTCACAGGATATGCCAGTGATTGGAGATTAATCGAGCATATTCCATGATTCACAGGATATGCCAGTTATTGGAGATTAATCGAGCAAAGTCCATGATTCACAGGATATGCCAGTGATTGGAGATTAATCGAGCATATTCCATGATTCACAGGATATGCCAGTGAGTGGAGACTAATCGAGCATATTCCAAGATTCACAGGATATGCCAGTGATTTGAGACTAATCGAGCATATTCCATGATTCACAGTATATGCCAGTGATTGGAGACTAATCGAGCATATTCCATGATTCACAGGATATGCCAGTGATTGGACATAAATCGAGCATATTGAATGATTCACAGGATATGCCAGTGATTGGAGATTAATCGAGCATATTCCATGATTCACGGGATATGCCAGTGATTGGAGATTAATCGAGCTTATTCAATGATTCACAGGATATGCCAGTGATTGGAGATTAATCGAGCATATTCCATTATTCACAGGATATGCCAGTGATTGGAGACAAATAGAGCATATTCCCTGATTCACAGGATATGCCAGTGATTGGACATTAATCGAGCATATTCCATGATTCACAGGATCTTCCAGTGATTGGAGATTAATCGAGCATATTCCATGATTAACAGGATATGCGAGTGATTGGAGACTAATCGAGCATATTCCATGATTCACAGGATATGCCAGTGATTGGAGACTAATTGAGCATATTCCATGATTCACAGGATATGCCAGTATTTGGAGATTAATCGAGCATATTCCATGATTCACAGGATATGCCAGTGATTGGAGACTTATCGAGCATATTCCATGATTCACAGGATATGCCAGTGATTGGAGACAAATCGAGCATATTCCATGATTAACAGGATATGCCAGTCATTGGAGATTAATCGAGCATATTCCATGATTCACAGGATATGCCAGTAATTGGAGACTAATCGAGCATATTCCATGATTCACAGGATATGCCAGTGATTGGAGATTAATCGAGCATATTCCATGATTCACAGGATATGCCAGTGATTGGAGATTAATCGAGCATATTTAATGATTCACAGGATATGCCAGTGATTGGAGAATAATCGAGCATATTCCATGATTCACAGAATATGCCAGTGATTGGACATTAATCGAGCATATTCCATGATGCACAGGATATGCCAGTGATTGGAGACTAATCGAGCATACTCCATAATTCAGAGGATATGCCAGTGATTGGAGATTAATCGAGCATATTCAATGATTCAGAGGATATGCCAGTGATTGGAGATTAATCGAGCATATTTCATGTTTCACAGGATATGCCAGTGATTGGAGACTAATCGAGCATATTCCATGATTCACAGGATATGCCAGTGATTGGAGACAAATCGAGCATATTCCATGATTCACAGGATATGCCAGTGATTAGAGATAAATCGTCCATATTTTATGATTCACAGGATATGCTAGTGATTGGAGACTAATGGAGCATATTCCATGATTCACAGGATATGCCAGTGATTGGAGACTAATCGAGCATATTTCATGATTCACAGGATATGCCAGTGATCGGAGACTAATCGAGCATATTCCATGATTAACAGGATATGCTAGTGATTGGAGACTAATGGAGCATATTCCATGATTCACAGGATATGCCAGTGATTGGAGACTAATCGAGCATATTTCATGATTCACAGGATATGCCAGTGATCGGAGACTAATCGAGCATATTCCATGATTCACAGGATATGCTAGTGATTGGAGACTAATGGAGCATATTCCATGATTCACAGGATATGCCAGTGATTGGAGACTAATCGAGCATATGTCATGATTCACAGGATATGCCAGTGATCGGAGACTCATCGAGCATATTCCATGATTAACAGGATATGCTAGTGATTGGAGACTAATGGAGCATATTCCATGATTCACAGGATATGCCAGTGATTGGAGACTAATCGAGCATATTTCATGATTCACAGGATATGCCAGTGATCGGAGACTAATCGAGCATATTCCATGATTCACAGGATATGCTAGTGATTGGAGACTAATGGAGATTATTCCATGATTCACAGGATATGCCAGTGATTGGAGACTAATCGAGCATATTTAATGATTTACAGGATATGCCAGTGATTGGAGACTAATCGAGCATATTCCATGATTCACAGGATATGCCAGTGATTGGAGACAAATTGAGCATATTCCATGATTTACAGGATATGCAGTGATTGGAGATTAATCCAGCATATTCCATGATTCACAGGATATGACAGTAATTGGAGACTTATCGAGCATATTCCATGATTCACAGGATATGCCAGTGATCGGAGATTAATCGAGCATATTCCATGATTCACAGGATATGCCAGTGATTGGAGATTAATCGAGCATATTTCATGATTCACAGGATATGCCAGTGATTGGAGAATAATCGAGCATATTCCATGATTCACAGAATATGCCAGTGATTGGACATTAATCGAGCATATTCCATGATTCACAGGATATGCCAGTGATTGGAGACTAATCGAGCATACTCCATGATTCAAAGGATATGCCAGTGATTGGAGATTAATCGAGCATATTCAATGATTCACAGGATATGCCAGTGATTGGAGATTAATCGAGCATATTTCATGTTTCACAGGATATGCCAGTGATTGGAGACTAATGGAGTATATTGCATGATTCACAGCATATGCCAGAGATTGGAGACTAATCTAGCATATTCCATGATTCACAGGATATGTCAGTGATTGGAGACAAATCGAGCATATTCCATGATTAACAGGATATGCCAGTGATTGGAGACTAATCGAGCATATTCCATGATTCACAGGATATGCCAGTGATTGGAGATTAATCGAGCATATTTCATGATTCACAGGATATGCCAGTGATGGGAGACTAATGGAGCATATTCCATGATTCACAGGATATGCCAGTGATTGGGGATGATTGCGAGCATATTCCATGATTCACAGGATATGCCAGTTATTGGAGATTTATCGAGCATATTCCATGATTCACAGGATATGCCAGTGATTGGAGACAAATCGAGCATATTCCATGATTCACAGGATATGCCATTGAGTAGAGATAAATCGACCATATTTTATAATTCACAGGATATGCCAGTGATTGGAGACTAATGGAGCATATTCCATGATTCACAGGATATGCCAGTGATCGGAGACTAATCGAGCATATTCCATGATTAACAGGATATGCCAGTGATTGGAGATTAATCGAGCATATTCCATGATTCACAGGATATGCCAGTGATTGGAGACTAATCGAGCATATTCCATGATTCACAGGATATGCCAGTGATTGGAGATAAATCGAGCATATTCCATGATTCACGGGATATGCCAGTGATAGGAGATTAATCGAGCATATTCCATGATTCACAGGATATGCCAGTGATTGGAGATTAATCGAGCATATTCCATGATTCACAGGATATGCCAGTGATTGGAGACAAAAAGAGCATATTCCATGATTCACAGGATATGCAAGTGATTGGAGACTAATCGAGCATATTCCATGACTCACAGGATATTCCAGTGATTGAAGATTAATCGTACATATTCCATGATTCACAGGATATGCCAGTGATTGGAGACTAATCGAGCATATTCCATGATTTACAGTATATGCCAGTGATTGGAGACTAATCGAGAATATTCAATGATTCACAGAATATGCCAGTGATTGGAGATTAATCGAGCATATTCCATTATTCACAGGATATGCCAGTGATTGGAGATTAATCGAGCAAAGTCCATGATTCACAGGATATGCCAGTGATTGGAGACAAATGGAGCACATTCCATGAGTCACAGGATATGCCAGTGATTGGAGATTAATCGAGAATATTCCATAATTCACAGGATATGCCAGTGATTGGAGACTCATCGAGCATATTCCATGATTCACAGGATATGCCAGTGATTGGAGATTAATAAAGCATATTCCATGATTCACAAGATATGCCAGTGATTGGAGACTAATCGAGCATATTCCATGATTCACAGGATATGCCAGTGATTGGAGACTAATCGAGCATAGTCCATGATTCACAGGATATGCCAGTGATTGGAGATTAATCGAGCGTATTCCATGATTCACAGGATATGCCTGTGATTGGGGATGATTGCGAGCATATTCCATGATTCACAGGATATGCCAGTTTTTGGAGATTTATCGAGCATATTCCATGATTCACAGGATATGCCAGTGATTGGAGACAAATCGGGAATATTCAATGATTCACAGGATATGCCAGTGATTGGAGACTAATCGAGCATAGTCCATGATTCACAGGATATGCCAGTGATTGGAGATTAATCGAGCATATTCCATGATTCACAGGATATGACAGTGATTGGAGACTAATCAAGCATATTCCATGATTCACAGGATATGCCAGTGATTGGAGATTAATCGAGCATAATCAATGATTTACCGGATATGCCAGTGATTGGAGACTAATCGAGCATATTCCATGATTCACAGGATATGCCAGTGATTGGAGATTAATCGAGCATATTTACTGATTCACAGGATATGCCAGTGATTGGAGATTAATCGAGAATATTTCATGATTCACAGGATATGCCAGTGATTGGAGACTAATCGAGCATATTCCATGATTCACAGGATATGCCAGTGATTGGAGATTAATCGAGCATATTCCATGATTCACAGGATATGCCAGTGATTGGAGACTAATCGAGCATATTCCATGATTCACAGGATAGGCCAGTGATTGGAGACAAATCGAGCATATTCCATGATTCACAGGATATGCCAGTGATTGGAGATTTATCAAGCATATTCCATGATTCAAAGGATATGCCAGTGATTGGAGATTAATCGAGCATATTCCATGATTCACAGGATATGCCAGTGATTGGAGACTAATCGAGCATATTCCATGATTCACAGGATAGGCCAGTGATTGGAGATTAATCGAGCATATTCCATGAGTCACAGGATATGCCAGTGATTGGAGATTAATCGAGCATATTCCATGATTAACAGGATATGCCAGTGATTGGAGATTAATCGAGCATATTCCATGATTCACAGGATATGCCTGTGATTTGGGATGATTGTTAGCATATTCCATGATTCACAGGATGTGCCAGTTATTGGAGATTTATCGAGCATATTCCATGATTCACAGGATATGCCAGTGATTGGAGACAAATCGAGCCTATTCCATGATTCACAGGATATGCCAGTGATTGGAGACTAATCGAGCATATTTCATGATTCACAGGATATGCCAGTGATTGGAGACTAATCGAGCATATTCCATGATTCACAGGATATTCCAGTAATTGGAGATTAATCGAGCATATTCCATGATTCACAGAATATGCCAGTCATTGGAGATTAATCGAGAATATTCCATGATTCACAGGATATGCCAGTGATTGGAGACTCATCGAGCATATTCCATGATTCACAGGATATGCCAGTGATTGGAGATTAATCAAGCATATTCCATGATTCACAAGATATGCCAGTGATTGGAGACTAATCGAGCATATTCCATGATTCACAGGATATGCCAGTGATTGGAGATTAATCGAGCATATTCCATGATTCACAGAATATGCCAGTGATTGGAGATTAATCGAGAATATTCCATGATTCACAGGATATGCCAGTGATTGGAGACTCATCGAGCATATTCCATGATTCACAGGATATGCCAGTGATTGGAGATTAATCAAGCATATTCCATGATTCACAAGATATGCCAGTGATTGGAGACTAATCGAGCATAGTCCATGATTCACAGGATATGCCAGTGATTGGAGATTAATCGAGCGTATTCCATGATTCACAGGATATGCCTGTGATTGGGGATGATTGCGAGCATATTCCATGATTCACAGGATATGCCAGTTTTTGGAGATTTATCGAGCATATTCCATGATTCACAGGATATGCCAGTGATTGGAGACAAATCGGGCATATTCAATGATTCACAGGATATGCCAGTGATTGGAGACTAATCGAGCATAGTCCATGATTCACAGGATATGCCAGTGATTGGAGACTAATCGCGCATATTTCATGATTCACAGGATATTCCAGTGATTGGAGATTAATCGAGCATATTCCATGATTCACAGAATATGCCAGTGATTGGAGATTAATCGAGAATATTCCATGATTCACAGGATATGCCAGTGATTGGAGACTCATCGAGCATATTCCATGATTCACAGGATATGCCAGTGATTGGAGATTAATCAAGCATATTCCATGATTCACAAGATATGTCAGTGATTGGAGACTAATCGAGCATATTCCATGATTCACAGGATATGCCAGTGATTGGAGACTAAGCTAGCATAGTCCATGATTCACAGGATATGCCAGTGATTGGAGATTAATCGAGCGTATTCCATGATTCACAGGATATGCCTGTGATTGGGGATGATTGCGAGCATATTCCATGATTCACAGGATATGCCAGTTTTTGGAGATTTATCGAGCATATTCCATGATTCACAGGATATGCCAGTGATTGGAGACAAATCGGGCATATTCAATGATTCACAGGATATGCCAGTGATTGGAGACTAATCGAGCATAGTCCATGATTCACAGGATATGCCAGTGATTGGAGATTAATCGAGCATATTCCATGATTCACAGGATATGACAGTGATTGGAGACTAATCAAGCATATTCCATGATTAACAGGATATGCCAGTGATTGGAGATTAATCGAGCATAATCAATGATTTACCGGATATGCCAGTGATTGGAGACTAATCGAGCATATTCCATGATTCACAGGATATGCCAGTGATTGGAGATTAATCGAGCATATTCCATGATTTACAGGATATGCCAGTGATTGGAGACTAATCGAGCATATTCCATGATTCACTGGATATGCCAGTTATTGGAGACTCTTCGAGCATATTCCATGATTCTCAGGATATGCCAGTGGTTGGAGATTAATCGAGCATATTTACTGATTCACAGGATATGCCAGTTATTCGAGATTAATCGAGAATATTTCATGATTCACAGGATATGCCAGTGATTGGAGACTAATCGAGCATATTCCATGATTCACAGGATATGCCAGTGATTGGAGATTAATCGAGCATATTCCATGATTCACAGGATATGCCAGTGATTGGAGACAAATCGAGCATATTCCATGATTCACAGGATAGGCCAGTGATTGGAGACAAATCGAGCATATTCCATGATTCACAGAATATGCCAGTGATTGGAGATTAATCAAGCATATTCCATGATTCACAGGATATGCCAGTGATTGGAGATTAATCGAGCATATTCCATGATTCACAGGATATGCCAGTGATTGGAGACTAATCGAGCATATTCCATGATTCACAGGATAGGCCAGTGATTGGAGATTAATCGAGCATATTCCATGAGTCACAGGATATGCCAGTGATTGGAGATTAATCGAGCATATTCCATGATTAACAGGATATGCCAGTGATTGGAGATTAATCGAGCATATTCCATGATGCACAGGATATGCCTGTGATTGGGGATGATTGCGAGCATATTCCATGATTCACAGGATGTGCCAGTTATTGGAGATTTATCGAGCATATTCCATGATTCACAGGATATGCCAGTGATTGGAGACAAATCGAGCCTATTCCATGATTCACAGGATATGCCAGTGATTAGAGATAAATCGACCATATTTCCTGATTCACAGGATATGCCAGTGATTGGAGACTAATCGAGCATATTTCATGATTCACAGGATATGCCAGTGATTGGAGACTAATCGAGCATATTCCATGATTCACAGGATATGCCAGTGATTGGAGACTAATCGAGCATATTCCATGATTCACAGGATATGCCAGTGATTGGAGATTAATCGAGCATATTCCATGATTCACAGGATATGCCAGTGATTGGAGATAAATCGAGCATATTCAATGAGTCACGGGATATGCCAGTGATTGGAGATTAATCGAGCATATTCCTGGATTCACAGGATATGCCAGTGATTGGAGATTAATCGAGTATATTCCATGATTCACAGGATATGCCAGTGATTGGAGACAAAAAGAGCATATTCCATGATTCACAGGATATGCTAGTGATTGGAGACTAATCGAGCATATTCCATGATTCACAGGATATGCCAGTGATTGGAGATTAATCGAGCATAATCAATGATTTACCGGATATGCCAGTTATTGGAGACAAATCGAGCATATTCCATGATTCACAGGATATGCCAGTGATTGGAGATTAATCGAGCATATTCCATGATTCGCAGAATAGGCCAGTGATTGGAGATTAATCGAGCATATTCCATGATTCATAGGATATGCCAGTGATTGGAGACTAATCGAGCATATTCAATGATTCACAGGATATGCCAGTGATTGGAGACTAATCGAGCATATTCCATGATTCACAGGATATGCCAGTGATTGGAGACTAATAGAGCATATTCCATGATTCACTGGATATGCCAGTGATTGGAGATTAATCGAGCGTATTCCATGATTCTCAGGATATGCCAGTGGTTGGAGATTAATCGAGCATATTTACTGAGTCACAGGATATGCCAGTGATTGGAGACTAATCGAGCATATTCCATGATTCACAGGATATGCCAGTGATTGGAGACTAATCGAGCATATTCCATGATTCACAGGATATGCCAGTGATTGGAGATTAATCGAGCATATTCCATGATTCACAGGATATGCCAGTGATTGGAGACTAATCGAGCATATTCCATGATTCACAGGATATGCCAGTGATTGGAGATTAATCGGGCATATTCCATGATTCACAGAATATGCCAGTGATTGGAGATTAATCACGTATATTCCATGATTCACAGGATATGCCAGTGATTGGAGATTAATCGAGCATATTCAATGATTCACAGGATATGCCAGTGATTGGAGACTAATCGAGCATATTCCATGATTCACAGGATATGCCAGTGATTGGAGACTAATCGAGCATATTCCATGATTCACAGGATATGCCAGTGATTGGAGATTAATCGAGCATATTCCATGATTCACAGGATATGCCAGTGATTGGAGATTAATCGAGCATATTCCATGATTCACAGGATATTCCAGTGATTGGAGATTAGTCGAGCATATTCCATGATTAACAGGATATGCAAGTGATTGGAGACTAATCGAGCATATTCCATGATACACAGGATATGCCAGTGATTTGAGATTAACCGAGCATATTCCATGATTCACAGGATATGCCAGTGATTGGAGACTAATCGAGCATATTCCATGATTCACAGGATATGCCAGTGATTGGAGATTAATCTAGCATATTCCATGATTCACAGGATATGCCAGTGATTGGAGATTAATCGAGCATATTCCATGATTCACAGGATATGCCAGAGATTGGAGACTAGTCGAGCATATTCCATGATTCACAGGATATGCCAGTGATTGGAGACTAATCGAGCATATTCCATGATTCACAGGATATGCCAGTGATTGGAGACAAATCGAGCATATTCCATGATTCACAAGATATGCCAGTGATTGGAGACTAATCGAGCATATTCCATGATTCACAGGATATGCCAGTGATTGGAGACTAATCGAGCATGTTCCATGATTCACAGGATATGCCAGTGATTTGAGACTAATCCCGAATATTCCATGATTCACAGGATATGCCAGTGATTGGAGATTAATCGAGCATATTCCATGATTCACAGGATCGCCAGTGATTGGAGACTAATCGAGCATATTCCATGATTCACAGGATATGCTAGTGATGATAGATAAATCGAGGATATTCCATGATTCACAGGATATGCCAGTGATTGGAGACTAATCGTGAATATTCCATGATTCACAGGATATGCCAGTGATTGGAGACTAATCGAACATATTTCATGATTCACAGAATATGCCAGTGATTGGAGATTAATCGAGCATATTCCATGATTCACAGGATATGCCAGTGATTCCAGACTAATACAGCCTATTCCATGATTAACAGGATATGCCAGTGATTGGAGATTAATCGAGCATGTTCCATGATCCACAGGATATGCCAGTGATTGGAGACTAATCGAGCATATTCCATGATTCACAGAATATGCCAGTGATTGGAGATAAATCGAGCATATCCCATGATTCACAGGATATGCCTGTGATTGGAGATGATTGCGAGCATATTCCATGATGTTATGTTACGAAGCGTATGGTGACAAGCAAAAAGAATAGACAACACAGGATTAAGATTTGAACGAACTCAACAATTTATTTTCTAATAAATAATACAGAATAATAACGAGCTGTCCTTGGGGTGAAGATGGCAGATTGTTGTTAGTTGTTGTTATTGTGGTTGTAAGGCACGACGAAACCTTCGTTTGTAATAGTAGTAGCAGCAGTGCTGGTCTGGTTATAATCGTGTGTCAATAGCGATAGTTGTTGTTGTTAGAAGGCGCGACGAAGCCTTCGTTGGTAATGGTAGTAGCAGCAGTGCTGGTTATAATCGTGTGTCAATAGCGATAGTTGTTGTTGATAGAAGGCGCGACGTAGCCTTCGTTGGTAATGGTAGTAGCAGCAGTGCTGGTTATAATCGTGTGTCAATAGCGATAGTTGTTGTTGTTAGAAGGCGCGACGAAGCCTTCGTTGGTAATGGTAGTAGCAGCAGTGCTGGTTATAATCGTGTGTCAATAGCGATAGTTGTTGTTGTTAGAAGGCGCGACGAAGCCTTCGTTGGTAATGGTAGTAGCAGCAGTGCTGGTTATAATCGTGTGTCAATAGCGATAGTTGTTGTTGTTAGAAGGCGCGACGAAGCCTTCGTTTGTAATGGTAGTAGCAGCAGTGCTGGTTATAATCGTGTGTCAATAGCGATAGTTGTTGTTGTTAGAAGGCGCGACGAAGCCTTCGTTGGTAATGGTAGTAGCAGCAGTGCTGGTTATAATCGTGTGTCAATAGCGATAGTTGTTGTTGTTAGAAGGCGCGCCGAAACCTTCGTTGTAGTAGTAGTAGCATTGGTCGCGACAGCCGTAGCGTTGTGGTGATGGCGAGGCTGGTGGTCCTTCTGCTGTCTTTTCCTTGGCTTCGCTAAATATAGCAAGCACGCGGACGTAGTTGTAGACAAACGGTTAGTGATGAAGAAATTGCCTCCATGTCGAGAAAACTGTGTTTCTTTTGGGTTGTTGTTTTCGCTACGGTGTGTAAGGCATCTAAGCGTTTTGCCCGTAATTTTGTGGAGGTAACCATGATCATGTGCCTCGACTTTGGTGCCATGGTAGCGATCGTAGCGTGAATCCCTACGTAGTCAATTTCTCCCCAAAGCGGTCAGGAATCATGAAACTTGAGTGGTGGTCGTCACGGTGACACGTGGCAGACAGTATGACGGCGTCCCCAAGTCAAAACGAGATCTAAATCATAACATCATAACAGCTCCCCCAGATCTCATTTTGGCTTGAATTGTCCAGTGCGGTCATAGTTGCATGTGTGAATAATCAACCCATGATGAAATCCTTAAACAGTTTAGGAAGCTGGCCTCGTGTTGACCGGTTCCGAATCAGGTCCGATCTGTATCCGGACGGTAGTCGAGGGGTTTCTACGTATATGGGGTCCTGCAACGCTCTGTGTGCCCCTGCCTTGGGTGGAAGCGTTGTCTCTTCGGTAGATTGACGAGTTGGGTAGGGTAGAGGAGGTAGATTGGGGGACAAATGTTTTGGACGTGGTATTAATCGGCGGACATGTGCCCGGTGAACCCATTCACTCTGGCCATCATCATTTTTTATCTGGATCACCATGCTGTTGGTCTTGGCCACTTCGAAGGTACCGATCCAGGGTAGGTGAGATGCGTGAGCAATAGCTGATTGAGGCCGGTGGATTAGTACCTTGTCACCGACTTGTATTGGTTCCTTATTCATGTCCTTGTCTAAATTTGGGTCTTGGGCGTGGTCAGCTTCATTGTTGGCCAGCGCGACGTGTCGATGAACTTGTCTTAACAGGGCATTGACCTGCATGCCGTAAGCCGTGGGGCTGGGGTTTGTGATACTGTTGTCGGGTAATCTTGGCAAACCAATGTTGGGCTGCCGACCAGTGATTATATAGTGTGGTGACGCTCCAGTGGCACTGTTGATGGTAGCATTCATTGATGAGATGACGGATTCGAGGACGTCGGTCCACTCACAGTCTCTATCTTCGCACAGCATGTATATGGCGTTTTTCATCGTGCGATGGTGTCGTTCAATGTTACCTGAGCTTTGTGGTCGCCAGGCACAATGTAATTCCTGCGTGATTGATGTGAGTTGGCAAAAGATCCTGTATACCTCCCCCGTGAAGTGGGTTCCGCGATCGGATGAAACAATGCGTGGTATTTCCCGGTGTCGAAGGAAGAAACTGTAAATTCCACGGGCAGCATCGATCGCACGATCTCTGGAACACGGCACAGCCGTAAGGTGTCTACTGAAACTGTCCAGCATGGTTAGGATGTAGCGTTTCCCCTTTGAAATTGGCATCGTGACGAAATCAATGTAGATGATTTCGAACGGTCTTTCTCCACGTTTGCAGTGCCCGGTGGGCCAGACCTTACGTTTGCCATAGTTACCCTTCCGCTTGGCACATGTTTCGCAGGAGTTGACATACGTCCTGATGTCATGGTCCTTGCATTCCCACCAGTAGCCGGATAGATGTTCGCGCATGCGGGCGATACCTGAATGATTGATACAGTCATGGGCCTGATGCAGGTACTTGGGACGGAGTTTGTATGGTACGACCAGTTTTGGGGAATGATTGTTGTCCCTAATCATCAAGACAGATGTGCCGGGCTCCAGGTAGAACTGGTGGATGTATTTGTTGAGTATGGGGGCCCGATGGTCATCGGGGTCGATGTTACAGTTTTTGCTGGAGTTATTCGTCTGGAGGGTTTTGATGATTCTCGACAGTGTGTTGTCTGTGCATTGCTCAGCAGCGATATTGATATGGTCACAATTGTATTTTGTGGGGATGGTCGATGAAGAGTGATAGGCAAAGAACGCATCCACAATATTCTTGTGGTGGCGGGTGTTCTGAGGTGTGTGTGCTTCGGGGATGAGCATTGATCCATCAATTTCGTCCATACACCAGGATGGGATGTAAATACGTAGGTCCGAACCCTGGATTCGGAATGTTTTGCCTGCAGGGTTGGCGTCAGCTGGTGTGTTATTTTTTCTTTGGCCATGACTTCTGCTGAGCATGTCGGCCCAGACATTGGATTCGCCCTCCACAAATTCCAGGACGAATTTATAGCATGCGATCTCTTCCTGCCATCTGCGGATTTTGGCATTGTTGAATACCCGCTGATCCAGATAGGTTAGTGATCTGTGGTCGGTGAAGATGACGAAGGGGCGGCTGTGTAGGAAGTAGTCGAATTTTGCTATGGCCCACTTTATTGCGTATGCCTCGCGTTCAGTTGTGGACCAGTTTTGTTCCGTGGTGTTAAATATGTGTGAAGCGACTGCTATGATCTTCTTCTTTCCCCTGTCATCTTCTTGCATTAGGATGGCCCCACATGCGGTGTCACTCGCATCAGTGGTGAGCGTGAAGAGTTGATAAAAATCAGGGAATGAAATGACAGGAGGCGAGGACAGTCGTTTCTTTATCTTATTAAAGGCCTTGTCCGCCTGCTCAGTCCATGCAAATGGTTTGCCAGCCCTATTCAGTTCATGGATGGGGGTCATGATGCTGGAAAATGTGTCCGACCTGATTTGTTCCTGTACCCGTGTCTCCAGGAATTGCCGTATCCACACTAAACGACCTATGAGGCCTTGCAGTTCCTTTTTTGTTGTTGGAGGCTTCATTTCCATGATGGCGCGGACGTATTCGGGGTCGGCCTTGAAACCCTTGCTATTTACGATGCGACCGAGGAATTTTGCTTCGTTCGCGAGGAAGGTACATTTATCCGGATTCAATTTTAGTCCAAATTTACGTAGGGCGGTGAATAGTTGCTCCAGTGCCAGTATGTATCCTTCAAATGTTTTGGCGTGGACTAGGTTGTCGTCAATGTACGAGGATATGTTGGTGCGAGATGTAACAGTGGCCAAGGCTTCAGCTATGCAGCGGGAGAAGATTTGTCCGGCAGATGTGAGACCAAAGGCGAGTCGTGTGTATTGGTAGCATTTGCCCTTCCATGTGAATGCAGTTTTGTGTCGATCACGCTCGTCGATAGCGATCTGCCAATAGCCACTGCGAAGATCAAGGGATGCAAAATATTTATTTCCTTCGCCGATTCTGTGGAACAGGTGGTCAATCGTAGGTATGGGGTAGGGGTCGAGATCGACTAGGACCTTGTTGAGTGTTGCTTTGAAGTTGGCAACTACCCGGATTGCCCCGTTCTTCTTGCGAACGGCAAATACAGGGCTATTAAAACCCTTGGGGTCCTTGCATGGTTCGATGATCTCTCTGGCGGCCATGTGCATGATTTCAGCATCGACGTCAGCCTCGAGAGCCTGGGCGATTGGGTGTTGCTTCTGACAGCGGGATTGGCCATTGGTTGGTATTCGAACTGGTCTGATGAAGGTACCCTTTTCTCCCTTTTCGGTACCCATGATGTCGGCGAAGCGGATGATTAAGTCTGCTGTGGCCTCCAGTTCGTCGCGGTTTGGATGGTTGGGCAATGCCACACCCACATTACTCTGTAGCCAGTGTAGTTTTTCATTTAGTGTCTTGGGGCTGGGCTGTGTGAGTCTAGTGGGATGATCGATGGTGTGGGCTCCAAATGTGGTATCATCAGCTGGTATCTTCTGTGTAAGAGCTGGTAGTATTGCTGCCGTGTGAGTTATCGGAGTGGACGCGAGCGTGCGTCTGAATTCGATCGTTGATTTTTGGTGGTCGATTGTGTAGGAGTCTAGTGTGCTGTGACCAAGGATGCTTTGGCCGATCAGGATTGGAGATATAGCGGATGTTATCAGCATGTTGATCCCGTCGAACCTGGGTGAATCGTGGTTGCCGATGGCGATGCCACAATTAAGTTCGCCAAGGATATGGATGCTGCCGTTTATGCCTCTCACATGCACGTTGGATGGCGTTATTCGACGTCTGACCTCTTCAGGTATTCGAGACACTGGCATAATGCAAGTGGAGCAGCCTGAGTCCAACATAGATATGTCCGAGAACGTAGCTCCCTCGATCATGAAATGTGTGTTGACGAAAGGTGACTTCTGCGCCGAGTGTTGATGAAAGTTAAATATGTGATGGTGAGTCTGTTGGACCACGGGGTGAGCCATCACATCTCGCCTGGTCCGTATTGAAAATCCTCGGCCATGGTAGTGGGGAGAGTATCTTCCGGTGGCATATCCTTGTCGTCTGTTGCGATATATGCCTGGGCACGAGGTGGGTGCCGGTACCGACAGTTGCGTCCATGGAAGCATGCATAGCCTTTCATGTAGTTTTGGCAGATCTCAGCATCCTGATTGTGTTCATCATCCCTGCGCATCTGAAAATGGCCGCGAGTGCCAGTGGGTTTGGTGTTGCGCAGTGTTGTGGTATCTTTCCTTGCCTGTGGGCGGAGAGTTTGCCTGTTCACATTGTGTTTAGTTCGCCTGGTCCTTTGATCAGATCGTTGTGGCCTGTTTGCGTAGTACGCGATGGGACTATCATTGATTTCATCGTCCGTTTTGACACCACAGTCGATGTACCGCTGTACATCACTAGCTATCCCACCCGCCGTATAATGCTTATCCATTGTTTTGACGATGTGTGGGTATAAGCTCGGTGTCCAGGCTTTCACCTTCTCACTCATTAGCATTGCACCCATGAGAGAGAAGACAGTATCTGCAGGTATTTCCCGTGAGTGGTCCGACTTAAATTTTGCCTTTATGTGTACTGCAGCCTCTCTAATCGTGTTTTCCAGTCGGCCGGCGAAATCTGTCAATCTCTCCCCATCTCGACGCTGCAAATCCCAAGCCCGGCTGAGGTGCTGGAAGTTTGTCATTTGGCTGCCGTGGGTCGTTATGAGGTATGCTTTGAGTTGCTCGAAGGTAGATGTGTCGTGTTGGGAGTCCGTCATTTGCTGGAATATCCCTTCGTTCAGAAGCTGTTTGCAGATTCTGACAAACTCTTTTTCGATACTAGGGTGTGTACCGATTTCCGGCTTGACATGTATCATGTATGTTTTGTTTACATCCGTGATGAAGCGGTTAACATCGTTCCCGGGGTTGAACTTTTTTATGTCCTTTACCGAATCGTGTATGGCCTGTAATCTGATCATCAGATTGTAGTCGTTATTATCGGCTTTGGGCGTGTCGTTTAAGGTGGTCGATTTGAGGGTGGAGAGCATAATCTCTAGGTCCGCTTTTATTTCGAGGATAAGGGCCTCGTCTGGTCGTGATGTACTCGATTTTAGCTGGAGGAGTGGTGATTTCTGGTCTCTGATAAAACTGAGAAGTTCGTTACGGGTGCACCCTGAGTAGTCCATTCTACCTGTCGCACGCTTCTGACACCAGTTGTTATGTTACGAAGCGTATGGTGACAAGCAAAAAGAATAGACAACACAGGATTAAGATTTGAACGAACTCAACAATTTATTTTCTAATAAATAACACAGAATAATAACGAGCTGTCCTTGGGGTGAAGATGGCAGATTGTTGTTAGTTGTTGTTATTGTGGTTGTAAGGCACGACGAAACCTTCGTTTGTAATAGTAGTAGCAGCAGTGCTGGTCTGGTTATAATCGTGTGTCAATAGCGATAGTTGTTGTTGTTAGAAGGCGCGACGAAGCCTTCGTTGGTAATGGTAGTAGCAGCAGTGCTGGTTATAATCGTGTGTCAATAGCGATAGTTGTTGTTGATAGAAGGCGCGACGTAGCCTTCGTTGGTAATGGTAGTAGCAGCAGTGCTGGTTATAATCGTGTGTCAATAGCGATAGTTGTTGTTGTTAGAAGGCGCGACGAAGCCTTCGTTGGTAATGGTAGTAGCAGCAGTGCTGGTTATAATCGTGTGTCAATAGCGATAGTTGTTGTTGTTGTTAGAAGGCGCGACGAAGCCTTAATTGGTAATGGTAGTAGCAGCAGTGCTGGTTATAATCGTGTGTCAATAGCGATAGTTGTTGTTGTTAGAAGGCGCGACGAAGCCTTCGTTGGTAATGGTAGTAGCAGCAGTGCTGGTTATAATCGTGTGTCAATAGCGATAGTTGTTGTTGTTAGAAGGCGCGACGAAGCCTTCGTTGGTAATGGTAGTAGCAGCAGTGCTGGTTATAATCGTGTGTCAATAGCGATAGTTGTTGTTGTTAGAAGGCGCGCCGAAATCTTCGTTGTAGTAGTAGTAGCATTGGTCGCGACAGCCGTAGCGTTGTGGTGATGGCGAGGCTGGTGGTCCTTCTGCTGTCTTTTCCTTGGCTTCGCTAAATATAGCAAGCACGCGGACGTAGTTGTAGACAAACGGTTAGTGATGAAGAAATTGCCTCCATGTCGAGAAAACTATGTTTCTTTTGGGTTGTTGTTTTCGCTACGGTGTGTAAGGCATCTAAGCGTTTTGCCCGTAATTTTGTGGAGGTAACCATGATCATGTGCCTCGACTTTGGTGCCATGGTAGCGATCGTAGCGTGAATCCCTACGTAGTCAATTTCTCCCCAAAGCGGTCAGGAATCATGAAACTTGAGTGGTGGTCGTCACGGTGACACGTGGCAGACAGTATGACGGCGTCCCCAAGTCAAAACGAGATCTAAATCATAACATCATAACAATGATTCACAGGATATGCCAGTGATTGCAGACTAATCGAGCATATTCCATGATTCACAGGATATGCCAGTGCTTTTAGATTAATCGAGCATATTCCATGATTCACAGGATATGCCAGTGATTGGAGATTAATCGAGCATATTCTATGATTCACAGGATATGCCAGTGATTGGAGATTAATCGAGCATATTCCATGATTCACAGGATATGACAGTGATTTGAGATTAATCGAGCATAATCCATGATTGACCGGATATACCAGTGATTGGAGACTAATCGAGCAAATTCCATGATTCACAGGATATGCCAGTGATTGGAGATTAATCGAGCATATTTAATGATTCACAGGATATGCCAGTGATTGGAGACTAATCGAGCATATTCCATGATTCACAGGATATGCCAGTTATTGGAGATTAATCGAGCATATTCCATGATTCACAGGATATGCCAGTGATTGGAGACTAATCGAGCATATTCCATGATTCACAGGATATGCCAGTGATTGGAGATTAATCGAGCATATTCCATGATTCACAGGATATGCCACTGATTGGAGATTAATCGAGCATATTCCATGATTCACACGATATGCCAGTGATTGGAGACTAATCGAGCATATTCCATGATTCACAGGATATGCCAGTGATTGGAGATTAATCGAGCATATTCCATGATTCACAGGATATGCCAGTGATTAGAGATTAATCGAGCATATTCCATGATTCACAGGATATGCCAGTGATTGGAGACTAATCGAGCATATTCCATGATTCACAGGATATGCCAGTGATTGGAGATTAATCGAGCATATTCCATGATTTACAGGATATGCCAGTGATTGGAGACTAATCGAGCATATTCCATGATTCACATGATATGCAAGTGATTGGAGACTAATCGAGCATATTCCATGATTCACAGGATATGCCAGTGATTGGAGATTAATCGAGCATATTCCATGATTCACATGATATGCCAGTGATTGGAGAATAATACAGCATATTTCATGATTCACAGGATTGTCCCGTGATTGGAGACTAATCGCGCATGTTTCATAATGCACAGGATATGCCAGTGATTCGAGATTAATCTAGCATATTCCATGATTCACAGGATATGCCAGTGATTGGAGATTAATCGAGCATATTCCATGATTCACAGGATATGCCAGTGATTGGAGACTAATCGAGCATATTCCATGATTCAGAGGTTTTGCCCTTGATTCGAGATTAATCGAGCATATTCCATGATTCACAGGATATGCCAGTGATTGGAGACTAATCGAGCATATTCCATGATTCACAGGGTATGCCAGTGATTGGAGATTAATCGAGCATATTCAATGATTCACAGGATATGCCAGTGATTGGAGACTAATCGAGCATATTCCATGATTCACAGGATATGCCAGTGATTGGAGATTAATCGAGCATATTCCATGATTCACAGGATATGCCAGTGATTGGAGACTAATCGAGCATATTCCATGATTCACAGGATATGCCAGTGATTGGAGATTAATCGAGCATATTCTATGATTCACAGGATATGCCAGTGATTGGAGATTAATCGAGCATATTCAATGATTCACAGGATATGCCAGTGATTGGAGATTAATCGAGCATATTCCATGATTCACAGGATATGCCAGTGATTTGAGACTAATCGAGCATATTCTATGATTCACAGGATATGCCAGTGATTGGAGACTAATCGAGCATATTCCATGATTCACAGGATATGCCAGTGATTGGAGACTAATCGAGCATATTCTATGATTCACAGGATATGCCAGTGATTGGAGACTAATCGAGCATATTCCATGATTCATAGGATATGCCAGTGATTGGAGATTAATCGAGCATATTCAATGATTCACAGGATATGCCAGTGATTGGAGATTAATCGAGCATATTCCATGATTCACAGGATATGCCAGTGATTCGAGATTAATCGAGCATATTCCATGATTCACAGGATATGCCAGTGATTTGAGACTAATCGAGCATATTCTATGATTCACAGGATATGCCAGTGATTTGAGACTAATCGAGCATATTCTATGATTCACAGGATATGCCAGTGATTGGAGACTAATCGAGCATATTCCATGATTCACAGGATATGCCAGTGATTGGAGACTAATCGAGCATATTCTATGATTCACAGGATATGCCAGTGATTGGAGACTAATCGAGCATATTCCATGATTCACAGGATATGCCAGTGATTGGAGATTAATCGAGCATATTCAATGATTCACAGGATATGCCAGTGATTGGAGATTAATCGAGCATATTCCATGATTCACAGGATATGCCAGTGATTCGAGATTAATCGAGCATATTCCATGATTCACAGGATATGCCAGTGATTTGAGACTAATCGAGCATATTCTATGATTCACAGGATATGCCAGTGATTGGAGACTAATCGAGCATATTCCATGATTCACAGGATATGCCAGTGATTGGAGACTAATCGAGCATATTCTATGATTCACAGGATATGCCAGTGATTGGAGACTAATCGAGCATATTCCATGATTCATAGGATATGCCAGTGATTTGAGACTAATCGAGCATATTCAATGATTCACAGGATATGCCAGTGATTGGAGACTAATCGAGCATATTCCATGATTCACAGGATATGCCAGTGATTGGAGACTAATCGAGCATATTCCATGATTCACAAGATATGCCAGTGATCGGAGACTAATCGAGCATATTCCATGATTCACAGGATATGCCAGTGATTGGAGACTAATCGAGGATATTCTATGATTCACAGGATATGCCAATGATTTGAGACTAATCGAGCATATTCCATGATTCACAGGATATGCCAGTGATTGGAGATTAATCGAGCATATTCCATGATTCACAGGATATGCCAGTGATTGGAGACTAATCAAGCATATTCCATGATTCACAGGATATGCCAGTGATTGGAGACTAATCGAGCATATTCCATGATTCACAGGATCGCCAGTGATTGGAGACTAATCGAGCATATTCCATGATTCACAGGATATGCCAGTGATGTGAGATAAATCGAGCATATTCCATGATTCACAGGATATGCCAGTGATTGGAGACTAATCGTGCATATTGCATGATTCACAGGATATGCCAGTGATTGGAGACTAATCGAGCATATTTCATGATTCACAGGATATGCCCGTGATTGGAGATTAATCGAGCATATTTCATGATTCACAGGATAGTCCAGTGATTGGAGACTAATCGAGCATATTCCATGATTCACAGGATATGCCAGTGATTGGAGATTAATCGAGCATAATCCATGATTGACCGGTATGCCAGTGATTAAAGACTAATCGAGCTAATTCCATGATTCACAGGATATGCCAGTGATTGGAGATTAATCGAGCATATTCCATGATTCAGAAGATATGCCAGTGATTGGAGATTAATCGAGCATATTCCATGATTCACAGGATATGAAAGTGATTGGAGATTAATCGAGCATATTCCATGATTCACAGGATATGCCAGTGATTGGAGACTAATCGAGCATATTCCATGATTTACAGGATATGCCAGTGATTGGAGATTAATCGAGCATATTCCATGATTCACAGGATATGCCAGTGATTGGAGACTAATCGAGCATATTCCATGATTCACAGGATATGCCAGTGATTGGAGACTAATCGAGCATATTCAATGATTCACAGGATATGCCAGTGATTGGAGATCATTCGAGCATATTCCATGATTCACAGGATATGCCAGTGATTGGAGATTAATCGAGCATATTCCATGATTCACAGGATATGCCAGTGATTGGAGATGATTGCGAGCATATTCCATGATTCACAGGATATGCCAGTGATTAGAGATTAACCGAGCATATTCCATGATTCACAGGATATGCCAGTGATTGGAGATTAATCGAGCATATTCCATGATTCACAGGATATGCCAGTGATTAGAGATTAATCGAGCATATTCAATGATTCACAGGATATGCCAGTGATTGGAGATTAATCGAGCATATTCCATGATTCACAGAATATGCCAGTGATTGGAGACTAATCGAGCATATTCCATGATTCACAGGATATGACAGTGATTGGAGATTAATCGAGCATATTCCATGATTCAGAGGTTATGCCCTTGATTCGAGATTAATCGAGCATATTCCATGATTCACAGGATATGCCAGTGATTGGAGACTAATCGAGCATATTCCATGATTCACAGGATAGGCCAGTGATTGGAGATTTATCGAGACTATTCACTGATTAACAGGATATGCCAGTGATTGGAGACTAATCGAGCATATTCCATGATTCACAGGATATGCCAGTGATTAGAGATTAATCGAGCATATTCCATGATTCACAGGATATGCCAGTGATTGGAGACTAATCGAGCATATTCCATGATTCACAGGATATGCCAGTGATTGGAGATTAATCGAGCATATTCCATGATTCACAGGATATGCCAGTGATTGGAGACTAATCGAGCATATTCCATGATTCACATGATATGCAAGTGATTGGAGACTAATCGAGCATATTCCATGATTCACAGGATATGCCAGTGATTGGAGATTAATCGAGCATATTCCATGATTCACATGATATGCCAGTGATTGGAGATTAATACAGCATATTTCATGATTCACAGGATTGTCCCGTGATTGGAGACTAATCGCGCATGTTTCATAATGCACAGGATATGCCAGTGATTCGAGATTAATCTAGCATATTCCATGATTCACAGGATATGCCAGTGATTGGAGACTAATCGAGCATATTCCATGATTCACAGGATATGCCAGTGATTGGAGACTAATCGAGCATATTCCATGATTCACATGATATGCCAGTGATTGGAGATTAATACAGCATATTTCATGATTCACAGGATTGTCCCGTGATTGGAGACTAATCGCGCATGTTTCATAATGCACAGGATATGCCAGTGATTCGAGATTAATCTAGCATATTCCATGATTCACAGGATATGCCAGTGATTGGAGATTAATCGAACATATTCCATGATTCACAGGATATGCCAGTGATTGGAGACTAATCGAGCATATTCCATGATTCAGAGGTTTTGCCCTTGATTCGAGATTAATCGAACATATTCCATGATTCACATAATATGCCAGTGATTGGAGACTAATCGAGCATATTCCATGATTCACAGGGTATGCCAGTGATTGGAGATTAATCGAGCATATTCAATGATTCACAGGATATGCCAGTGATTGGAGACTAATCGAGCATATTCCATGATTCACAGGATATGCCAGTGATTTGAGACTAATCGAGCATATTCAATGATTCACAGGATATGCCAGTGATTGGAGACTAATCGAGCATATTCCATGATTCACAGGATATGCCAGTGATTGGAGACTAATCGAGCATATTCCATGATTCACAAGATATGCCAGTGATCGGAGACTAATCGAGCATATTCCATGATTCACAGGATATGCCAGTGATTGGAGACTAATCGAGGATATTCTATGATTCACAGGATATGCCAATGATTTGAGACTAATCGAGCATATTCCATGATTCACAGGATATGCCAGTGATTGGAGATTAATCGAGCATATTCCATGATTCACAGAATATGCCAGTGATTGGAGACTAATCGAGCATATAGGATGATTCACAGGATATGCCAGTGATTGGAGACAAATCGAGCATATTCCATGATTCACAGGATATGCCAGTGATTGGAGATTTATCAAGCATATTCCATGATTCAAAGGATATGCCAGTGATTGGAGATTAATCGAGCATATTCCATGATTCACAGGATATGCCAGTGATTGGAGACTAATCGAGCATATTCCATGATTCACAGGATATGCCAGAGATTGGAGATTAATCGAGCATATTCCATGATTCACAGGATATGACGGTGATTGGAGACTAATCGAGCATATTCCATGATTCACAGGATATGCCAGTGATTGGAGACTAATCAAGCATATTCCATGATTCACAGGATATGCCAGTGATTGGAGACTAATCGAGCATATTCCATGATTCACAGGATCGCCAGTGATTGGAGACTAATCGAGCATATTCCATGATTCACAGGATATGCCAGTGATGTGAGATAAATCGAGCATATTCCATGATTCACAGGATATGCCAGTGATTGGAGACTAATCGTGCATATTGCATGATTCACAGGATATGCCAGTGATTGGAGACTAATCGAGCATATTTCATGATTCACAGGATATGCCCGTGATTGGAGATTAATCGAGCATATTTCATGATTCACAGGATAGTCCAGTGATTGGAGACTAATCGAGCATATTCCATGATTCACAGGATATGCCAGTGATTGGAGATTAATCGAGCATAATCCATGATTGACCGGTATGCCAGTGATTGGAGACTAATCGAGCTAATTCCATGATTCACAGGATATGCCAGTGATTGGAGATTAATCGAGCATATTCCATGATTCAGAAGATATGCCAGTGATTGGAGGCTAATAGAGCCTATTCCATGATTCACAGGATAGGCCAGTTATTGGAGATAAATCGAGCATATTCTAAGAGTCACAGGATATGCCAGTGATTGGAGATCAATCGAGCATATTCCATGATTCACAGGATATGCCAGTGGTTGGAGATTAATCGAGCATATTCCATGATTAACAGGATATGCCAGTGATTGGAGATCAATCGAGCATATTCCATGATTCACAGGATATGACGGTGATTGGAGACTAATCGAGCATATTCCATGATTCACAGGATATGCCAGTGATTGGAGACTAATCGAGCATATTCCATGATTTACAGGATATGCCAGTGATTGGAGATTAATCGAGCATATTCCATGATTCACAGGATATGCCAGTGATTGGATATTAATAAAACATATTCCATAATTCACAGGATATGCCAGTGATTGGAGATTAAGCAAGCATATTCCATGATTCACAGGATATGCCAGTGATTGGAGATTAATCGAGCATATTCCATGATTCACAGGATATGCCAGTGATTGGAGATTAATCGAGCATATTCCATGATTCACAGGATATGCCAGTGATTGGAGACTAATCGAGCATATTCCATGATTCACAGGATATGCCAGTGATTGGAGACTAATCGAGCATATTCCATGATTCACAGGATATGCCAGTGATTGGAGACTAATCGAGCATATTCAATGATTCACAGGATATGCCAGTGATTGGAGATCATTCGAGCATATTCCATGATTCACAGGATATGCCAGTGATTTGAGACTAATCGAGCATATTCAATGATTCACAGGATATTCCAGTGATTGGAGACTAATCGAGCATATTCCATGATTCACAGGATATGCCAGTGATTGGAGACTAATCGAGCATATTCAATGATTCACAGGATATTCCAGTGATTGGAGACTAATCGAGCATATTCAATGATTCACAGGATATTCCAGTGATTGGAGACTAATCGAGCATATTCAATGATTCACAGGATATGCCAGTGATTGGAGACTAATCGAGCATATTCCATGATTCACAGGATATGCCAGTGATTGGAGACTAATCGAGCATATTCCATGATTCACAAGATATGCCAGTGATCGGAGACTAATCGAGCATATTCCATGATTCACAGGATATGCCAGTGATTGGAGACTAATCGAGGATATTCTATGATTCACAGGATATGCCAATGATTTGAGACTAATCGAGCATATTCCATGATTCACAGGATATGCCAGTGATTGGAGATTAATCGAGCATATTCCATGATTCACAGAATATGCCAGTGATTGGAGACTAATCGAGCATATAGGATGATTCACAGGATATGCCAGTGATTGGAGACTAATCGAGCATATTCCATGATTCACAGGATATGCCAGTGATTGGAGATTAATCGAGCATATTCCATGATTCACAGGATATGACGGTGATTGGAGACTAATCGAGCATATTCCATGATTCACAGGATATGCCAGTGATTGGAGACTAATCAAGCATATTCCATGATTCACAGGATATGCCAGTGATTGGAGACTAATCGAGCATATTCCATGATTCACAGGATCGCCAGTGATTGGAGACTAATCGAGCATATTCCATGATTCACAGGATATGCCAGTGATGTGAGATAAATCGAGCATATTCCATGATTCACAGGATATGCCAGTGATTGGAGACTAATCGTGCATATTGCATGATTCACAGGATATGCCAGTGATTGGAGACTAATCGAGCATATTTCATGATTCACAGGATATGCCCGTGATTGGAGATTAATCGAGCATATTTCATGATTCACAGGATAGTCCAGTGATTGGAGACTAATCGAGCATATTCCATGATTCACAGGATATGCCAGTGATTGGAGATTAATCGAGCATAATCCATGATTGACCGGTATGCCAGTGATTGGAGACTAATCGAGCTAATTCCATGATTCACAGGATATGCCAGTGATTGGAGATTAATCGAGCATATTCCATGATTCAGAAGATATGCCAGTGATTGGAGGCTAATAGAGCCTATTCCATGATTCACAGGATAGGCCAGTTATTGGAGATAAATCGAGCATATTCTAAGAGTCAAAGGATATGCCAGTGATTGGAGATCAATCGAGCATATTCCATGATTCACAGGATATGCCAGTGGTTGGAGATTAATCGAGCATATTCCATGATTCACAGGATATGCCAGTGATTGGAGATCAATCGAGCATATTCCATGATTCACAGGATATGAAAGTGATTGGAGATTAATCGAGCATATTCCATGATTCACAGGATATGCCAGTGATTGGAGACTAATCGAGCATATTCCATGATTTACAGGATATGCCAGTGATTGGAGATTAATCGAGCATATTCCATGATTCACAGGATATGCCAGTGATTGGATATTAATCGAACATATTCCATAATTCACAGGATATGCCAGTGATTGGAGATTAAGCAAGCATATTCCATGATTCACAGGATATGCCAGTGATTGGAGATTAATCGAGCATATTCCATGATTCACAGGATATGCCAGTGATTGGAGATTAATCGAGCATATTCCATGATTCACAGGATATGCCAGTGATTGGAGACTAATCGAGCATATTCCATGATTCACAGGATATGCCAGTGATTGGAGACTAATCGAGCATATTCCATGATTCACAGGATATGCCAGTGATTGGAGACTAATCGAGCATATTCAATGATTCACAGGATATGCCAGTGATTGGAGATCATTCGAGCATATTCCATGATTCACAGGATATGCCAGTGATTGGAGATTAATCGAGCATATTCCATGATTCACAGGATATGCCAGTGATTGGAGATGATTGCGAGCATATTCCATGATTCACAGGATATGCCAGTGATTAGAGATTAACCGAGCATATTCCATGATTCACAGGATATGCCAGTCATTGGAGATTAATCGAGCATATTCCATGATTCACAGGATATGCCAGTGATTAGAGATTAATCGAGCATATTCAATGATTCACAGGATATGCCAGTGATTGGAGATTAATCGAGCATATTCCATGATTCACAGAATATGCCAGTGATTGGAGACTAATCGAGCATATTCCATGATTCACAGGATATGACAGTGATTGGAGATTAATCGAGCATATTCCATGATTCAGAGGTTATGCCCTTGATTCGAGATTAATCGAGCATATTCCATGATTCACAGGATATGCCAGTGATTGGAGACTAATCGAGCATATTCCATGATTCACAGGATAGGCCAGTGATTGGAGATTTATCGAGACTATTCACTGATTAACAGGATATGCCAGTGATTGGAGACTAATCGAGCATATTCCATGATTCACAGGATATGCCAGTGATTGGAGATTAATCGAGCATATTCAATGATTCACAGGATATGCCAGTGATTGGAGACTAATCGAGCATATTCCAAGATTCACAGGATATGCCAGTGATTGGAGATTAATCGAGCATATTCCATGATTCACAAGATATGCCAGTGATTGGAGACTAATCGAGCATATTCCATGATTTACAGGATATGCCAGTGATTGGAGATTAATCGAGCATATTCCATGATTCACAGGATATGCCAGTGATTGGAGATTAATCGAGCATATTCCATGATTCACAGGATATGCCAGTGATTGGAGACTAATCGAGCATATTCCATGATTCACAGAATATGCCAGTGATTTGAGATAAATCGAGCATATTCAATGATTCACAGGATATGCCAGTGATTGGAGATTAATTGAGCATATTCCATGATTCACGGGATATGCCAGTGATTGGAGATTAATCGAGCATATTCAATGATTCACAGGATATGCCAGTGATTGGAGATTAATCGAGCATATTCCATGATTCACAGGATATGCCAGTGATTGGAGACAAATCGCGCATATTCCATGATTCACAGGATAGGCCAGTGATTGGAGACAAATCGAGCATATTCCATGATTCACAGAATATGCCAGTGATTGGAGATTAATCAAGCATATTCTATGATTCAAAGGATATGCCAGTGATTGGAGATTAATCGAGCATATTCCATGATTCACAGGATATGCCAGTGATTGGAGACTAATCGAGCATATTCCATGATTCACAGGATAGGCCAGTGATTGGAGATTAATCGAGCATATTCCATGAGTCACAGGATATGCCAGTGATTGGAGATTAATCGAGCATATTCCATGATTAACAGGATATGCCAGTGATTGGAGATTAATCGAGCATATTCCATGATGCACAGGATATGCCAGTGATTGGAGATTAATCGAGCATATTCCATGATTCACAGGATATGCCAGTGATTGGAGATTAATCGAGCATATTCCATGATTCACAGGATATGCCAGTGATTGTAGATTAATCGAGCATATTCCATGATTCACAGGATATGCCAGTGATTGGAGATTAATCGAGCATATCTCATGATCCACAGGATATGCCAGTGATTGGAGACTAATCGAGCATATTCCATGATTCACAGGATATGCCAGTGATTGGAGACTAATCGAGCATATTCCATGATTCACAGGATATGCAACTGATTGGAAACTAATCGAGCATATTCCATGATTCACAGGATATGCCAGTGATTTGAGACTAATAGAGCATATTCCATGATTCACAGGATATGCCAGTGATTGGAGACTAATCGAGCATATTCCATGATTCACAGGATATGCCAGTGATTGGAGATTAATCGAGCATATTCCATGATTCACAGTATATGCCAGTGATTGGAGATTAATCGAGCATATTCCATGATCCACAGGATATGCCAGTGAGTGGAGATTAATCGAGCATATTCCATGGTTCACAGGATATGCCAGTGATTGGAGATTAATCGAGCATATTCCATGATCCACAGGATATGCCAGTGATTGGAGATTAATCGAGCATATTCCATGATTCACAGAATATGCCAGTGATTGGAGATTAATCGAGCATATTCCATGATTCACAGAATATGCCAGTGATTGGAGATTAATCGAGCATATTCCATAATTCACAGGATATGCCAGTGATTGGAGATTAATCGAGCATATTCCATGATTCACAGGATATGCCAATGATTGGAGATTAATCGAGCATATTCCATGATTCACAGGATATGCCAGTGATTGGAGATTAATCGAGCATATGTCATGGTCCACAGAATATGCCAGTGATTGGAGACTAATCGAGCATATTCCATGATTCACAGGATATGCCAGTGATTGGAGACAAATCGAGCATATTCCATGATTCACAGGATATGCCAGTGATTGGAGATTAATAAATCATATTCCATTATTCACAGGATATGCCAGTGATTGGAGATTAATCGAGCATATTCCATGATTCACAGGATATGCCAGTGATTTGAGACTAATCGAGCATATTCCATGATTCACAGGATATGCCAGTGATTGGAGACTAATCGAGCATATTCCATGATCCACAGGATATGCCAGTGATTGGAGATTAATCGAGCATATTCCATGATTCACAGAATATGCCAGTGATTGGAGATTAATCGAGCATATTCCATGATTCACAGAATATGCCAGTGATTGGAGATTAATCGAGCATATTCCATAATTCACAGGATATGCCAGTGATTGGAGATTAATCGAGCATATTCCATGATTCACAGGATATGCCAATGATTGGAGATTAATCGAGCATATTCCATGATTCACAGGATATGCCAGTGATTGGAGATTAATCGAGCATATCTCATGGTCCACAGAATATGCCAGTGATTGGAGACTAATCGAGCATATTCCATGATTCACAGGATATGCCAGTGATTGGAGACAAATCGAGCATATTCCATGATTCACAGGATATGCCAGTGATTGGAGATTAATAAATCATATTCCATTATTCACAGGATATGCCAGTGATTGGAGATTAATCGAGCATATTCCATGATTCACAGGATATGCCAGTGATTTGAGACTAATCGAGCATATTCCATGATTCACAGGATATGCCAGTGATTGCAGACTAATCGAGCATATTCCATGATTCACAGGATATGCAACTGATTGGAAACTAATCGAGCATATTCCATGATTCACAGGAGATGCCAGTGATTGGAGACTAATAGATCATATTCCATGATTCACAGGATATGCCAGTGATTGGAGATTAATCGAGCATATTCCATGATTCACAGGATATGCCAGTGATTGGAGATTAATCGAGCATATTCCATGATTCACAGGATATGCCAGTGATTGGAGACTAATCGAGCATATTCCATGATCCACAGGATATGCCAGTGATTGGAGATTAATCGAGCATATTCCATGATTCACAGGATATGCCAGTGATTGGAGATTAATCGAGCATATTCCATGATCCACAGGATATGCCAGTGAGTGGAGATTAATCGAGCATATTCCATGATTCACAGGATATGCCAGTGATTGGAGACTAATCGAGCATATTCCATGATTCACAGGATATGCCAGTGATTGGAGACTAATCGAGCATATTCCATGATTTACAGGATATGCCAGTGATTGGAGATTAATCGAGCATATTCCATGATTCACAGAATATGCCAGTGATTGGAGATTAATCGAGCATATTCCATGATTCACAGGATATGCCAGTGATTGGAGACTAATCGAGCATATTCCATGATTCACAGAATATGCCAGTGATTTGAGATAAATCGAGCATATTCAATGATTCACAGGATATGCCAGTGATTGGAGATTAATTGAGCATATTCCATGATTCACGGGATATGCCAGTGATTGGAGATTAATCGAGCATATTCAATGATTCACAGGATATGCCAGTGATTGGAGATTAATCGAGCATATTCCATGATTAACAGGATATGCCAGTGATTGGAGACAAATAGAGCATGTTCCCTGATTTACAGGATATGCCAGTGATTGGAGATTAATCGAGCATATTCAATGATTCACAGGATATGCCAGTGATTGGAGACTAATCGAGCATATTCCATGATTCACAGGATATGTCAGTGATTGGAGACAAATCGAGCATATTCCATGATTAACAGGATATGCCAGTGATTGGAGACTAATCGAGCATATTCCATGATTCACAGGATATGCCAGTGATTGGAGACTAATCGAACATATTCCATGATTCACAGGATATGCCAGTGATGTGAGATTAATAGAGCCTATTCCATGATTCACAGGATAGGCCAGTTATTGGAGATAAATCGAGCATATTCTAAGAGTCACAGGATATGCCAGTGATTGGAGATTAATCGAGCATATTCCATGATTCACAGGATATGCCAGTGATTGGAGATTAATCGAGCATATTCCATGATTCACAGGATATGCCAGTGATTGTAGATTAATCGAGCATATTCCATGATTCACAGGATATGCCAGTGATTGGAGATTAATCGAGCATATCTCATGATCCACAGGATATGCCAGTGATTGGAGACTAATCGAGCATATTCCATGATTCACAGGATATGCCAGTGATTGGAGACTAATCGAGCATATTCCATGATTCACAGGATATGCAACTGATTGGAAACTAATCGAGCATATTCCATGATTCACAGGATATGCCAGTGATTTGAGACTAATAGAGCATATTCCATGATTCACAGGATATGCCAGTGATTGGAGATTAATCGAGCATATTCCATGATTCACAGGATATGCCAGTGATTGGAGATTAATCGAGCATATTCCATGATTCACAGTATATGCCAGTGATTGGAGATTAATCGAGCATATTCCATGATCCACAGGATATGCCAGTGAGTGGAGATTAATCGAGCATATTCCATGGTTCACAGGATATGCCAGTGATTGGAGATTAATCGAGCATATTCCATGATTCACAGAATATGCCAGTGATTGGAGATTAATCGAGCATATTCCATGATTCACAGAATATGCCAGTGATTGGAGATTAATCGAGCATATTCCATAATTCACAGGATATGCCAGTGATTGGAGATTAATCGAGCATATTCCATGATTCACAGGATATGCCAATGATTGGAGATTAATCGAGCATATTCCATGATTCACAGGATATGCCAGTGATTGGAGATTAATCGAGCATATCTCATGGTCCACAGAATATGCCAGTGATTGGAGACTAATCGAGCATATTCCATGATTCACAGGATATGCCAGTGATTGGAGACAAATCGAGCATATTCCATGATTCACAGGATATGCCAGTGATTGGAGATTAATAAAGCATATTCAAAGATTCACAGGATATGCCAGTGATTGGAGATTAATCGAGCATATTCCATGATTCACAGGATATGCCAGTGATCTGAGACTAATCGAGCATATTCCATGATTCACAGGATATGCCAGTGATTGGAGACTAATCGAGCATATTCCATGATCCACAGGATATGCCAGTGATTGGAGATTAATCGAGCATATTCCATGATTCACAGAATATGCCAGTGATTGGAGATTAATCGAGCATATTCCATGATTCACAGAATATGCCAGTGATTGGAGATTAATCGAGCATATTCCATAATTCACAGGATATGCCAGTGATTGGAGATTAATCGAGCATATTCCATGATTCACAGGATATGCCAATGATTGGAGATTAATCGAGCATATTCCATGATTCACAGGATATGCCAGTGATTGGAGATTTATCGAGCATATCTCATGGTCCACAGAATATGCCAGTGATTGGAGACTAATCGAGCATATTCCATGATTCACAGGATATGCCAGTGATTGGAGACAAATCGAGCATATTCCATGATTCACAGGATATGCCAGTGATTGGAGATTAATAAATCATATTCCATTATTCACAGGATATGCCAGTGATTGGAGATTAATCGAGCATATTCCATGATTCACAGGATATGCCAGTGATTTGAGACTAATCGAGCATATTCCATGATTCAGAGGATATGCCAGTGATTGCAGACTAATCGAGCATATTCCATGATTCACAGGATATGCAACTGATTGGAAACTAATCGAGCATATTCCATGATTCACAGGAGATGCCAATGATTGGAGACTAATAGATCATATTCCATGATTCACAGGATATGCCAGTGATTGGAGATTAATCGAGCATATTCCATGATTCACAGGATATGCCAGTGATTGGAGATTAATCGAGCATATTCCATGATTCACAGGATATGCCAGTGATTGGAGACTAATCGAGCATATTCCATGATCCACAGGATATGCCAGTGATTGGAGATTAATCGAGCATATTCCATGATTCACAGGATATGCCAGTGATTGGAGATTAATCGAGCATATTCCATGATCCACAGGATATGCCAGTGAGTGGAGATTAATCGAGCATATTCCATGATTCACAGGATATGCCAGTGATTGGAGACTAATCGAGCATATTCCATGATTCACAGGATATGCCAGTGATTGGAGATTAATCGAGCATATTCCATGATTCACAGGATATGCCAGTGATTGGAGATTAATCGAGCATATTCCATGATTCACAGGATATACCAGTGATTGGAGACTAATCGAGCATATTCCATGATTCACAGGATATGCCAGTGATTGGAGACTAATCGAGCATATTCCATGATTCACAGGATATGCCAGTGATTGGAGATTAATCGAGCATATTCCATGATTCACAGGAAATGCCCGTGATTGGAGATTAATCCAGCATATTCCATGATTCACAGGATATGCCAGTGTTTGGAGATTAATTGAGCATATTCCATGATTCACAGGATATGCCAGTGCTTGGAGACTAATCGAGCATATTCCATGAACATAATGAGACATAAGAGAGATTCTAATAATATGTTTTCTGGGTAAAAGAGGTACTAGGGAAGAGAAGAGATCATCACCCACTAGATTGTGAAGCCGGTTTTGTATTTTTCAAGGGAGGAAAGACTGCTTGGAACGGCACCTCCCCAGTCTTGGATATTAAAACGTATCCGGCTCTTATACATGTAGAAGATTGCGCTAGGAATAAGCTACTTTCTAGAATAGTCATTTGAGCTCAGAATATGGTTTGGAAAATCATTTATGAGGATTAAAGAGAGTATTTGGCTCAGAATGGAACCTTTGGACACATCGATATTGTTACTCTGTGCCCATCACGACGATTTTTATAAACATATCAGAGAGAAAGGATTTGCAGTTTGCGAATATATTCTATAATACCAAGCTTCTGGAGCAAACCTTCGTGCTACATCCTATCAAGAATTATCAGCCTAAGAATTAAAGCCCCAGACATTCGTTGGTTCTGTATATTACAGTTAGCACGCCATGTGCAGGTATTGCGGAACAACATATTTCGGAAGCATTCATTTAAAACTGAACAAAGTCAGATTTATTGATATCTTTGTAAAATCAATCTGGGGGTCGTCATAGTTTTGTTTTTGTATCCATATTTAAAATGCGAATGAAAAACCAAGCAATATTTCCAACGTAATAACCAGAAAATTTCCTTCTTTTCTGAAAATCGCTACTTGTATTCCGCATATCAGTATTCCATAAGATACATTTCCAAAAATATTGCCAAACATGCAAAAATATATTTTTTTTCAAATTTTCAACAGAAAATGTGATGGCATTTCAATTATTTAAAGGCAGACACTAAATTCTGTTTAAAAAATAAAATTAAATAAAATTCGCATAAAAAGTTGTTTTAATTAAAAAAATATTATCATTGTTTATTATTGAATATTTTGATTTTAATTTGGTGTGAATAAAATGTTATTTATTGTATAAATGATATCAAATTAAGACTCAGCAATTTTGATTTTAATTTGGTGTGAATAAAATGTTATTTATTGTATAAATGATATCAAATTAAGACTCAGCAATTTTGATTTTAATTTGGTGTGAATAAAATGTTATTTATTGTATAAATGATATCAAATTAAGACTCAGCAATTTTGATTTTAATTTGGTGTGAATAAAATGTTATATATTGTATAAATGATATCAAATTAAGACTCAGCAATTTTGATTTTAATTTGGTGTGAATAAAATGTTATTTATTGTATAAATGATATCAAATTAAGACTCAGCAATTTTGATTTTAATTTGGTGTGAATAAAATGTTATTTATTGTATAAATGATATCAAATTAAGACTCAGCAATTTTGATTTTAATTTGGTGTGAATAAAATGTTATTTATTGTATAAATGATATCAAATTAAGACTCAGCAATTTTGATTTTAATTTGGTGTGAATAAAATGTTATTTATTGTATAAATGATATCAAATTAAGACTCAGCAATTTTGATTTTAATTTGGTGTGAATAAAATGTTATTTATTGTATAAATGATATCAAATTAAGACTCAGCAATTTTGATTTTAATTTGGTGTGAATAAAATGTTATATATTGTATAAATGATATCAAATTAAGACTCAGCAATTTTGATTTTAATTTGGTGTGAATAAAATGTTATTTATTGTATAAATGATATCAAATTAAGACTCAGCAATTTTGATTTTAATTTGGTGTGAATAAAATGTTATTTATTGTATAAATGATATCAAATTAAGACTCAGCAATTTTGATTTTAATTTGGTGTGAATAAAATGTTATTTATTGTATAAATGATATCAAATTAAGACTCAGCAATTTTGATTTTAATTTGGTGTGAATAAAATGTTATTTATTGTATAAATGATATCAAATTAAGACTCAGCAATTTAATGACAATCACTATTCTTATTTATTTGCCTTCTTACGAGGGTGCAGTTAGACACAAGTTCGGTTTTTAAAGTAAGGAGAATCAAGATCTTCAATGGGGAGGGGGTTGAAGCAATTTCGAACAAAAATCCTTCACTGACTGAGGATAGATGATAGTAAATGTAGAATTAGAATAGTTGCTACACTTTGTTCCTAGCAAAAAAGTCAATGATATGATGATCACTTTTTCTGTTATTGTAGTGAGGCCCACCACTAGCACTAGGGATATTTATAAAGCCTTTTGGGCCGCCCCTTTCTGTATCCACTGAGCTTTGCCTCCGTAAAGAGCTTCTAATGGTTCGGTCCGTCTGTAAACATGTTCGCCGAGGCTTTAGAAAAGCAGACAGGCCGCCCTACCCCTGAGCTATTCTCGCTACCCTTCCCGAAACATCTCCAGTGCCCTACCCGCCATCGTCACTCCACCCTTACTATCAAACAACGCTGAACAGATGTTAAAGCCAACAACAGCAGCAGCAGCAGATATGGTGAATGGGCGGACGATGGAGGGAGTGGGGAAATTTTTCTCCAGTATTTCCAGTAACAAGTGGTTTTGTTAAGCATTTGCACTCTTAGGCGTTTTTCCTTTCCCTTCCGCTCCCCATCACTTCCTCTCTTGCCTACCCCCTACCGCCACTATCGTTGCCTCCGCCGCCGCCACTGTGTTCGTTTTGGTCAGAGGCGCCGAAATGGCTGCCTCCGCGCTTACCCACCCCGTCGCACTCCCACTACGCCAACAAGTGCTAGAAATCATTCTTCATCGCTCGGATTGCTTGTCAAATAACGACATTTTCTTTATTCTTTTTCGCGCTTTATTTTTCTTTCTTGGACATTCTCCCCTTCTTTCTCGGCCTTCCCTTACATCTCTTTCTGCCGCTTCCCTCTTCTTTCTCTATCGTGCTGATATCCTAACAATCTCCGAGTCTCAAAAATATAGTTAAGTTTCGATCCCAGCTTTATATGTCTGGCCACAACTAAAAGCTTTGATACATAACGAAACAGCTTGTCCGTGGAAGAATGTATATATATATATATATATATATATATATATATATATATATATATATATATATATATATATATATATATATATATATAGCGAGAGAGAGAGAGAGAGAGAGAGAGAGAGAGAGAGAGAGAGAGAGAGAGAGAGAAAGAGAGAATATATATATATTTATAAATATTTTTAACCTTCATATATAGTAAATTTTCAATAAATAAGAATGTAAATATACAAGATACTAATCATAGTGGGGGGGGGGTGATAAGTAGTCAAATGGATTAATCCTAATCTTATAAATACAAGACTGGTAAATTAAAAAATATATCCATTTTGAATTTGGAAACAGATAAATCTCACAGGTAAGAAATTCATTTTTATAACATGAATAGCTTAGCTAAATTAATTAAGAATAGGAAACTAGATCTTTGATGAACACTGCTGGGAAGCCATGTTATAATATACTGTTTTGTTTTTAAATTCTCGAAACACGGTTTCATGGTAAACAACTTATGATCCCTTACATTTCATTAGTACTATAGTGAATTTGAGAGAGCAAGTTGGAGGTTATTAAATGACTTACTGACTAAATAGTTTTCTAACGAATGCTAAAAAATATTTTTTTGTAGAGTTTTAAATGTTAAAAACTTCCAAGACAATATATATATATATATATATATATATATATATATATATATATATATATATATATATATATATATATATATATGTATATATGTATATATATATATATATATATATATATATATATATATATATATATATATATATATATATGATGAGGATAATGAGAATAGTATTCCGAAAAAATAGAGAAAAATGAAAACGAACAAACCGAGTTATATGTTCATCAACATGTCGTCTTTTCGAAATAAAGACGAAACGTTGATGAACACATAACTCAGTTTTCTATTTTTATTTCTGTCTGTCTGTCTGTCTGTCTGTCTCTCTCTCTATCTCTCTCTGTCTCTGTCTCTCTCTGTCTCTCTCTCTCTATATATATATATATATATTAGCCTATCCATTTTTATTAAAATCACCCTACAACTGTTTTCTTGTCCACTCTTACTTTCATTTTGTTTCCCACATATTCTATTGAATTTCCACATATTCTATTGAATTTCCATATATTCTATTGAATTTCCATAAATTCTATTGAATTTCCACATATTCTATTGAATTTCCACATATTCTATTGAATTTCCACATATTCTATTGATTTTCCACATATTCTATTGATTTTCCACATATTCTATTGAATTTCCACATATTCTATTGGTTTTCCACATATTCTATTGAATTTCAACATATTCTATTGAATTTCGATATATTCTATTGAATTTCCACATATTCTATTGCATTTCCACATATTCTATTGAATCTCAACATATTCTATTGCATTTCCACATATTCTATTGAATTTCCACATATTATATTGAATTTCCATATATTCTATTGAATTTCCACATATTCTATTGAATTTCCACATATTCTATTGTAATTTCCACATATTCTATTGAATTTCCACATATTCTATTGATTTTCCACATATTCTATTGCGTTTCCACATATTCTATTGATTTTCCACATATTCTATTGATTTTCCACATATTCTATTTAATTTCGATATATTCTATTGCATTTTCACATATTCTATTGGATTTCCAAATATTCTATTGATTTTCCACATATTCTATTGCATTTTCACATATTCTATTGAATTTCCACACATTCTATTGCATTTCCACATATTCTATTGAATTTCCACATATTCTATTGAATTTCGATATATTCTATTGCATTTCCACATATTCTATTGAATTTCCACATATTCTATTGAATTTCGATATATTCTATTGCATTTCCACACATTCTATTGAATTTCCACATATTCTATTGAATTTCCACATATTCTATTGAATTTCCACACATTCTATTGAATTTCCACATATTCTATAAAATTTCCACATACTCTATTGAATTTCTCAATATTCTATTGATTTTCCATATATTCTATTGATTTTCCACATATTCTATTGAATTTCCACATATTCTATTGAATTTCGATATATTCTATTGAATTTCGATATATTCTATTGAATTTCCACATATTCTATTGAATTTCGATATATTCTATTGAATTTCCACATATTCTATTGAATTTCCACATTTTCTATTGAATTTCCACATATTCTATTAAATTTCGATATATTCTATTGAATTTCCACATATTCTATTGAATTTCGATATATTCTATTGAATTTCTACATATTCTATTGAATTTCCACATATTCTATTGAATTTCCACATATTCTATTGAAATTCCACATATTCTATTGAATTTCCACATATTCTATTGCATTTCAACATATTCTATTGCATTTCAACATATTCTATTGAATTCTAACATATTCTATTGCATTTCCACATATTCTATTGAATTTCCACATATTCTATTGATTTTCCACATATTCTATTGCCTTTCCACATATTCTATTGAATTTCCACATATTCTATTGCATTTCAACATATTCTATTGAATTTCGATATATTCTATTGAATTTCCAAATATTCTATTGAATTTCCACATATTCTATTGATTTTCCACATATTCTATTGCATTTCCACATATTCTATTGATTTTCCACATATTCTATTGAATTTCCACATATTCTATTGAACTTCTACATATTCTATTGCATTTCCACATATTCTATTGAATTTCGATATATTCTATTGCATTTCCACATATTCTATTGAATTTCCAAATATTCTATGGAATTTCCACATATTCTATTGCATTTCCACATATTCTATTGAATTTCCACATATTCTATTTAATTTCCACATATTCTATTGAATTTCCACATATTCTATTGAATTTCGATATATTCTATTGAATTTCCACATATTCTATTGAATTTCGATATATTCTATTGAATTTCAACATATTCTATTGCATTTCCAAATATTCTATTGAATTTCCACATATTCTATTGTATTTCCAACTATTCTATTGAATTTCCACATATTCTATTGAATTTCCACATATTCTATTGAATTTCGATATTCTATTGCATTTCCACATATTCTATTGAATTTCCACACATTCTATTGAATTTCCACATATTCTATTGAATTCCAACATATACTATTGAAGTTCGATATATTCTATTGCATTTCCACATATTCTATTGAATTTCAACACATTCTATTGAATTTCCACATATTCTATTGAATTTCCACACATTCTACTGAATTTCCACATGTTCTATTGGATTTCCACATGTTCTATTAAATTTCCACACATTCTATTGAATTTCCACATGTTCTATTGAATTTCAACATATTCTATTGAATTTCCACATATTCTATTGAATTTCCACATATTCTATTGAATTTCCACATATTCTATTGAATTTCCACATATTCTATTGAATTTCCACATATTCTATTCAATTTCCACATATTCTATTGCATTTCAACATATTCTATTGCATTTCAACATATTCTATTGAATTCTAACATATTCTATTGCATTTCCACATATTCTATTGAATTTCCACATATTCTATTGATTTTCCACATATTCTATTGCCTTTCCACATATTCTATTGAATTTCCACATATTCTATTGCATTTCAACATATTCTATTGAATTTCGATATATTCTATTGAATTTCCAAATATTCTATTGAATTTCCACATATTCTATTGATTTTCCACATATTCTATTGCATTTCCACATATTCTATTGATTTTCCACATATTCTATTGAATTTCAACATATTCTATTGAATTTCGATATATTCTATTGATTTTCCACATATTCTATTGAATTTCCACATATTCTATTGAACTTCTACATATTCTATTGATTTTCCACATATTCTATTGAATTTCAACATATTCTATTGCACTTCCACATATTCTATTGAATTTCCAGATATTCTATTGAATTTCCACATATTCTATTGATTTTCCACATATTCTATTGCGTTTCCACATATTCTATTGATTTTCCACATATTCTATTGATTTTCCACATATTCTATTTAATTTCGATATATTCTATGGAATTTTCACATATTCTATTGGATTTCGATATATTCTATTGATTTTCCACATATTCTATTGCATTTTCACATATTCTATTGAATTTCCACACATTCTATTGAATTTCCACATATTCTATTGAATTTCCACATATTCTATTGAATTTCGATATTCTATTGCATTTCCACATATTCTATTGAATTTCCACACATTCTATTGAATTTCCAAATATTCTATTGAATTCCAACATATACTATTGAAGTTCGATATATTCTATTGCATTTCCACATATTCTATTGAATTTCAACACATTCTATTGAATTTCCACATATTCTATTGAATTTCCACATGTTCTATTAAATTTCCACACATTCTATTGAATTTCATCATGTTCTATTGGATTTCCACATATTCTATTGATTTTCCACATATTCTTTTGAATTTCGATATATTCTATTGAATTTCCACATATTCTATTGAATTTCAACACATTCTATTGCATTTCCACATATTCTATTGAATTTCCACACATTCTATTGAATTTCCACATATTCTATTGAATTCCAACATATACTATTGAAGTTCGATATATTCTATTGCATTTCCACATATTCTATTGAATTTCCACACATTCTACTGAATTTCCACATGTTCTATTGGATTTCCACATGTTCTATTAAATTTCCACACATTCTATTGAATTTCATCATGTTCTATTGGATTTCCACATATTCTATTGATTTTCCACATATTCTTTTGAATTTCGATATATTCTATTGAATTTCCACATATTCTATTGAAGTTTCACACATTCTATTGAATTTCTACATATTCTATTGAATTTCTATATATTCTATTGAATTTCCACATATTCTATTGAAGTTTCACACATTCTATTGAATTTCTACATATTCTATTGATTTTCCACATATTCTATTGAATTTCCACATATTCTATTGAATTTCACCATATTCTATTTATTTTCCACATATTCTATTGAGTTTCGATATATTCTATTGAATTTCCACATATTCTATTGAATTTCCGCATATTCTATTGCTTTTCCACAGATTCGATTGAATTTCCACATATTCTATTGAATTTCATCATATTCTATTGAATTTCCACATATTCTATAGAATTTCGATATATTCTATTGAATTTCCACATATTCTATTGAATTTCTACATATTCTATTGAATTTCCACATATTCTATTGAATTTCCACATATTCTATTGAATTTCCACATATTCTATTGAATTTCGATATATTCTATTGAATTTCCCCACCTTCTATTGAATTTCCACATATACTATTGAATTTCCACATATACTATTGAATTTCCACATATTCTATTGAATTTCGATATATTCTATTGAATTTCAACATATTCTATTGAATTTCCACATATTCTATTGAATTTCGATATATTCTATTGACTTTCCACATATTCTATTGAATTTCCACATATTCTATTGAATTTCCACATATACTATTGAATCTCCACATATTCTATTGAATTTCCACATATTCTATTGCATTTCCACATATTCTATTGAATTTCGATATATTCTATTCAATTTCCACATATTCTATTGAATTTCGATATATTCTATTGAATTTCCACATATTCTATTGAATTTCCACATATTCTATTGAATTTCGATATATTCTATTGAATTTCCACATATTCTATTGAATTTCGATATATTCTATTGAATTTCAACATATTCTATTGAATTTCCACATATTCTATTGAATTTCCACATATTCTATTGAATTTCCACATATTCTATTTAATTTCGATATATTCTATTCAATTTCCACATATTCTATTGAATTTCCACATATTCTATTGAATTTCCACATATTCTATTGGATTTCCACATATTCTATTGAATTTCTACATATTCTATTGATGTTCAACATATTCTATTGAATTTCCAAATATTCTATTGAATTTCCAAATATTCACTTGAATTTCCACATATTCTATTGAATTTCAATATATTCTATTGAATTTCAACATATTCTATTGAATTTCGATATATTCTATTGAATTTCCACATATTCTATTGAATTTCTACATGTTCTTTTGAATTTCGATATATTCTATTGCATATCCACATATTCTATTTAATTTCCACACATTCTATTGAATTTCCACATATTGTACTAAATTTCCACATATTCTATTGAATTTCCACATATTCTATTGACTTTCTATATATTCTATTGAATGTCCACATATTCTATTAAATTTCGATATATTCTATTGCATTTCCACATATTCTATTGCATTTCCACATATTCTATTGCATTTCCACATATTCTATTAAATTTCCACACATTCTATTAAATTTCAACATATTCTATTGAATTTCCACATATTCTATTGCATTTCTACATATTCTATTGAATTTCCACATATTCTATTGAATTTCCATATATTCTATTGCATTTCAACATATTCTATTGAATTTCCACATATTCTATTGCATTTCTACATATTCTATTGAATTTCCACATATTCTATTGAATTTCCACATATTCTATTGACTTTAGATATATTCTATTGAATTTCCACATATTCTATTGAATTTCGATATATTCTATTTATTTTCCACGTATTCTTTTGAATTTCCACATATTCTATTGATTTTCCACATATTCTATTGACTTTAGATATATTCTATTGAATTTCCACATATTCTATTGAATTTCGATATATTCTATTGAATTTCCACATATTCTATTGAATTTCCACATATTCTATTGAATTTCAACATATTATATTGAATTTCGATATATTCTATTGAATTTCGATATATTCTATTGAATTTCCACATATTCTATTGAATTTCCACATATTCTATTGAATTTCGATATATTCTATTGAATTTCCACATATTCTATTGGATTTCCACATATTCTGTTGAATTTCCACATATTCTATTTAATTTCCACATATTCTATTGAATTTAAATATATTCTATTGAATTTCCACATATTCTATTGAATTTCGATATATTCTATTGAATTTCCACATATTCTATTGAATTTCCACATATTCTATTGAATTTCCACATATTCTTTTGAATTTCCATATATTCTATTGAATTTCCACATATTCTATTGCATTTCAACATATTCTATTGAATTTCTACATATTCTATTGATTTTCCACATATTCTATTAAATTTCCACATATTCTATTGAATTTCGATATATTCTGTTGAATTTCCACATATTCTATTGAATTTCCACATATTCTATTGAATTTCCACATATTCTATTGGATTTCCACATATTCTATTGAATTTCTACATATTCTATTGAATTTCCACATATTCTATTGAACGTCCATATATTCTATTGAATTTCCACATATTCTATTGAATTTCCACATATTCTATTGAATTTCCACATGTTCTATTGAATTTCGACATATTCTATTGAATTTCCACATGTTCTATTGAATTTCCACATATTCTATTGAAATTCCACATATTCTATTGAATTTCCACATATTCTATTGAATTTCCACATATTCTATTGAATTTCCACATATTCTATTGAATTTCGATATATTCTATTGCATTTTCACACATCCTATTGAATTTCCACATATTCTTTTGAATTTCCACATGTTCTATTGAATTTCCACATATTCTATTGAATTTCCACATGTTCTATTGCATTTCCAAATATTCTATTGAATTTCCACATATTCTATTGTATTTCCAACTATTCTATTGCATTTCCACATATTCTATTGAATTTCCACATATTCTATTGAATTTCGATATATTCTATTGCATTTCCACATATTCTATTTAATTTCCAAATATTCTATGGAATTTCCACATATTCTATTGAATTTCCAAATATTCTATTGAATTTCCACATATTCTATTGAATTTCCACATATTCTATTGCCTTTCCACACATTCTATTGAATTTCAACATGTTCTATTGCATTTCCACATATTCTATTGCATTTCCACACATTCTATTGAATTTCCACATGTTCTATTGAATTTCGACATATTCTATTGCATTTCCAAATATTCTATTGAATTTCCACATATTCTATTGCATTTCCAACTATTCTATTGCATTTCCACATATTCTATTGAATTTCCACATATTCTATTGAATTTCGATATATTCTATTGCATTTCCACATATTCTATTGAATTTCGATATATTCTATTGCATTTCCACATATTCTTTTGAATTTCCAAATATTCTATGGAATTTCCACATATTCTATTGCATTTCCACATATTCTATTGAATTTCCACATATTCTATTTAATTTCCACATATTCTATTGAATTTCCACATATTCTATTGAATTTCGATATATTCTATTGAATTTCCACATATTCTATTGAATTTCGATATATTCTATTGAATTTCAACATATTCTATTGCATTTCCAAATATTCTATTGAATTTCCACATATTCTATTGTATTTCCAACTATTCTATTGCATTTCCACATATTCTATTGAATTTCCACATATTCTATTGAATTTCGATATATTCTATTGCATTTCCACATATTCTATTTAATTTCCAAATATTCTATGGAATTTCCACATATTCTATTGAATTTCCAAATATTCTATTGAATTTCCACATATTCTATTGAATTTCCACATATTCTATTGAATTTCCACATATTCTATTGAATTTCGATATATTCTATTGCATTTCCACATATTCTATTGCATTTCCAAATATTCTATTGAATTTCCACATATTCTATTGAGTTTCCAAATATTCTATTGAATTTCCACATATTCTATTTAATTTCGATATATTCTATTGCATTTCCACATATTCTATTGAATTTCCAAATATTCTATTGAATTTCCACATATTCTATTGAATTTCCAAATATGCTATTTAATTTCCACATATTCTAATGAATTTCCAAATATGCTATTTAATTTCCACATATTCTATTGAATTTCCAAATATTCTATTGAATTTCCACATATTCTATTGAATTTCCAAATATGCTATTTAATTTCCACATATTCTATTGAATTTCCACATATTCTATTGAATTTCCAAATATTTTATTGAATTTCCACATATTCTATTGAATTTCCAAATATGCTATTTAATTTCCACATATTCTAATGAATTTCCACATATTCTATTGAATTTCGACATATTCTATTGAATTTCGATATATTCTATTGCATTTCCACATATTCTATTGAATTTCCAAATATTCTATTGCATTTCCACATATTCTATTGAATTTCCACATATTCTATTGAATTTCCACATATTCTATTGAATTTCCACATATTCTATTGAATTTCCAAATATTCTATTGCATTTCCAAATATTCTATTGAATTTCCACATATTCTATTGAATTTCCACATATTCTATTGAATTTCCACATATTCTATTGAATTTCCACATATTCTATTGAATTTCCACATATTCTATTGAATTTCCACATATTCTATTGAATTTCCACATATTCTATTGAATTTCCAAATATTCTATTGAATTTCCACATATTCTATTGAATTTCCACATATTCTATTGCATTTCCACATATTCTATTGAATTTCCAAATATTCTATTGAATTTCCACATATTCTATTGAATTTCCAAATATTCTATTGAATTTCCACATATTCTATTGAATTTCCACATATTCTATTGAATTTCCAAATATTCTATTGAATTTCCACATATTCTATTGAATTTCCACATATTCTATTGAATTTCCACATATTCTATTGAATTTCCAAATATTCTATTGAATTTCCACATATTCTATTGAATTTCCAAATATTCTATTGAATTTCCACATATTCTATTGAATTTCCACATATTCTATTGAATTTCCACATATTCTATTGAATTTCCAAATATTCTATTGCATTTCAAAATATTCTATTGAATTTCCACATATTCTATTGAATTTCCACATATTCTATTGAATTTCCACATATTCTATTGAATTTCCACATATTCTATTGAATTTCCAAATATTCTATTGAATTTCCACATATTCTATTGAATTTCCACATATTCTATTGAATTTCCAAATATTCTATTGAATTTCCAAATATTCTATTGAATTTCCACATATTCTATTGAATTTCCACATATTCTATTGAATTTCCAAATATTCTATTGAATTTCCACATATTCTATTGAATTTCCAAATATTCTATTGAATTTCCAAATATTCTATTGAATTTCCACATATTCTATTGAATTTCCACATATTCTATTGAATTTCCACATATTCTATTGAATTTCCAAATATTCTATTGCATTTCCAAATATTCTATTGAATTTCCACATATTCTATTGAATTTCCACATATTCTATTGAATTTCCACATATTCTATTGAATTTCCACATATTCTATTGAATTTCCACATATTCTATTGAATTTCCACATATTCTATTGCATTTCCACATATTCTATTGAATTTCCACATATTCTATTGAATTTCCACATATTCTATTGAATTTCCACATATTCTATTGAATTTCCAAATATTCTATTGAATTTCCACATATTCTATTGAATTTCCAAATATTCTATTGCATTTCCACATATTCTATTGAATTTCCACATATTCTATTGAATTTCCAAATATTCTATTGAATTTCCACATATTCTATTGAATTTCCAAATATTCTATTGAATTTCCACATATTCTATTGAATTTCCACATATTCTATTGAATTTCCACATATTCTATTGAATTTCCAAATATTCTATTGCATTTCCAAATATTCTATTGAATTTCCACATATTCTATTGAATTTCCACACATTCTATTGAATTTCCAAATATTCTATTGAATTTCCAAATATTCTATTGAATTTCCACATATTCTATTGAATTTCCACATATTCTATTGAATTTCCACATATTCTATTGAATTTCCACATATTCTATTGAATTTCCAAATATTCTATTGAATTTCCACATATTCTATTGAATTTCCAAATATTCTATTGAATTTCCAAATATTCTATTGAATTTCCAAATATTCTATTGAATTTCCACATATTCTATTGAATTTCCACATATTCTATTGAATTTCCAAATATTCTATTGAATTTCCACATATTCTATTGAATTTCCAAATATTCTATTGAATTTCCAAATATTCTATTGAATTTCCACATATTCTATTGAATTTCCACATATTCTATTGAATTTCCACATATTCTATTGAATTTCCAAATATTCTATTGCATTTCCAAATATTCTATTGAATTTCCACATATTCTATTGAATTTCCACATATTCTATTGAATTTCCACATATTCTATTGAATTTCCACATATTCTATTGAATTTCCACATATTCTATTGCATTTCCACATATTCTATTGAATTTCCACATATTCTATTGAATTTCCACATATTCTATTGAATTTCCACATATTCTATTGAATTTCCAAATATTCTATTGAATTTCCACATATTCTATTGAATTTCCACATATTCTATTGAATTTCCACATATTCTATTGAATTTCCACATATTCTATTGAATTTCCAAATATTCTATTGAATTTCCACATATTCTATTGAATTTCCAAATATTCTATTGAATTTCCACATATTCTATTGAATTTCCACATATTCTATTGAATTTCCACATATTCTATTGAATTTCCAAATATTCTATTGCATTTCCAAATATTCTATTGAATTTCCACATATTCTATTGAATTTCCACACATTCTATTGAATTTCCAAATATTCTATTGAATTTCCAAATATTCTATTGAATTTCCACATATTCTATTGAATTTCCACATATTCTATTGAATTTCCACATATTCTATTGAATTTCCATATATTCTATTGAATTTCCAAATATTCTATTGAATTTCCACATATTCTATTGAATTTCCAAATATTCTATTGAATTTCCAAATATTCTATTGAATTTCCAAATATTCTATTGAATTTCCACATATTCTATTGAATTTCCACATATTCTATTGAATTTCCAAATATTCTATTAAATTTCCACATATTCTATTGAATTTCCAAATATTCTATTGAATTTCCAAATATTCTATTGAATTTCCACATATTCTATTGAATTTCCACATATTCTATTGAATTTCCACATATTCTATTGAATTTCAAAATATTCTATTGCATTTCCAAATATTCTATTGAATTTCCAAATATTCTATTGAATTTCCACATATTCTATTGAATTTCCACATATTCTATTGAATTTCCACATATTCTATTGAATTTCCACATATTCTATTGAATTTCCACATATTCTATTGCATTTCCACATATTCTATTGAATTTCCACATATTCTATTGAATTTCCACATATTCTATTGAATTTCCACATATTCTATTGAATTTCCAAATATTCTATTGAATTTCCACATATTCTATTGAATTTCCACATATTCTATTGCATTTCCACATATTCTATTGAATTTCCACATATTCTATTGAATTTCCAAATATTCTATTGAATTTCCACATATTCTATTGAATTTCCAAATATTCTATTGAATTTCCACATATTCTATTGAATTTCCACATATTCTATTGAATTTCCACATATTCTATTGAATTTCCAAATATTCTATTGCATTTCCAAATATTCTATTGAATTTCCACATATTCTATTGAATTTCCACACATTCTATTGAATTTCCAAATATTCTATTGAATTTCCAAATATTCTATTGAATTTCCACATATTCTATTGAATTTCCACATATTCTATTGAATTTCCACATATTCTATTGAATTTCCAAATATTCTATTGAATTTCCACATATTCTATTGAATTTCCACATATTCTATTGAATTTCCACATATTCTATTGAATTTCCACATATTCTATTGAATTTCCACATATTCTATTGCATTTCCACATATTCTATTGAATTTCCACATATTCTATTGAATTTCCACATATTCTATTGAATTTCCACATATTCTATTGAATTTCCAAATATTCTATTGCATTTCCAAATATTCTATTGAATTTCCACATATTCTATTGAATTTCCACACATTCTATTGAATTTCCACATATTCTATTGAATTTCCACATATTCTATTGAATTTCCAAATATTCTATTGAATTTCCAAATATTCTATTGAATTTCCACATATTCTATTGAATTTCCACATATTCTATTGAATTTCCAAATATTCTATTGAATTTCCACATATTCTATTGAATTTCCACATATTCTATTGAATTTCCACACATTCTATTGAATTTCCACATATTCTATTGAATTTCCACATATTCTATTGAATTTCCAAATATTCTATTGAATTTCCACATATTCTATTGAATTTCCACATATTCTATTGAATTTCCACACATTCTATTGAATTTCCACATATTCTATTGAATTTCCACATATTCTATTGAATTTCCAAATATTCTATTGAATTTCCACACATTCTATTGAATTTCCACATATTCTATTGAATTTCCACATATTCTATTGAATTTCCAAATATTCTATTGAATTTCCAAATATTCTATTGAATTTCCACATATTCTATTGAATTTCCACACATTCTATTTAATTTCCACATATTCTATTGAATTTCCACATATTCTATTGAATTTCCAAATATTCTATTGCATTTCCACATATTCTATTGAATTTCCACATATTCTATTGAATTTCCACATATTCTATTGAATTTCCACATATTCTATTGAATTACCACATATTCTATTGAATTTCCACATATTCTATTGAATTTCCAAATATTCTATTGAATTTCCACACATTCTATTGCATTTCCACATATTCTATTGAATTTCCAAATATTCTATTGAATTTCCACATATTCTATTGAATTTCCACATATTCTATTGAATTACCACATATTCTATTGAATTTACACATATTCTATTGAATTTCCAAATATTCTATTGAATTTCCACATATTCTATTGCATTTCCACATATTCTATTGAATTTCCAAATATTCTATTGAATTTCCACATATTCTATTGAATTTACACATATTCTATTGAATTTCCACATATTCTATTGCATTTCCAAATATTCTATTGCATTTCCACATATTCTATTGAATTTCCACACATTCTATTGAATTTACACATATTCTATTGAATTTCCACATATTCTATTGAATTACCACATATTCTATTGAATTTCCACATATTCTATTGAATTTCCAAATATTCTATTAAATTTCCACATATTCTATTGAATTTCCACATATTCTATTGAATTTCCACATATTCTATTGAATTTCCACATATTCTATTGAATTTCCAAATATGCTATTGAATTTCCACATATTCTATTGAATTTCCACATATTCTATTGAATTTCCACATATTCTATTGAAATTCGATATATTCTATTGCATTTCCACATATTCTATTGAATTTCCAAATATTCTATTGAATTTCCACATATTCTATTGAATTTCCACATATTCTATTGCATTTCCACATATTCTATTGAATTTCCACACATTCTATTGAATTACCACATATTCTATTGATTTTCCACATATTCTATTGCATTTCCACATATTCTATTGAATTTCCACATATTGTATTGAATTTCCACACATTCTATTGAATTTCCACATATTGTGTTGAATTTCCACATATTCTATTGAATTTCCAAATATTCTATTGAATTTCCACATATTCTATTGAATTTCCCAATATTCTATGAAATTTCCACATATTCTATTGAATTTCCACATATTCTATTGAATTTCGATATATTCTATTGCATTTCCACATATTCTATTGAATTTCCACATATTCTATTGAATTTCCATATATTCTATTGAATTTCCACATATTCTATTGAATTTCCACATATTCTATTGAATTTCCACATATTCTATTGCATTTCCAAATATTCCATTGAATTTCCACATATTCTATTGAATTTCCACATATTCTATTGAATTTCCACATATTCTATTGAATTTCGATATATTCTATTGCATTTCCACATATTCTATTGAATTTCCAAATATTCTATTGAATTTCCACATATTCTATTGAATTTCCACATATTCTATTGCATTTCCACATATTCTATTGAATTTCCACACATTCTATTGAATTACCACATATTCTATTGATTTTCCACATATTCTATTGCATTTCCACATATTCTATTGAATTTCCACATATTCTATTGAATTTCCACACATTCTATTGAATTTCCACATATTGTGTTGAATTTCCACATATTCTATTGAATTTCCAAATATTCTATTGAATTTCCACATATTCTATTGAATTTCCACATATTCTATTGAATTTCGATATATTCTATTGCATTTCCACATATTCTATTGAATTTCCACATATTCTATTGAATTTCCACATATTCTATTGCATTTCCAAATATTCTATTGAATTTCCACATATTCTATTGAATTTCCACATATTCTATTGAATTTCCACATATTCTATTGAATTTCCACATATTCTATTGAATTTCGATATATTCTATTGCATTTCCACATATTCTATTGAATTTCCAAATATTCTATTGAATTTCCACATATTCTATTGAATTTCCACATATTCTATTGCATATCCACATATTCTATTGAATTTCCACACATTCTATTGAATTTCCACATGTTCTATTGGATTTCCACATATTCTTCACACACACACACACACACACACACACACACACACACACACCTCTATATTAATATTTATATATGTACATATCTGTGTCATAAAATATTAATATATAAATAAGTCGATTCGTTATTTCGCAATATTATGGACATTCTCTGGATTTTATCTTACGAATACATTTTTCGACCTGGATTATCCCCTCCTCTCTCTCTCTCTAACACACACACACCCACACACCCACACACTCACTCACTCACTCACTCACTCACTCACTCTCTCTCTTCCCCTCTCTCTCTCTCTGAAGAGTTTAAAACATATTTAATTTTAAAAAAGGAAGCACAAGATAAGTGGACAATCCACTTATCTTGTGCTTCCTTTTTTAAAATTAAATATGTTTTTAACTCTTTTTCAAGATGTCTTTTAACATATTTTATTAATCATTTGTTTATATTATAAGCTCTATTTCATTTTAGGTTTTATTGAGCTTTTTATATCTGGCTGAGTTTATTTTACTTGTAAATATTAACTCTTTAATATTTATAATATATTTTAAGTTTACCATTTTGATTACCTTAGTAAACTTATTGTAACTTATATATATATATATATATATATATATATATATATATATATATATATATATATAGTAAGTTATAAAATGTATATGGCGATTAAGCTACACTGAATATTCCGCGTTTCATCCACTCTAGGATTCTTCAGGCTTATGCCTTACTAACTAGCTCTCCTTACGTATTGAGTACTTTTGAAGTAAATATTTAAAGATTGCGCATAAATCTATACTTTCGTATATTAATTTTATGTGAGTAAATTAAGTATATATATATATATATATATATATATATATATATATATATATATATATATATATATATATATATATATATATACTTTCACTCCTGTTCCTTTTTTATTCTTTATTTCACTCTGCAGCCGCTCATTTATACTTATTTAATTAATCTCCTCTTTCCCTTTTTCTCTCACTATCACGGTTTTAACATATCTTCCTCATCCATTTAGTTACGGTATCTGAAAAAATTAGTTTTAGACTAGCTGCCCCTTCGTTTGCGTTTTTATAGATCAACTGTCCAATAATCAATAACTGCAATCACCACCGCCTCCCATTTTTGCATTCCTCGCAAAACACTTTCTATAGAATATGCAACTTCCCCTTCTTACACACTCTCTTATTCATTCTGTTTCTCATTTTAAGTACAATTGTCGCTATTAAGCGAAAAGAATCATACTAAGAAAGGTTTGCGATCACCTTATGTTTTAGTTAGGAAACATAATCACGTGATGTAATGAGAATATTATATGCCGATGCTGTGCAGTGTGCACTCATCATCTACTACTTATTCACGCTCCTCCTCCTCCTCCTTTTCTTCTTCTTCTTCTTCTTCTTCTTCTTCTTCTCCTCTTTCATTGTTTTTCCCTTTTCTCTCTACCCCATGCCCCCCTCTATATTTCTATTCTCATGTTGTATTCGTCTTCTTTGTTGTTGCTATTTCGTTTCCTTTTGCTTCTTACTATATCATCACATTCTTCTCTTTCCTTATATTATCTTGTCATCTTCGTTTTCAACAACAATCCATCTGGTCAATGGAAAATAATCTCTGATTCTTCACATAATTCCAAGAATTCCTTTAACAAGTCATCGCGACCATTTTCCGCACCCTCTTTTCCCTTCTCTCTCCTTCTTATCTTTTTATCCTTTTCTTTATTATTCATTTTTTACAAGACTTCACATGATGTCCTGTAACCAAATACACCACCACCACCACCACCACCACCACCACCACCACCACCACCACCACCACCACCACCACCATGTAGCAATTCTTTTCCCAACTATATCAGTATTACAGTTGGGTCAGTTCAGTTACCATTATAATTATAACAAAGATGACCCCTCTTGTCAGTAAACATTCGTTTTAATTCTCTCAACCACTATTGGTGATGATGATGATGATGATGATGATGATGATGGTGGTGGTGGTGGTGGTGGTGGTGGTGGTGGTGGTGGTAAAACAAAAGACCTTTGGTGAGGTGTTTTACATAAGCGGAACACGACGGGTAGCAGTTTGTCGCAGTTCGAGTGCTTGAGAGATGACACTACTACTACTACTGAAGAAGAAGGAAGAAAAAAGAAAAAGGACAAAGGAAGAAGGTGACGACGGACTACAAATAAATAAAGATAGATAAAAATAAGTAGGTAGAAGGAAGAGGAGAAGATAAACGCGAAGATGTGAAATAGCAACAATTGTACGACTTACATGACAAGAGACAAAAAATTACGAGAAACAGGAGGATGAGGTTGAGTGTAATGATGCTGAGGAAGAATACGATTGAGACCGTGGTTTAGTGGTATACTTAAGGGTTAGGGCCGGGGTTGCTATGCTAGAAAGTCAGAGGAAAATATGAGAGAGAGAGAGAGAGAGAATGAGAGAGAGAGAGAGAGAGAGAGAGAGAGAGAGAGAGAGAGAGAGAGAGAGAGAGGGGATGTAATGGGTAGTAGCAGAAGGTTGGCCAGTCCACACATATGGCAGCTCGGATAATATCATCTGGTTGCTTTGTGAGGAGCGAAAGCGGGCGGGGACAGTACGATGTAGGGAGGGGAAGTGGTGACACCTCGCGGCCCTCGACACTGTCAAAGTAAAGTCCGCGTATTTTTTTCCTTTTTTTCTTTCTTTCCTTCGTTTCTTCAATTCTTTTTTTTCCTCGTTGTTTTTTTTTTAATACTTTCCCTTTTCGTTTCCATTAACTGTTTTTCATATTGTTCTCGGAAAGGAAGCGAAAATGTCCGTAGGTTTGTACAGGGTGGTGGGGGGGGGGGTAACTCGTCGTGCGTTGTCTCCAACTTTTCGATGTGTGAAAAGACAGCTGAAAGGATAAACGAAGGAGAAACAAACGAAAACATTCTCTTTATTTTTACCCTTTACCCCCTCACCCTCCGTTCTAACTCCATTCTTTGTTTTTATTCCAAATATTCTTTCCTTGTGGAAAAACAGTAGAAGATTTCCTATTTAACTACTGTTGGGAATATCATGTATGAAAGGGAAATCAAGACATCGGACGATTCAGTTGTGCATCATCATCTCTCAAAAATTGTCATTCTTAACAAAAGTATGCATTCTCCAATGCAGTTATTAAATAATATTAGGCAAGAAGAAAAGAATTTAAATGTCGAAAAATAATGGGGTTTGATGTAATACCTCACGTACATGATCTATATATAAAATGTTCAGTTAAATAAGCCTAGGATATATGTATATATATAATGTTTCTTACTGTTTTCTTTTTTCATCCTAAACAAGGCACAGAGCCACAAATCGTAAGGGACTACTATTTAGGACCAAATTTTCAGGGATACTATGTGGGGAGTTGGGCAGCGAGACTTTTATTCACATTACATTTGAACTTTTCAGTACAGCCAGGAGGGAATTCCATAGTCTAGCGGTTCAAGGGAAGAAGCTATTTGAGTAGAAGCCTTATCAGCATCTAAGGATTTCTACTGTGTAGAGGTGGGATTTTGCTGCTTGTCAGATTTGTCGGGGGTGTTTACATCGATAGGGTACTAGTGCTTTGAATTTGCCAGAGCACTTACTATTAAAGTACTTGTAAAAAAAGGCACAAGGATGCCACATTTCGGCAACAGGACAGAGTTTGGCCGTAAGTGCGACAGGTTAATAACTTTTTTTGAACCCTACCAAGAGACTAGTGTCAGATGCGCAAGCCCAGATGTCACAACAATATTCCATGCATGGGCGAATAGTAGCTTTGTGGAAATACAGGATACTCGAGGGTGTGAGTAACCGTCTAGCATGGTACAGGAAGCCCACCTTCCTTGCAGCAGCCTTGGCAATTACCTCAATGTATTTGTTCCAATTCATGTTATTTGTGAATGTTAAGCTTAGAAGCTTGAGGAAAGTACTTTCAGATAGTGTATCATTAGCTATGACAATCAGTGGTTGAGAAGGTTTCTTGTAATTATTAAAAGTCGCCATTTAGCTTATTAGCTAAATGGCGACATTTAACGTTACCATCTAGTTTCGGCCCAATTCCACTACAGACTAGAGGTCTTCTCCTAAACTTTTAACCATTTCCTTAGAAGTGTATTCATTTGTATATAATGTTCAGATGTACGGCCATCAAGGACAACCTGAGTTTTTCTATTATGTAAGAAAGATCTGATTATGTTAAGTATGCGTCCAGAATTTTGATGAAAAGACCATCATGCCAAACCATGCCAAAGGCTATAGATATGTTTAGGGCTACTATCCTAGTTTCCCCTGCCTTATCCAGTGCGAGGCATATACGTTCGGAGATTACAGTTAGAATATATGCAGCTGAACAGGCTTGCTTAAATCCATGGTGTTGGTCAGAAAAAAGTTTATTATCTATGAGATGGTGAACTAGTGCTGTATTGATTTAGGATTAAAAGATTTTTGCAAAGAGAGGGAGGAGGCTAATAAAGCGATATTTGAGTGGGCCAGTTCTGTCGCCAGAACTTTTGAAAACTGGTACAACGGAAGCAATTTTTCAGCAGGAAACTAAGATTCAGGCGTTGAAGAGTTTGGAGAGAACGCAAGAACTGAGCAATTTTAAAGTAATATAGAAGGGCTCACATGCCTTTGAGGTGTCTAGATTTTTTATGGCTTCACAAACAAGGGAAGTACAATAATCTTACCGTATTAGCTGTTTAAGATTATTTTATCGTGGCTTCATAATTAATTCCTATCATGTTTTCCAGTATATCATGACCAACAAGACTTTTCATTGGCTTATTAGATTCGCCACGTAATCAAGCGAATGCTGATGGTTTCATGCACATTAAAAGTGCATCCCATCTTGTTGCTGAGGGAATCGCGTAAACAGGAGCTTCTTCGGCGGACATGCTGCCTGGAAGCCATTTTGTACAGATCCCCCTACATTCTTTGTCTGCAAATAAATAAATAAATAAATAAATAAAAGCATTAAAATTTTTTTTCAGATATTACATTTAATGACCGGCTTCGGAAGTTATTTTTCTGTTTGGCAATAAGACCCAGTTTCAGTTTGACCAAACTTTAACAGTCCATAAGTTTGGTACTGACAAGTATCGTTTTTGTCCGTCGACAGATTAGCTCAACTACTCCTGCTGATGTTCGGCTACAAATAACGATTATGTCTATGCTGACGTCTCTGTTAGTTCAAACCTGCTCCTACCGATTTTCTGAAGACTTTTTCAGCTATCGATTCCGTTCTGCCTATTCAACCATTGACTCGACTATACCGCAGCGAACACCACAACTGATGACCCTCTTTTCTGAAATCTGCATTTTGATCATCAACGGTGGAGAAGTAACTCTAACTCACCGGCAGCTGAAAAAAAACTTCCTTCATTTACGCTCTAATAAACGTTACTATTTCGCGTATAGCTAAGTAGAGAGAGAGAGAGAGAGAGAGAGAGAGAGAGAGAGAGAGAGAGAGAGAGAGAGAGAGAGAGAGAGAGAGAGAGACACACACACACAAACAGACAGACAGACAGACAGACAGACAGATTTATCACTGTAATAGATTGTATATTAATGTATGCAACGCATTCATTGAGGCCGAATAATTGTGAAGAAATGTGAAACGCGTTTTTTGTTATCCATTGTTTCAAGATGTCAAAATGTAAGAGAAGAATGCAGAAGTCTGAAACCAAATGCTGCCACAAACTAAAAAAATGCCGTTTCAAGAGTTATCAATCCCCACTTCTATTCTATTTATCCCTTCAACACACACAAATAATTACAAGTTAAAAATCTGTGTTGATTTCTAAAATGGAAGTAAGAGCTCGTTAAAAAAATTAAGAATTAGTTAATATTTTCCGCCCAACCGCAATCGCTTAGAGTGATCGCGAGTAGTTCTTCTTCTTCTTCTTCTTCTTCTTCTTCTTCTTCTTCTAAACCACAGCCAATCCCACAATATATTTTCTATTTCATCAATTTCCGGTCGGTTGCTAATTGTTTGCAACTGGTGACGATCTTACAACAGATTCTAAAATCTGGGAGGTAGTGACCCATTGTGTTTTGTCCTCAATTTTTTTCATGTTTTTGGTTCGTCTGTTTACGTATAAAAAGACCTTGGCAATCGGTTCTTTGGTAGTTACAACGAAAAAAAGAATGGGATATAATAATAATAATAATAATAATAATAATAATAATAATAATAATAAAAGATTTAAAAATATACTGAAATGTGTGTTGCAACGCCGCTCTGTGCATAACTACGATCGCCTACATCGACCAGACATGTTGACTTTGTATATCAACTATTTTATGTTATTTGACGGTGAAAAATTGCAAATCATTCATTGTATACAATCGTATGTAAATGACCACAACATGAATGACCACAACATGAATGACCAAAGTAAATCGAAGTCACAGCACGAATCTTTTTTTTTTTTTTTTTTTACATAGGCGTCACCACTTATCAAGGCCGATCGGCCACTGAAGGATAAGGGTTAAAGAGTGTACAGTAGTCAAAAGGACAATATAGTAATCGATAGTAATGGAAGTTCGGTAAATTTGTTAACTTAAGTGGAACGGCTCATCAGAAACTTGTTCACGTTGGACTTGAAGACAACCATATTATAGACAGCTGGAAAGCAGGAAAACGGAAGACAATTCCACAGGCGTGCAGTTCTAAGAAAGAAGCTTTGATCATGGAATCTATGTTTAGGTTTAGGCACAGATAACAAGTAGGGGGAATTATTGATAATGTTTTCAGCTAGTCTAGTGTTTCTTGTGAAAGTTTGGCGAGGGTGGACCATAGATCGAAGCTCAGTTGAACACTTTCCATGAAAATAACGATAAAGCAGAGACAAACTCGCAACATCTCTTCTGTGAGATAGAGTTGCAGCGAAGAGAAAAGGACATCTCCCACCAGGCCACGAAGTCTATTTTGAACCCTATCAAGGCAGGACAAGTCTTTTCTAGCAACTCCTGCCCATATGTGGCAACAGTATTCCATCCGTGGATGTATCTGGCTCTTATATAGATAGAGAATTGCATCAGCAGTGAGATATCTACTGGATCGATAGAAGGATCTGACCATTTTTCCAGCGGCATTGGCAACAGATTTGATGTACGTATTCCATTTAAGATCAGGATGTACGTATTCTATTTAAGATCAGAAGCCTGTCAAAACTTGAGGCCTCCCCAAGACGAAAGCCATTCATTTTAATTGTTGCCAGATGGGCATCAGAACGTTGATGATGTAAAGATAGAAGCTTGGTTTTAGATGCATTAAAAGTAACCAGCCACTCCTTTCCCCATTGTACAACGTGATCAAGATCAGAGGAGAGAGAATCGGAGAGAACTTGGTCGTTTACTGTCTTAGATGTGCTACCATAGATGGTAGTGTCGTCAGCAAAAATGTCTACGAATGATGTAAGGATGTGATTTGGAAGATCATTAATGTAGATCAGGAAAAGAGTTGGGCCCAGGATGGACCCCTGAGGGACTCCAGCATTTATACTGTGAGTTTCTGATTTTTGCCCATCAACTACTACTCTTATGAACCTATCAGAGAGAAATGATTTAATAATTGAGAAGACATTTCCAGCTATACCATAGCTGGAGATCTTGTGAAGTAAACCTTTATGCCATATCCTATCAAAGGCCTTTGATATGTCAAGAGCAATTGCCCTAGAAAGATTGCCACCGTCGAGAGATTTGCTAATCCTATGCGATATAACTGTAATGACATCTGCTGTAGATCTAGCAGAACGGAAACCATATTGAGTGTCACTAAGAAGGTTATTTTTGTTGAGATGTTTGATTACTTCTGTATTTAACACAGATTCTAGCAACTTACTCATGACGCACAGGAGACTTATTGGTCTGTATTGAGAGGGGGATGAACGATCACCTAAATTCTTAAATACAGGGCATACTGATGAGATTTTCCAGGGTGATGGGAAGCAATTTTCCTTAAGACAACGTTTAAACAGTTTTGTAAGTATGGGTGCTAGTTCTGGTTGAAGTTTTTTGAGTACTATAATTGGAATACCGTCAGGGCCGGTTGCTTTACTGGAATCAATGTTTTTGATTAGCTTTTCTGTGCGCAATAGCAGCAGCACATTCTGGAGAAAACCATGGAAAGTTCAATAAAAATCTGATTCAAAGAATTGGCTTTGGGGAATCTATTTAAAAATAAACTTGTATAATTGTCAGATGAAGAATTCGTTAGCAATGATGTAAGCAGTTCAATAAGCACCTATCGATTTTCATGAGAAATATCAAGTAATCATTATTAGTGAAAATTTTAACGGCTGAAGAATATCACAAGCTTTCTAAGATCTACGATAGCCCAATTCTAAATAGAATATGAATAGTGGCAAAATAATTAAAATAAACAACAGTTGTAAACGTAACAACAGTTTTTATTTAGAGAAAGAAACGTAGAAAATGCTTTGTGTTTGTGTATACTGTGAGTTAATTATGGTTTCTTTTTGTTTTATTCAGTCGAAGTTCTGCGAAATCAAGGCGTCCCCTTCTGGAGGCTAACACTTAATCTCTATATGAAATACATAGATATTCGAATATTCCATTAAAGTTCTCTTTTACCTCTTAAACACTGAGTTAGTAAAGATATTGAGAACATAATTTTTCCTCTGCCCAATTGGCAATTTAAATGTTATAGTACACATTTCTTGTGGTCTGTTGGTCTTACTGGATTCCAGGACAATAATTCTATCTTGTCTGGTGGAGTATCCTCATGCCAAGTCGTCCTCACAAACTCTTGTACAGAGAAACCTTAGACACTCGAGGATTATGTCTAGTAGACATTCAAGTTCTTTCCCGTGGTTTCTCTGTCTTTTTTAAATTTTTCTTATCAATTTCTTTAAGCTGGGGATGGAGCATTCTACCGGATGCCAAATATTCCTCCGCTAACTCAGATATTTCAATTGAGAGATCTTAAAAGATTCTGACCGTCCCTTTAAGTGCAATTGTTTCAATCTCTCTTGCACTTGGTTCACCAGGTATATTTGTCAGGTAGTTTTTGAAATTCTTTTTCTATGAGTCCAGTTGTTTCTATAATAACTAGAATGATAGAGATTTCCTTAAGATTTCAGTTTCTTTTCATGTCAAACATCAAATCTTTTCATGTCAAACATCAAATCTTTTCATGTCAAACATCAAATCTTTTCATATCAAACATCAAATCTTTTCATGTCAAAAATCAAATCTTTTCATGTCAAGCATCAAATCTTTTCATGTCAAGCATCAAATCTTTTCATGTCAAACATCAAATCTTTTCATGTCAAACATCAAATCTTTTCATGTCAAACATCAAATCTTTTCATATCAAACATCAAATCTTTTCATGTCAAAAATCAAATCTTTTCATGTCAAACATCAAATCTTTTCATGTCAAACATCAAATATTTTCATGTCAAACATCAAATCTTTTCATGTCAAACATCAAATCTTTTCATGTCAAACATCAAATCTTTTCATGTCAAACATCAAATCTTTTCATGTCAAGCATCAAATCTTTTCATGTCAAACATCAAATCTTTTCATATCAAACATCAAATCTTTTCATGTCAAACATCAAATCTTTTCATATCAAACATCAAACCTTTTCATGTCAAACATCAAATCTTTTCATATCAAACATCAAATCTTTTCATGTCAAACATCAAATCTTGGTATTTCGTTGTCTTTACCCTTTCCACTCTGTTTAACCCAGACTCATTGGGGAAACTAATTTTTGCTAAGGTTGCTCCTCGTCTCATATCACTATGTCAGTTTTAATGGTTCCGTTTTAAATGTACATAACTGTAGAGATTGTATAATCATAGTGGATGGTGTATGACTTATTTCTAACTTTTGTTTCTGGTAAACATGTTCCAAGGATTTGCTGCTGCATTCTATATTCAATTTTTTATATATCGTCCAGCGGAGATATTTACAAACTCCATTGTGTCGCATTGTATAGTCCCCCCCAGCAGAACCTTACAGATGAATGCCAAGTGGTTCACACTCTCTGCTTCTGTGTGGCAGAACCTGCACTTGTTGTCATAGCTGAGACACTCATCTTTTTAAAAGCATTGATGATCAAGCCTTAATCTTGGGCAGCCATTATCATTCTCTCCTGGTCATAGTGGAGTGAGTCTATGGAGTTATCTTTATCTATATAGTCCTGGGTCAAATTATCCAGTAAATATTTGACACGCTGACCCATTCTTCCAGTTTTTTGCAATGGAAGTTCCTTGTGTATTTTTGGTGACTTTTTTGGGCTATATCTGTAGCAGACTTGTTATTTGTAAAACAGTCTTGTCCAAAATCCTTGGCCAGTTTTGTGATGGACGTAGTTCTGCTGGCTATTGTTTCATGGTGTTTGTGCACAGTTTTTAGGTTTGGATTTTGGCAGCTCATAAGATATTGTCCGATGGTCACGATAGTTGGACGATGATGATGGTCAATCTCTGAAAAACTCATATCTCCTGCTCCTCTGGGCAGATACAACCTAGGCAAACACTGGTTTCGGTATACTATTTTGTACGGTGTCAGTATTTTCCGCATTTTAGTGTCCAATCTGTTTATGTCCTTTTGTGACCAGTTGACAATGCCAAAGCTGTATCACAGACATGGTTAGTTGGTTGATGGCAGTGATCTTGTTTTTGTTGTGTTTTACAGATTTTTCTTACACAACGTATATCTTCTCTGTCAATTTTTTCTCTACTCTTGGCATACTGAATTGAATCATTTTCTTCTTTGCAAAAGTATTTGTATTTTCCTGCTCTTCTAGGTCTTCATTAAACTGTATGTTTTCTGCTTGGACCTTCTTCCCAGTTTGATGAAGCACTTGTCACATTTATCCAAACCAAACTTCATTGCAATATCTCTAGAGAAATGATGTACGACCTGTAAGAGTCAACTTAAGTCAGCATCTGAGTTGATTTATTTAATGCTAGCGTTTTCTCGTCCATAAATGTGGTTTATTACATCTCCCAAGCTGATGGCAAAAATAGATTAGGAAATTATATTCATTTTTGGTTCGTGAGAGGGGAACCTATCACCATACTTTCCCTTAAACACGCCAGTTGGACTTTTATTAAGTACAATACTTAATAATTTTTTTTTTAATGGAGAGTAAAAAACGTATTGTGGATGCGTCATCGACAGCTTCCGTTACTCTTGCTTCTCTTTATTTGTCCCTCAGTCCTCATTTTTTTAATGAATGATTTTTCTGACAAAGGGAGAAGAAAAAGCTATATTCTAGGTTGGCAGTATTTTGCGCAAACAGTTGGCAGAGGTGGCGGAAAATTTCTGTTTCTATGTCTATCCTTGTAGCCATGTCACTAGTAAGGGTGCTGGAGGTAAACGTTTTATCTGGGCTTACATTATCCGCCTGATAGTCAGGGACCCGAACCTTGGATTAACCACTAAGGAGGCTGTCCTATCAGCAGGTGCAAAGTACTGGGGCTGCTATATTGCCATTTGGTGAATGGATTCTGGACTATGCAGTAGCTTCTGGTGGGGCCTCTCGATGCCATATTAGTTGGTAATTGTTACAGCTTTACCTAATCATGTTCTACAAAAAAAAAAAAATTAAAAAAAAATTTCTTCCTTTCTTGTTCTCTCTAAGCAAGTCTGACGACCTAGTCCACAAATTCCAAAATTCCATCATGACAAGTTTCAATAAAAAATGCACGATTAAACCCAGATCTCCAACTTCCAACACAGACCCCCACTATCATGTCTCCTTCTCCAACATCAGGGGTCTACGCTCTAACCTTCCAGAGGTTGAAACCCAATTACAGGAGATTAAATCTGACCTTTTATTTTTAAGCAAAACTGGCATTGGACCGACTATTTCCCTAGAAGAGTTTGCAATTAAATGATACTCTAACTTAACTTCTAAATCTGACCCCCAAGATGGCCATGGGCATGGAATATGTGCCTATATTAAAGATGGCTTTCCATGTGGTAGGGACATCTCCAGAGAAGATCCTAATTTACCCTATATGTGCTTCCGGGTTGCACTAGCACAAACTACTGCGTTTATATTTACTCTCTATCGACCCCAAAACAGCGGAGTTACTATCTTTAAAAGCATATCTGAGAAAATTGACCAAGTCCTATCTGCTTATCCTTCAGCTAACATTCACGTATGTGGAGACTTAAATGTTCACAACGTGGAATGGTTGACCCACTCAAACAAGACCGATGATGATGGGAGGTTCTGTCATGATTTCTCCATTGTTTATGACCTCACTCAGATTGTTCTTGAACCCACCCATGTGCCCGACAATGACGCCCAGTATGTGAGTCTACTAGACCTTTTTCTCACAACTTGCCCTGAACTATGTTCAGTTTCTGTTCTGTCTCCTCTTGGATCTTCCGACCACTCTGTTGTATCAATTAAGATAAAAATGAAAAAAAATCCATCGTACAGTATATTGATACACTATGGCTGACTGGGATAGCTTCCGTACATTTATATCGGATCTACCTCTGCATTCCATGTTTAAAAAGGATGTGTCCTCTATAGTATCAGACCTGACAGAATGGTTAATTGTAGGTATAGACCGTTTCATACCCTCGAAAAAGTTCCAGCAGAAACCTAACAGCCAGCCATGGTTCTCTCCAGAATGTGCTGCTGCCATTGCGCACAGAAATCACCTTTTCCATTGCTTCCAACATAATAGATGTACTGAGACTAAAGCCGCTTTCAGGACTGCCAACAACCATTGTAAAAAAGTAATAAAGAACGCAAGAGAATTGTATGCTCAGTCCATCAAGTCCAAAGTAGCTGAGCAGCGGCTTGGTTCCCACCAGTTTTGGCAAATAGCAAACAGAATCGCGAACAGAAGCGTGTGCTCCATCCCAACTATCATCAATGGACCTGAGGCAATCTCGTCAGCATCAGACAAAGCCAAACTCTTTGCCAAGAACATTGCTGCTAATTCTACCCTTTGTGACCAAGGTCGCCAACCCTCAATATTTCCTCCTGTATCAGAAAACATGCTATGTGATATACATATATCTGTACGTGATGTTGCCAAGCTAATTAAATCTCAGCAAAAATAACTTTCTTAGTGACAAACAATATGGTTTCCGTTCTGCTAGATCTATAGCAGATGTGCTTACAGTTATATCTCATAGGATTAGCGAATCTCTTGACAGAGGCAACCTTTCTAGGGTAATTGCTCTTGACATATCAAAGGCCTTTGATAGGGTATGGCATGAAAGTTTACTTCACAAGATCTCCAGCTATGGTATAGCTGAAAATGTCTTCTCAATTATTAAATCATGTCTTTCTGACAGGTTCATAAGAGTAGTAGTTGATGGGCAAAAATCAGAAACTCACAGTATAAATGCTGGAGTTCCTCAGGGGTCCATCCTGGGCCCAACTCTTTTCCTGATCTACATTAATGATCTTCCAAATCACATCCTTACATCATTCATAGACATTTTTGCTGATGACACTACCATCTATGGTAGCACATCTAAGACAGTAAACGACCAAGTTCTCTCCGATTCTCTCTCCTCTGATCTTGATCACGTTGTACAATGGGGAAAGGAGTGGCTGGTTACTTTTAATGCATCTAAAACCAAGCTTCTATCTTTACATCATCAACGTTCTGATCCCCATCTGGCATCAATTAAAATGAATGGCTCTCGTCTTGGAGAGGCCTCAAGTTTTGACAGGCTTCTGGGCTTGACCTTTACTCCTGATCTTAAATGGAATACGTACATCAAATCTGTTGCCAAGGCCGCTGGAAAAATGGTCGGATCCTTCTATCGATCCAGTAGATATCTCACTGCTGATGCAATTCTCTATCTATATAAGAGCCAGATACGCCCAAGGATGGAATGCTGTTGCTACATATGGGCAGGAGTTGCTAGAAAAGACTTGTCCTGCCTTGATAGGGTTCAAAATAGACTTCGTGGCCTGGTGGGAGATGTCCTTTTCTCTTCGCTGCAACCTCTATCTCACAGAAGAGATGTTGCGAGTTTGTCTCTGCTTTATCCTTATTTTCATGGAAAGTGTTCGACTGAGCTTCAATCTATGGTCCACCCTCGCCAAACTTTCACAAGAAACACTAGACTAGCTGAAACCACTATCAATAATTCCCCCTACTTGTTATCTGTGCCTAAACCTAAACGTAGATTCCATGAACAAAGCTTCTTTCTTAGAACTGCACGTCTGTGGAATTGTCTTCCGTTTTCCTGCTTTCCATCTGACTACAATATAGTTGTCTTCAAGTCTAATGTAAACAAGTTCTTGATGAGCCGTTCCATATAAGTTAACAAATTTACCGAACTTCCATTACTAACGATTACTATATTGTCCAATTTCTACTGTACACTCTTTAACCCTTATCCTCGAGTTGCCTCTTTGCCTTGCTGAGTGGTTATGCCTATGTAAAAAAAAAGAAAAGAAAAAAAGTTGTCATACAGCTTGAGGTCGTCCACGAAGAGCAGGTGGTTGACTCTTTGTTTGGATCTTGTTAACGACTATGGCTCAGATTTTAGGCACTCCAGTTTTTGGCTTAACGGATTTATCACCAGGCAGAGGAGTAAAGGAGATTGGTTGAAGGATTCTGCTTTTGATTTTTAATGTTAGAGATTTTTACAATTCCGTTAATGTGGCTTAATGTCATGGCCGTTTGACATATTTTTATATTTACAGCTATAGTCTCTTTCATTGCTGGATGTATTTCATACAAATCTATGCATCGCAATAGCCATGTGTGAGGAACACTATGCCTTTTGTTAATCAATCAACACACCATACTTAGGTTCCTTTGTCTTTTCTTACAATCTTCAAATTAATAATTAATCCTTGGTGCCTAAACACTTCCTGCATCTTTTTTTTAATTTCATTTTCACCCCAAACATGGTACAGTGCACTTTGATGTAGGGAGCTATGTCGGGGACATAAGTTGTAGGGATACTTTTTAGGGAGTTGAGCAGCAAGATGTTTGTTCACATTACACTTGAACTTCCGCATGTCAATACAGTTGGGAAAGCAGGAACCCAGAAGGCAATTCCAAAATCTAGCAGTTCTGGGGGAAGAAACTATTAAAGTAAAAGCCCTTCTTACATCTTGGGATCTCTACTGCATAGGAGTGTTCTTTTTCCAAGTATGTTCCAGAGGAGAGATATTGGTAGATGCTGTCTGCAATCAGGCCAGTGAAGAGCTTGTAGGTGAGGCAACAGATGGATACTTATTAGGACGTTCTGTTTCATTTGTTTTCGGTTTGAGGGTTGTTTCTTCTTTTGGCAAGCACTGGGATCGTACCCTCGAATTCCCTAGTACTTCAGCTCCCCTACTCTTGTGCCATAATTTTCACTAAGCTTGCAGATAGTGTTTTTCGGCTACCCTTGCACTACAGGGTCGGCAAGGAATTGTTTTATTTGATACAATTCTCTTCTGCATAGGTCTAGCTGATCTTGGAGCTTTTGTTTCCAGCTGGGTGTTTTCTTTTTTTGCCTCGGACTCATGGTGTTTTGCTGCTGGAAATTAGAGAGGGTTGTTTAACAATATAGAGTCCTGCAGTATAATATATCCGGTTTAGCTCTGTAAGGGATATATTATATGGCAAAAGTCTCTGGAGAGTAACATTCACTCTTCTTATTGCTGTCTTTGTTGCTTGTATTTTTGGCAACCTAGGTCTTTCCTCCAGCCCCATACTCTGATCTTACAGAGTTCTTCTTCCATTGTCAACTGCTCACCATTTAGTTCCGGCATTTCCTGAGGTATTTGTACAGGAGCTGGCAGCAGTGCACCAGTTGATAATGAAGAGGAAGAACCAAGGTCTAGTGAGGGACTGTTATGACATTTACTTCTGTTTTGATATTTTCTATTTTAGCCTCATTAAAAATCTTCAGACTGTTGTGTCGCTGAGTTGTTATCTTTTTTGTGTGGAACATTTCTTCTACATGGACAGAAAGCGGAAGAATATTTCCCTCCACACCTTTGTCTTTTACTTTTGTTGGGCATATTCCATAGCTCATACCAATGTCCACTTCTTTTCCCTCTCCTGTCTAGGCTTTTGTCTCCTGTTTCTTCTTCCTTAATCGGAAGGTAGTTTTTTCTGCCTCTTTTAGGGCGGCATTTCTTTATCTGATATACAGTGATGATCATATTTATTGGCACGGTAAAATAAAAGTTAAATTTTGTCTAATAAATTCTAAAAAAGGGATTAAATTAAAGAAAATAACAAAGTATATTATGTATTTTTAACTGGCCTTTCCGATGCAGCAATCGGATTTTAGAAAAAATAAATAACAAAGGAACAACAAACATAATTGCAAAAAACCCTTGTTCAAAATTATTGGCACGATTTATTTAATAATCAATTGTATAGCCTTTGGCCTTGATTACCTTCCTCAGTCGCTTTTCATAGTTTACAACCAAGTTGTTGCACTCTTCAGTAGTAATTTTAGCCCACTCTTCTTGACAATAATCCTCCAATTGAATAAGATTCTTAGGCTTCCTTTGCATTACCCTCAATTTTAATGTTCTCCATAAATTTTCAATTGGATTAAGGTCTGGGCTTTGTGATGCCCACTCCAAAACATTAATATGATTGTCCTCAAGCCATTTCTTAGTCAGTTTAGCCGAATGCTTTGGGTCATTATCTTGCATGAACCACCAACGACGACCAAGTGAGAGCTCTTTAGCAGAGTCTTTCAGGTTTTCATCCAATATTTTAACATAATCTTCCTTTTTTATGCTACCTGTGACCTTAACAAGTCGCCCTGGTCCAGAGGCAGCAAAGGATCCCCAAAACATCAAACTGCCTCCACCGTGCTTCACTGTGGGTATGGTGTTCTTAGGCAGGAAAGCTTCGCCAGATTTTCTGTAAATATAAGACACTTTATTATGACCAAATAACTCTATTTTCGTTTCGTCAGTCCATAGAACACGTTTCCAGAATGCAACATCTTTATCAATATGACGTTTTGCAAAGGCTAGCCTTGCTTTCAGGTGCATAGGCTTCAATAAGGGAGTCTTTCTCGGACGACATGCTTTTAAACCAGCTCTCTTCAAAACTCTGCCAACTGTATGTCGAGATACATTCACTCCAGAGGTGCTCTGTTCATCAACAATCTCCCCAACAGAGATCCTTGGGTTTTGTTTTACTTGTCGAACAATTTTCCGTTCATCTCTTGGGGAAAGAATCCTTTTTCTCCCTCTACCCTCTAAACTCATAACGTGGCCTTGCGATTTGAACTTGTTTATTATGGCTCTAACAGTGGATTTGGGAAGGTTTAGCTTCTTTGAAATCTTATCATAGCCCTCCCCATTGGTATGGCATGCTACAACAAGCTTCCTGACGTCTTCGCTGTGTTCCTTACATGGCGATTGAAAATTATAATTTAGTCACTTATAATAGTTTAAATAAATCGCTATCTAAAAATTATCTGAAAAAAATTATTCACTGAATTAGTGTTAAACAAGCATAATATGGCTATAAAAAAGTTCAGAAAGCATGTAAACCGGAAATTGATTGATATTATACTGATACTAAAAGAAAAACAAAGCCGTGCCAATAATTTTGAACAAGGGTTTTTTGCAATTATGTTTGTTGTTCCTTTGTTATTTATTTTTTCTAAAATCCGATTGCTGCATCGGAAAGGCCAGTTAAAAATACATAATATACTTTGTTATTTTCTTTAATTTAATCCCTTTTTTAGAATTTATTAGAGAAAATTTAACTTTTATTTTACCGTGCCAATAAATATGATCATCACTGTATATATATATATATATATATATATATATATATATATATATATATATATATATACTCCCATTTGAGAGATCCGAGATCTTAATCTGGCAACCAGTGTTTTTTTTTTAAATCTTCAGGGAAGTCAGTCTCTTATTTTTCAGTTAATGTTTTATTTGCTGTTTTGCTCCACTTTTCAAACTTTGAGTGATGATAGCACAACAGCAAAACCTTCAGCAACAGTTAATGCTTGGCTTTTAAACCTCTTAATTTCCTAATTTTAGCTGTTGAAACTGCTTAAGCTAAAGGACCAAGATATCTAGTATCAAGGCCTGGTGGCTAACCCTTGCTAGCCTGTCATGATTATACTTTCAGAGAAAAGAAGGTTTACACAATTACTTACCTCTTCCTGCCTGGTGTATAAACGGGTTAAGGGGCCCTTTTTATCCTGGGTGCCGGCCTGCCAGTAAGTATTTTTATTTATTTGTTCTTAGAAATTCCTCACTGGCCACGACTTCTTATTTGGTATAAGAAGTTTCCCTCTATAATAAAATGGTTGTCCCCGTTCACAACCTGGAAAACGTGTTAGATGGTTTGAGGAGACAGCACACCATGTTTTCTTTGAATATTTGGTCATGGGTTTACATACAATACTAAGTATCCTCATGTTTGAGATGGTAGCTAAAAGGCATCCAACTTCTCTTTTCTCAGGCATTTAGCTTTTCTTCAGTAGGCATTGAACTTATATACTGTAAGATTTCAGCTTCTATCCAGTAGGCATTAAACTTCTCTCCATGTAGGCATTCAACTTCTCTCCTGTAGGCATTCAGCTTCTCTCCGGTAGGCATCTAACTTTTCTCAAGAAGACATCCAGCTTCTCCCCAGAAGGCATTCAGCTTCCTTCCTGTAGATATTCAGCTTCTCTCCTGTACGCATTCAGCACCTCTCCTGTAGTCATTCAGCTTCTCTTCAGTATGCATTCAGCTTCCGTTCTGTTAGGATTCAGCTTTTCTACTAAACGCTCTCAGCTTTTTCCCAGTAGGCATTTAGCATTCTCATCAGAAGCCATTCAGCTTCTCTCCTGTAGGCTTTTAGCTTATCTCCAATAGGCATTCAACTTCACTCCAGTAGCTTGTCTCTAGTAGGCTTTTAGTTTCTCTGCTGCTGTGAAAAGTAACTACCATTGATTTCTCCAGAAAACATTCAGCTTCCTTGCTGTAAACATTCAGCTATCTTCTGTAGGCACTCAGCTTCTCTCCAGCAGGCATTTAGCTTTTTTCCAGTCGGCATTCTCTTCAGTAGGCATTCAGCTATTCTCCAGTAGGCATTTAGCTTCACTCCATGACGTTAAATGGGCTGGTAAACAACAAAACAAAATAAACCAAATACAATACACAAAAATCCAGCTAGAATTCGTCACTGACAACTTTCTCTCTCAACTTCCAGCACGCCTCTCCCCACTGCCTCTGCCAACAGACATTTTATCAGAAAACTGACCCCATTCCATTTGCATACATGTGCAGTGGAAGATGAGATCTCGTGAGATTCCACGAGACTACACCTTATAAATCCATGGCTGCCATCTTTAATTTCTCTTTCTCTCAGATCCCATCCGAAGATAAGTTGTATGACTACACGACACACACATACACGGGGGGCGTTTTCCTCTTTGATTATTACATTCAACTCTACACTCCAGTAAGCATTCAGCTTCTATCCAGAAGGATTTAGCTTGTATCTAGTAGGCTTTCAGCTTCTCTGCTGTTGGGAAAATTAACTAACACTGCTATTGCTCTTTTTGCTAGAAATGCCACGAGATAAACAAACAAGGACGTACTAGCTGGATGTATTCTTCCTCCTGGTTTCGTCATTGCTTAATCAAAGTGGGTTAATTTATTTGCCAGTAAAGACCGGATAGTTTGTGTCATTTGTTGACATGTTAGTTTGAGAAAAAGACGTATCCATAAATAGTTTGATAATTGTGGTTAGGAGCAAGAAAGAGAAGTCTTACCGTGGGTGCTCAGCGAGTGAGTTCAGGCGAAGAAAAGGAAGAACAAACATGGCAGCCAGCATTTTTATTTCGTCCGTTCTCGCATAATCTCGTGTGTGTGTGAAGATGGAACCTATAAAACGATGTTCATTTCTGGGTGCTGGGAGATGATTCCCGATCAGCCAGGAGAGAAGGCAACGAGAGTAGAGACAAGAGACAGAGGACTGTAGCGATAATCTTTCTTGAACATTCCGTTTGTGTATTTGAGGCATTTTACATCAAGCTATTTCGGCGATGGCAAACGCAGGCTTAAGCAACATGATTAAGCCTTTTAATGGCGACGGTGATGTGGTGGCGTGGCTTAAAAACGTGGACCTTGTAGCAAGGATTCAGGAGCTGGATGATGTGGCCGCAGTAATACCACTGTTTCTACACGGCGACGCACTGGCCCTCTATTTGGAGCTCAGCGAGCGGGAACAGGGTGACGCAGACGCCATCAAGGGTTGACTGATCGAAGCTTTCGCAGAGGGGCCTTTCGAGGCCTTTAATAAGTTGAAAGAGAAGAGGTGGACTGGTGAATCTGTGGATGTCTACGCGAATGAGATAAGGAGATTGGTTGAGTTGTCGGGCATCAAGGGACATGCCACGAGTCACGTAGTCAAGATGACTTTTGTTACCGGGTTCCCAGAAGAGATATCGAAAAGGTGGCAGCAGGTACCGGGAGTGGAGACGCTGGATGTGAGTGAGCTGATTAAAACTGCAAAAATCTTGGTGAGCACCCAGCCCACGGAGCCTGGAGGAACGACAGCAATGGTACAGCAGGATGTGGGCAGGAATCTGCCAAATCCGGGGATCGCATGCTTCGAATGCGGGGAACCACACATGAGAAGAGACTGCAGGAAGTTCTTGCAACGGACAGTGTGTTACAAATGCAATTGAAGAGGCCATTTAGCGGTAAAATGCACAAGTTCGGGAAACTGGCGAGGGGAGGCCGACGCGCCAGCGGCTGCCCCGATTCGAGAATAGAGGCGCACCCGCAGCAGATGCCCAAACAGAAGATTGCGGTGGAAGGACGGAAAATTATGGCCCTCATTGACACTGGCTGCACCACTACCATGGTGCACACTACCCTAGTCGGAAGATGGAAAGGGAAGGGTGAAGTAGTGGCATTCGATGGGTCGCGAGTGAAGTATCGAGGGAGGAAGACCGTCACTATTGATATTGCTGAACGTCGGATGAGGGTCCATGCAATTGTCACTGATCGCCTGGTGCCTGGCGTCCAAGCCATCATTGGAATGGATGTTATATGCCGCCTTGGAGGTGTTACCATCACATGTGACAACGTGAGGTTCGGACTAGCTGAGTGCGCGGTGACGGAGAACGCCCCCAGAGGGATCAACAAGGCCGGGGAGGAAAGAAAATTGTCGATCAAAGATCAGGACTTCCGAGCCGAATTCGACGGAGAGCGGTGGACGGTGGAGTGGGCATGGAAACATCAAGCGCCATTGCTGACAAACAGGGTGGCGTGCTACACAAATTCGCTTAGCGGCGGGGTGAGAAAGGAGTTTGAGCAGGAAGTCGACCGATGGATTGAGGAGGGGATACTGATGCCTTGGACGGATGATGTGGAGTTGGGCATTTTGCCGTTGATGGCCGTTCTGCAAACAACAAAAGGGAAAGTAAGACCGGTCCTGGATTTCCGAGAGCTGAACGGCCATGTTAAGTGCCATACGGGAGGCGACACCGTAGATGTGTGCAGTGAGACCATTAGGGAATGGAGGCAGATGAATGGCGCATCTACGTTGGTAGATCTAAAATCTGCCTATTTGCAACTCCATGTTGCCAAGAAGCTCTGGAAATATCAGTTAGTCAAGTACAAAGGCAAAACCTACTGCCTTACGCGAGTGGGGTTCGGGTTAAATTCGGCACCCAAGATTATGTCAACTATCCTCAGGAAAATTCTGGAGACAATGGGAAAGGGAGATGTGGTAGTGAGCTTATACATAGACGACATTCTGGTGAATGAGACTGTGGTAACTGCCAAGGAGGTGGTGGCTCATTTGAAGAGGTTCGGGTTGGTCGCCAAAGAGCCGGAAAAATTAGACGGAGGGGCTGCTTTGGGCCTAAAACTGAAACGAGGTGCGTCAGGCGGCCTAGAGTTTCGCAGGGGAAACGAGATCCCACAGCTGAAGCAGGAGCTCAACAGACGTGAACTTTTTTCCATATGCGGAAAGTTGATCGGACATTAGCCCATTGCTAGCTGGCTTAGACCAGCATGCAGCTACATAAAGAGACACGCCGAAGGACGAGGATGGAATGATAAGGTGGGAGAAAGAATGGTCGCCATGATGGAAGAGCTCCTGAAAGAAGCAGAACGGAAAGACCCAGTCCGGGGAACCTGGAACATACCACAAACATTGGATGGAGTCGTGTGGTGCGATGCGAGCAGCATTGCGACAGGGGTCGTTTTGGAAATTGGAGGAGTAGTTGCAGAAGATGCAGCCTGGTTGAGGAAAAAGAATGACGTCAGCCACATCAATGTGGTAGAATTAGATGCGACAATAAAAGGAGTCAATCTGGCCTTGAAATGGGGACTACGTGACATCTGCATCAAAACAGACTCTGCCACGGTGTTTGCTTGGCTAAAGTCTCTCATTTCAAGCGAAAAAAGGATAAAAACGAAAGGGGCTGCGGAGATGTTAGTGAAGCGCAGGCTTGGGGTGCTGGCTGAGCTGATGCAAGAGTTTTGTTTGAAGCTTCGCGTAGACATGGTGGCTTCTGAAAAGAACCGAGCAGATGTTCTCACGAGAGTGAAGAAGAGTTGGCTGTTGCCAAAGAAAGATGTTGTTGCTGCATCGGATCTAGATGATGTCGGCGTGCGAGAACTGCACAATTTGCACCATATGGGGGTAGAGAGGACTTGGTACTTAGTGAAAAAAGTCGACCCAAGGATCACCAAGGAACAAGTGAGGCAAGTGGTCAGGACATGCGACAGATGTCAGTCGATTGATCCTGCTCCAAGCACGCATGAAGCTGGACAATTGGAGGTGAGTGGGACCTGGGAGAGACTGGCATGCGATGTCACCCATTACAGGGGTGGACTTTACCTGACCATGATTGACTGTGGGCCCGGGCGATTTGCCCTATGGAAGAAGCTACGTGGAGTAACAGGCAATGAAATAGCGGCAATCCTTGATGAGGTGTTTTTGGAGCAAGGCCCCGTGGAAGAGTTGTTAACCGACAACGGGACTGCGTTCAAGTCAGTAGCAGTGACAGAAGTACTGAAGAAATGGAAGATCCAACAATTTTTCAGAGCTGCCTACAGACCTAGTGGCAACGGGATCATGGAGAGAAACCACCGCACCATAAAAGCAGTTGCGGAAAGAGGAGGCACCTCACCTGAGCAAGCCGTCTTCTGGTATAGCATGTCGCCTAAACTGTGACAAGTACCAGAGACGGTCCCGCAACTGTCAATGTTTGTATATTCCTGGAGACATCCCAGAGTGGAGCCGGCAAGCTGAGAAGTAGAGGCCACAGGGATTAAACTCGGGGATGAGGTATGGGTGAAGCCACCGGGGGCGCGCTGCACCACACAATGGAGTAGAGGTTGCGTGACTGGGAGGAACACTAGTAACAACATTGTGGTGGGAGGAGTCCCGAGGCACATTCTCGACGTCAGACCAGTTGAGGGCGAAGCAGTGGAGGGGAGTGTGCAGCCACAGGAGGAGGACGAGACACCTCAGAGGCCAAGTAGAGAGAGGCGACCGCCACAGTGGATGAGAGACTATGAAATGTGATCTTGACATCAGGGAGGCATGTGGTTAGAAGCAAGAAAGAGAAGTCTTACCGTGGGTGCTCAGCGAGTGAGTTCAGGCGAAGAAAAGGAAGAAAAAATATGGCGGCCAGCATTTTTATTTCGTCCGTTCTCGCATAATCTCGTGTGTGCATGAAGATGGAACCTATAAAACGATGTTCATTTCTGGGTGCTGGGAGATGATTCCCGATCAGTCAGGAGAGAAGGCAACGAGAGTAGAGACAAGAGACAGAGGACTGTAGCGATAATCTTTCTTGAACATTCCGTTTGTGTATTTGAGGTAACCCCCCCATTTTACATCAATAATTAATCAATTGTTTTATTTCCATTAACTGGCATAATGATATATTTTTAAAGGCATATAACTTCCGCCAAGTCTAGAGAGTTTATATTTCTTCATCAATCCCATTGCCGATTAGACGGTCAAAGAAAACTATAAGTAAGTTCAAAATGTAGGACCTGTAAATGTAATCAGTTTTTTTTTTCTGCCTGTTTCGATTTACTCAAAACCGCACACACCTCGTCTTCTCATGTATCGTTCTCTTCTTCCTCTTCTACTTCTTGCTCTTTTTCTTCTTTTTTCTTCTCAGTCGTCAGAAGCGTCGTCTTTGTCTTGACTACGTTTTTCCTTCTCCCTTCTTGCTCACAGTGACCCGTTTTTATGCTAAGCTGAACTCTCGTGTGTGCGAGAGAACACGAGATTTTGCGTGATTACTTGGCAATATTAACCGGCCGCCGCCATCTTGCCATTTTTCTTTGGACGTGCCCGCTTTGCAGAGTGCACACCTCGAGTGTTTATCAGGTAAGCCCGTCTGTTCGCAATTTATTACACACTCCCCCCGATCTCATTATCACAGAAAGAGCAGGGAGGCGGTGGCCTTTTTCTTCGAGTGCTTCTTCGGAGAGGGGGATTCGGGGCTTCATCATAGTCTGCGCTGTCTTCCGTGACACGAAGGTCGGCGAACCTAAAGCTGAGCATCGCAGTATCACTGTCCAGGTCTTCATCATCAGCAGAAGGGTCAGTACTTTGAAGGCTACCACTCTCAGTGTCGCTGTGCGTTGAAGCCGTCATGAACCAGAATGATGGGTCGCTGGTCACGGATTCAATTTCACTATCTTCGTCAAGCGGCAGCTGCGTTTGGAATACTGATCTTAAGTCTTTAATATGACGAGGTACTCCATCAACTCGCACCGCCTGCGGGCTGATCACTTCAGTGACATGACCGGTTCCGTTGCGAGTCGTGCACCGGCCTCGGGTTTTTTTTAACCCAGACGACATCTCCCTCTTTTATGTTCTTTTGTGGTGGCTCCGGTTCGGGTAGTGAGCTGCTCTCCAAACCTCTCACCCTGACACGGTATGTATGTAGCGCGTTGGCTGGCGCGGTGGAGGGTGAAACCTCGTCCTTAGGGGTGACGTTGTGCCAATAGACTGCTTCAGGTACCGTACACCCCTTCCGCGCTGCGATTGTCTTAACAGTTCTGTGATTGCGCTCAATAATCCCGTTTCCACTGGAAATATGGGCACACCGAAAACGCAGATGGACACCCCAGCCATCTGAAAACTGTTTAAACGGCTCACTAACAAAAGCGGGGCCATTGTCGGTGAGTATCTCAGAAGGAGGGCCACGCTCGAGGAACACACCTTCCAACTCATGGATAATGGCAGCCGCGTCCTGCCGGCGAAGGGGCCGCCACAATGAAAACCTAGATGGTCCACAGTCGATAAGCGTCAAAAAATGCCTCCCGTTGTAGTGCGTTATGTCCATTGCAATCCTATCCCAATTACGCTTCACACTGAGTATTCCCTTCTTCCACCGGACAGATGCTGGGTCGATCGATCGGCAGGTGTTGCAGCTTCCCACAACAGATTTCACAGCCCTCCGAGACACAGAGGGGTCAACCAATCTGGCAAAGTAAAGCGTTCGGTTTACACCGGGGTGCCCGCTTTGGCAATGGACATCATTAATATGCTCCGGGCTGAGTCTATGTCCCACTGCAGCGCAATTTACAGGTGCTGACTCGTTCACTTCTTTTGGCAGGTCTAGCCAACGGCGTGACACTCTGGTCAGAAGATCCGCCTGATTCAAACAGGACTGCACCAGTGTCACATCTATGACCAAGTCGTATTCCTTAGTGGTTTCAGTTAGGGTAGCAAGCCGCCTCCGGATCAACATTTCGGCCGACGCCTTCGTTGTCAGACGTGCTTTTCCGTTCAAGGCATTTGTCATCCACCGATGCACACACGTGGAATCCGTGATGATGTGAAGGATTCTAGCCTGCCACTGAAGTGCTAGATTGACTCCTTTCAGTGTAGCATCGAGTTCAGCTAGGTTTATATGCTTGGTGTCATTCTCCGGCCGAAGCCAGCAGGCATCTTCTATTATCCTTCCGTCGACCGCCAGAGCAACGCCAAGGGCAAGTGAGCTGGCGTCTACCCAAACTGTAAATTCACTCCCATCGACGCACCAGCTCCCCCGTACAGGGTCATCATTGGTCACTCTGGCCACAACATCCATCAGCATGCTTCGCAGGGCAGGATCATGCACCTCATCGTCCCATCCAGTTGACATAGAAGTTGCCCGTCGCTTTATGGCCGCTACAGCCACTCGGAGCCACCCACACACAGGGAAGTGACCCACCAATTTTCCGCAAATGGCAAACGTGCTCCGACGTGTGATGGTAGATGGGATTTCCGGGATTTCACCACTCCTTCCCCATTGAAGGCCATCTGCACTTCCGCTCACCTGCAGTCCGAGCACTTTCGCCCCGTCCTGTAGCCGCTCCGGCTCCTTGCACGACAATCCGAAGTGCTCGAAGTGTTCTTTGACCGCCTGGGCAGACAGGAGGCTCTCATTGACAAAAATGTCGTCTATATACGACGATGTCGCATGTTGCACCGCTTCATCTTGACGCCGGATCGCCTGCATGATTGCTGTCATGATGTTAGGGGCTACATTCAGGCCGAATCCTAGCCTGGTCAAGCAATACCGAGTTCCTTTGATCACCACCGTCTGGAACGGCCACAGCGATTTCTCAACACGTATTTGCAAGTACGCTCTTCGCAAGTCCAGTATGGCTGCTTCCGCACCCTGCCGCCGCCACTCCCGTAGTTTATGAGCACAGACATCAGCCCCCGCAGTGTGTGGGTCAACGTATTCATTAAGTTCCCGGTAATCAAGAACAGGTCGAACTTTCTGCTTGTTCTCTTGTCTGACAGCCATCAGGGGAATTAGCCCCCGCGGGGGCCCGAGCTCATCCTCTGGGTATGGAACTAACCAGCCATTATCCAGCCACACTTGAAGTTCTGCCTCGTACTGCCCCCTAAGCCACGCGGGAGGGGGATACTCTGTAAGTCGATTCCGCAATGACACTGGTGGTTGGTCGCCTGCCCATTTCCAGGACGCTGTCCAAGTGTTTGTGCCCTTATCGTATTCTGCATGGAAGTCGGGCTCATCGAGAGTGATTACTGCACACATTTGTTTGTTTGGTCGAGAGAAACTCACATCACCGGCGCCGTTCACAGTAATTCCGCCTAGCTGTGTGATAGCGTCCATTCCAAGGAGAAGGTCATATCCGAGCAGCTCCCCATCGACCACTAACACCGTCACAGCAACCGGAGAGCCATTGCCAATGCTGATATGAACAACGCTGACCCCACAACACACCAATGAGCCTTGGCCGACAGTAAGTACAGGGATCCTTCGTTTCTTCCATGTGGCGCAATATTCCTTTCGAAGAAGGGTTTGGGTACAGCCGGTGTAAACCAGCGCTGAACGTTCACATCCATCAACTTGAACTGTTACTGCAGTCAGCACTTTGTTCAATGCCGCGTTGGGGAGGGTGCTAGCGCTGCGGCGTCCTCCCCTTGCTCGTTTCCCGGACAATTCCGCACTATGTGGCCTGGCTTATTGCATTGGTGACACCGTATTACTTGTCGTGCTCCATAATTAGGGGTGCGCCTTGTACCGCTTTTGCAGTCTCTGGAAAAGTGGTTGGGGCCACCACAGGTATAGCATCGTAGACCCTTCGTTGGCGAGTCCAGAGTGTCAACAGCTGCGGAGACTAGTTCTCGATCGTCTTTCAAGATGTTTCGTGCTCTCGGCAATAACTCCTCCAATCCAATCTCAGTGAGTCTTGACGATGCTCGCAGCAGTCGACTTGCCTCATCCGGAAGTCCCGACAAAAAGGCGCATGCCAATATGCGATCACTTGCACCGCCGAAGGGAGTGGCAAGCTTTTTCAAGTCGGCCATGTAGACATCCACTGTCTCCCCTGGCCCAAGTCGGCGTTCGGAAAACTGCCTCCAGGCGACAAAAGGGTCTGTACCAAATGCCCCGTATAGCGCTTGTGTAATCTGCTCCATGGTCGGATCCTCCCCTAGCTGCTAGTACACGGCATAAGCCCCTTAAGTGAGTCTCAATGGGATAACCATAGCTGGGTCTTTAATCTTGCACAACCGGCAAACGCGCTCAGCCTTTTCCAGCCATTCGACCACCGAGGGACCAGTGGGGGAGCCATCTAATTCCGGAATTAATCTGATGTCAAATTTCTCCATACCAAAGCCGAGATAGCTTGTAATCAGAGTTTTTTTTTCTGTCTGTTTCGATTTACTCAAAACCGCACACACCTCGTCTTCTCATGTATCGTTCTCTTCTTCCTCTTCTACTTCTTGCTCTTTTTCTTCTTTTTTCTTCTCAGTCGTCAGAAGCGTCGTCTTTGTCTTGACTACGTTTTTCCTTCTCCCTTCTTGCTCACAGTGACCCGTTTTTATGCTAAGCTGAACTCTCGTGTGTGCGAGAGAACACGAGATTTTGCGTGATTACTTGGCAATATTAACCGGCCGCCGCCATCTTGCCATTTTTCTTTGGACGTGCCCGCTTTGCAGAGTGCACACCTCGAGCGTTTGTCAGGTAAGCCCGTCTGTTGGCAATTTATTACACATTATGAGTTGCATTCGGTCCAAAAACTTGTTAGCAATTGACACGATGTCAAAATTCCCACCAAAAGTGCAATTCCTTTCCCTCGGCGGAAATTATAATATCAACTAATCAGGAATGCCGTTTTATTTCTGACACATTCCCAACAGCAAAAAAAAGTAATTGGTAATCAATTAGTTTTTAAATTATGAATTCACCCAGAAATACAAAATGCTTATGTAATGAAGACAGAAATATATGATGCTTATTTATAAGCATTATGTATTTCTGTCTTACAATATAAGTAAAATCAACTAACAACCTAGTTTTAACTAGATTAACGATATTACAATTGGAACGAAATTAGAACATAAGTCAATAAACAACAATGGAAGGAAACATAATAGATTTTTCGAACAAGTTAAACAGAACCAATCTCTGACCTTATCCTGCTCCTCAACTCCGACACAGTTAAAGTGAAACCACTCATTGCATTTATCGCAACATATCATCGGAGAAGTTCCGTCATTCTTCACTGAACAAGTGGGGCAGAAGAAAGGATCACCTTCCTCAGCAAATTCTACAGCAGTTGTTACAGAACCATCATCTCTTTCCAAGAGAAACAAATGAATGAACTTGTTCACAATTATCCCTTAATACGTAAGCTGAGCAAACCGTTATTCCCGTGGATGAGATACAGTACCTTACCAAGACTCCAGAAAGGTCTAAGCTTATTAGAAGTTTTGATCAAGACAATTTCTCCAACAGTAGCTTATCATATTTGTGTGTGTCTCTCTCTTGAGTAAAGCAAGTAACATTATGCCATGATTTTATAAGGGAAATCACTCATGCAAACGACCTTGTGTTTGCTTAGCCTGTAAAGTACCAGCAGAAAATCTAGAAAAGAAAAGACAAGCATAATTTTGTAAGTTTTTGCTTATTGGTGAACGTATGCCATTAATTTGCATATGAACATTATTTGTAGCTGTTAAATGAGATGAATTCTGAAGCATGGGAGTTGAGTGAAGATTTTTGTTGGACAGCTTAGAATGAGAACGAAAACGAGAATTTTATAATCTCGGCGTTTTTATTTTATTTTATTTTCAAGTGACTTTGATATGCGGTTGTTAGGAAATAGGTCGAACATAAGAAAGAAATATGGTAAATAATATTGTAGACACGTTTTGCCGGAAGTGAGGGTCAGCTGATCGGATCTGCGTGTGAGTCACGTGATCAGGTTAGCTGGAGTCAGTGAGTTAGGGTTTGGACGTAAAGAACAGCGGATGGCTTAACAGGTCGTCCCCTCCCCTTCATTGGGGTGGGGGACGTTGACGTATGTCAAAATAAGACCTATGCAAGCAAAGAGATTCACTTTCCATTCTTCTGCGATTGACACCTGGAAAGTGAATAAAAACTATATAAAACCAATCATCGACAAGAACAAGATGAATTCCAGGTGGACAAGAGCAACGACGCATGAAGTTAAGGTATGTCCAAAATACATGTATTACACACACACACACACACACACACACACACACACACACACACACACACACACACACACACACACACACACAAGCATATGAACAATTAGAGATGAATATATCACAGACAGAACATTAGACGATCATACACGGTACCCACTTTTATGATAACAATACAACACGGTGACTTAAAAAAAATGGACAGATTCGATATTCGTTTAATACCGGAATTTGATGGTTTTACTGCTGGGCCGTCTGTTGTTGAATGGGTTGAAAAGGCTGAGCATATTTGCAAATCGTGCAAAATAAAGGCGGCAGCAACAGTCATTCTGTTGAGATTAATCGGAGGGGTCTATGCGGTGTACCAGCAACTCAGGGATGAACCTGACTGGGAAGAAATTAAGCAGAGCTTATATACAACATTTGGGACGGGTCCTTTTGTTGCATGGCAACAGTTCACTACCTGGTGACTACATCCCAATGAACGGTGGATGTTTATTTAGCTGATTTACGGAAGTTATCAGCACCGTTTGGTGGTGTCAACGACAAAATATTAAACTGTGCCTTTTTGGTGGGCTTACCTGAGGATGTCAGTAGACTTTTGTGAGCGTCGTCAAGTATTGACAAATTAACAACAAACGAGTTATTGGCCTAGATGTGAAACATCCCTAAGAAACCAGAACTAATTACAGCAGCAGCCGGCACTAGTTGTGCAGCATCTAAACCCAATAGAGACAATGTAGATTCTCTCCCATCTAATGTTAATCGTGAGAGTATTGTCTGCTATAAATGTGGAGGTCCTAACCATTTTGCTAAGGAGTGCTGGAGTTGAAGTGATACAACAAATGTTTATCCATGCGCACACCGAACACCACGGTGTTATCACTGCAACGACTTAGGTCATATATCCGCAACTGTTTGGGAAATAAAGTCGGGGACAAGGTACTGTCGCTACCCTTGCCCCTTGCCAAGCAATGAACATAGCATTGCCTGTTGTTGACGTAAAAATTGATGAGGTGCAATGTTCAGCACTTGTAGACATGGAATGTTCCCGGTCTATAGTTAGCGCATATTGCTGTCGAACATGGAGTTTACAACAAGTGGAGGTCATGACCATTAATGGCTTATCCCAAGCATGTCGTGGTATAGGGACTGTCACAATCTGTAGAGTCGAAGAAAATGAAGGGAGGAAGCGCCCATGTGTCTGCGCGTCATGCCTTACATTGGAACGCTCCTACAGTGTGCGTACGTGCATGGCCGAAACATGAAAGAAATTCCAAAATGGTGCCGTCCTCATCTTGTAGATTGTGCGATCATCACTGGGCCCCACGTGACCGTTCTTTGGCTGTTGATTGGCCGAGGACGAACGCCGGAAGGATAAAGGGAGTGTGTTTGGAACATGGAGGGGGGTCTTTTCTAGGATCGACGTCAGTGTGATCGTATCGGTGAACTGCTGCAGCTTTAAGAGTACTTTAGTGTGTGTGTGATTTTTTGGGACTTGCTGGTCTGCTGACTTTACAGGACTTTCTTTTCTGCTGATTCTACAGGACCTGCCCTTCTGCAGAACTTGGAACAAAACTTCAGGCCTTTTCTTTCTTTTCACACGTAGTCGCCTAAAAAGGTAGAATACGACTTATTTGTGAAACGGCTTTAAACTTACTTGTGAAACGGCTGAGAAAAGTGACATAGCTGAAGTTGACGTCCCGGTGATGCAGGAAAAACCCTTGGATACGACTTTACTTGGAATTGACGCAATAAGAGCTCTAGAGATGTCATGATTAGAGCAACAAATGTGCTTCTTTAATCAACAGTTCAGTCATGTAGTGATGTTTCCCCAAGAGAAGAGGATGCTTAACTTGGTGAATATCAGAGTTTTGGATACGACCCTTAATACGTATCAATTCTTCTTTAACAATGAATAATCTAAGGGCACTTGCTCTTGATAGAATATTCTTACCAGAAGGTTAACTCAAATATTTTAATTTGCAGGAAAATTCTTACCTCTGCATTGAAGTAAAAAACATTAATTTCGCTTTATTAAGAGCATTAGTTTTTCGACGTTTCAATTTATCAACAAACAGTAAAACCTCCAACACATCGTTTGCCTTTGTCGATGATGAGAAGTTTGAAATTTTAAACGGTAAAACATTATCATCTGAAATGATATCATTAGAGAACATATTTTTATTTGTTTCATAATTCGAACAGTTGAGCAGGAACCGGACAACTTGGTTAAATGGAGGAAAATCTTTTTTTGTTATCGTTATGCTTCAAAAAATTAGCCCCGTCTCCAAAGGGAATAATACTATTTAAAATGTGCTAGGCTGTTCCTTTAAGGTAGCTAACCAACTGGCATTCCTTCAAACCAATAATACTGTATAGCACAATGTTGTTTAACGTCTCATAACTTCGACAGCTTTTTAAATATTGGTCGTCAGATCATCAAACCGTAACACCTCAAATTTCAAATTCAAACTGTTTGCGAAAAGAGCAGTTAAATGGTTTTGGACTTCAATTTTAAGGAGACTCCAAATTCTTAAAAGGTTTTTGAATTTCGTGCCTATAAAGGTATAATTTGGCATTACAATGGAATATGGAGTCAGTTTCTCCCGAGAAGAAATTTTCTTCAGGATTTTTGATTACCAGTATCATAATGATTCACATTTTTTTAATTTTCTTCCTTTGAAGATTGTAACGCCGGGTATGGGGTAGCCAAACAAGCTGCAACATTGCCCTGCTTTTTATTGAAACCACCGAGAGCTCTTTTTAGTATCCTCGTTGTTCCCTTAAGTGCAATTGTCTGGATCTCTTTTACACTTGACTCACCAGGAATATTAGTTAGGTAGGACTTCAAGTTCTTCTTCATAAGCTCAGTGGCACCTATAATAACTGGTATGATTGATATCTCCCCAAGATTCCAGTTTCTTTTCATATCATACATGAGACCTTGATATTTGGACTGTTTCTCTCTTTCAGCTCTGTTCATACTTCCATCATTAGAGACACTGACTTTAACCAAGGTTTCAACTCTCTCTGACTTATTCCATATAACTATGTCAGGTTTTACAGCTGCATTTTCAAGGTAGGTGTCTGTAGGGATTACATGGTCGTAATGTATGTCATTTCCAACTGTTCTTTCAGGTTGTTGTTCCAAGGATTTGCTGCTACATTGGATGTTTAATTTTTTACAGATGGTCCAGTGGCGGTACTTACATACTCCATCATGTCTCGCTGTGTAGTAGCCATCACCCAAAAGAACCTTGCAACTTGATACCAGATGATTCACACTTTCCAATTCCGTGTGGCAGAATCTGCATTTGTTGTCATTAGTGAGACCTGCCATCTTCTTGAATGCATTGGTCATCAATCCCTGTTCTTGAGCAGCCATTATAACCCTTTTCTGATCGTAGTGGAGGGCTCCCCTCTTGAACCAGTCCAAGGAACCTTCTTTGTCTATGTATTCCTGGGAGAGTTCCCCCAGAAAATACTTTGCATGCTGATGTTGGTCCCACTTTTCAAGGTTACTCTTTTGGAAGGTTTCGGTATATTTCTGCCGGCTCTTTCTTGCTATTTCTCTGGCAGGCTTGTTTAGTGTTTCAGTCTCATCTGTGACACAGCCTTGAACAAAATCTTTGGCCAGCTGGGTGACTGATGTTGTTCTGCTGGCTCTTGTCTGTTGATGTTCGTATACTATTGAGAGGGTGTGGTTCTGGGAGCTTCTCAGATACTGGCCTGTGCTCACTATTGTTGCCCTATGTTGGTGATTGATCTCTGAGACCTCTTGTCCACCTTCTCCTCTGGGCAAATACAGTCTTGGTAGACACTAATTTCTATATATTATTTTATGAAGCGTTGGTAGCTTCCGTGTCTTTACATCTAGCCAGTTGATGTATTTGTGGCCAGTCAATGATACCAAAACTATATGTTATTACTGGCATAACAAACTGGTTGATGGCAGTTATTTTATTTTTATCTGTAAGGCGTGTTTTGCAGATCTTTCTCACACGGTGTATATACTCTTTGCCAATCTTCTCCCTCATCTTGGCATGTTGTATTTTCTTCAATGCCAAGGTACTTATCAAGCTGCATATTTTCTATGTCTTCTTCCCAGCTCTGAGTGCACACTTGACACATTTATACAGGCCAGACTTCATTCCGATGTTATTGGAGAAGGTATGTACTACCTGCAGAAGCTGGTGCAGATCCCTGTCCGAGCTGGCATACAGTTTAAGATCATAGTAACATTAATTAATCACGCGGAGTCGCAGAAATACCTGGATTAGAAGGATCCATGCACGGAGCAAACCCTCTCAGTTCTTACAGACCCAGTAGATCTTCCCAGATAATCCGTCTAGGAGAAGGAAAACTCTGAAACCAAACCAAAGGAGAGAGAGGCCTCTTCAGTCTTGGAAGACAACCTTCCTAGAATGGTGATTCAAACAAATTACTGGTTTGCAATCCTAAACTGCTTAAGGAGTAGATAGGCTGTGTCTATTGCCTGGCTTCCATACTCGTTCTTTGCCTATTAGTCAGGCGCAGAGACGCTATCACAGTGATTCGACAGAAACACTCAGTGGTAGATCTTGTTTCTTGTCTAGGGCAATGAACGCCGTTTTCCCCACTCCCGACACATCCCACCCCTCAAAACTGGGCACTTGGGAGTGCTTGAGTACCACATATGCCTGTGCAATTAGATTGGGTTGACCTTCTTCTGATGGGTTGAGGGTACAGGATTGACAGTTCCTGGCTGCTATTTTCGACTAGTAGTACAGAAGCCCTAACTCTTTGATAGAGCTTAGAGCGGCTGATCCATTAACAGTTGTATAATATCGGGATGATTGTAGTGTCATATCGCGCATGGAAAGGGACCCTACACTCATCCCTGGTGGGCTTTCCTGAGGCCACAGTCCTAGTTGATGAAAGGTAAACTGATGGTCTACTTGTGTTGCATGTCTGATACTCTGCATAACCTCTTGTTCAGCTCACCCTTACCTAAACTGAAACTCTTTAAAAAATATGATGACAGTCAATCAAAAAATAAGCTTAAACCAGGCTTAGGGTCAAACAAATCCAACTTGCCTCCTCCCTTGAGGCTTGCATGCACGAACACCTGTGGGCTTAGAACTAATTTATCTGATGTTGAAGCATTTCTCCTAACAAATACCCCGAATATCTTAGCACTAAGTGAGACTAATCTACACTTCTCCATCTCATCTAACTATTTTAACATGCCTGGATATCTCCCACTCTGCCGTAAGGACTCTGACAGACATATGCACGGACTTGGAGTCTATATTCGTAATACTCTTCCCTTGACTAGGGAAACAAACCTAGAATTGGACGATCAAGCCTTTATGTGCTTTAGACTACACATGCAACAGCTACTTTTATTTTCTCTACCGCTCTCCCACGATCCAGGACTGCACCATAATAAACAAAGTCTCTGACAGCATAGACACAACACTCTCCCTCAACACTAGCGCACAAGTACATGTATTTGGTGACTTCAGTGTTCACCACAAAAACTGGCTTGGATTCTCTATTTACACAGACGCAGTGGGCAGCACAACACATAGCTTCTCTATATCTCACTCCCTATCAAAATGGTTACGTTTCCAACCCGTTTCCCTGACCAGCAGGAACAACATGCATCACTTCTAGATCTGTTTCTGACCACAGTTCCCGATGATTGTATAACGAATGCCGACTGCCCACTTGGGAATGCTGATCATGCAGTGATAATGGTTGAAATCGCCCTAAACTCTAGAGCAAACACTGAAGAGCCAGTGCTCAAAACAACCAGATATTATAAAAAGGCTGACAAAGAAGCTATCAGAGATCTTATCAGAGATGCCCCATGGGGAAATATTTTTTCTCTTCCTGCTGAACAGTGCGCAAATGAGACCACTGAATGGTTCAAAACTGCAATTGAAGCACATGTTCCCATGCGGAAATTTTATAGCAAGCCCCACTCTCCCCAATGGTTTACTTCGACTTGCGCAACTGCCATTGCTCAAAGGCAGCATGCATACCGCAGATTTAACCGACATAAGTCCAGTTCAAACAGACAGAAGTATATAGAAGCTAGAAGTAACATTAAGAAAGAAATAGCGACAGCTAAGAGAGAATTTACTGAAACCACTAAAAAACGCATTGAAGCATAAAAGTTAGGAACTCGTGACTTCTGGAAAGTCTACAACAGTGTAGTAAATAATGGGCAATCAACAATTCCCCCACTAACCAACAATCATGAGGTTGTTTGCTCAGCAACCGAAAAGGCTAATATGCTTGCCAGTCGGTTATCCTCAAACTCCACATAGGACCCTTTCTACCACTCCCTACCTGACTTTCTGTTGTGGAGACACCCACTAATTAACATAGGTGGGTGAGTGAGATATATAAAGGTATCAATCACCAATACCGGGGGAGTTCTGCAACGATCGCCAAATAGGCAAGATACCTATGTTGCCTCCAGTAAGACATGCAACATGCCACCTGCCGGAATATCTCCAACTGAAGTATATCTGAAGACATGTAAATATGTATATAACTTTTCTGCCTGAATTCGTTTCGCAACTACGGCAGTTGATTAACACACACGTCAAACTTCTAAAGCTTGAATTCGTTTCACAACTACGGCAGTTGATTAACACACACGTCGAACTTCTAATCACACTGATGCAGTTGATACACACTGTCCTCGATCTTCTGAACATACTCCTTTTATTGTCCAAGCATTCGTCATCAGCCAATCGGCGGCCAGAAAAACAGTAACGTGAGGGGTGACATCATCGCTCAATAATCTTACAAAAACCACAGCCGCCATTTTTAATTTTTGCCCTCCCTGTGATCCTCCCAGCAGGTAAGACAACACGCGCAGACACGTGGTCGCTTTCTTCCTTCATTCTGTTCGACTTTACACTGCCTAATATATTATTGTTATACCTTTACTTTCCGTGTTCTTGTTAATTATTTGTGCAGACACAACAGTGGCGACGGGAATTCGAAAAAAGACTTACGCAGGATAAAATCCACTATTAAACACAACAGTGGCGACGGGAATTCGAAAATGACTTACGCGGGATAAATCCACTATTAAACACAACAGTGGCCCCGAGAATTCGAAAAAAGACTTACGCGGGAAAATCCACTACTAAACGCAACAGTTGTGTCCGAAAAATACTTACTCGAGAAAGATTGAAAAAAAAAACGTACTCGAAGAAAAAAAATCTGCTGTTGAACACAACAGTAACATCGAGGATTTTGAAAAAGATTTACTCGGGAATTCACTGTTTGACGCAGCAACAGTATTCGAAAAATAATTTACGTGGGACGTTATCACTGTCGAAAAAAACAACAAAAAAAAAACGATAAAAAACAAAAGAAAAACAAACGAAAGTGACTACAAAATTGTCAAACGAGATATCCGAACACTGGATACAAAATATCAATAACCATTTCAAAGTGACTACGAAAGTCAAAGGAAAAAAGGTGTTTTCGCTTGTACACCGTGAACTAATTTATGCAAATTGTCTTGAAGTAGAAAAGTGATATTTTTTTTCAGCTGTACCAAGAAAGGAATTAAAAAAAAAAGAATTCTTGTACGTAATCAAAACTTAACGGATTAAGAAAGAAAAAAAATAAAATACATTTTTTTTGTCCCTCAATAGAAAAAGGGAAAAAGAAAGGTTCAACGCGAAAAATAATATATCGATAGAATTCGGTTGCCACCAAAAGTAAAAAAAAAGAAGCGAACCTAAAAACGTTTGTTCGTAGTTATTGTAAAAAGCAAATTAGTAAAACAGACTGATTTTTCTAATCTTTGAAAAAAACAAACAGACAAACAAACAAACAAACAAAAAAATAAGATGGAGGAATTTGCTAAAATAATGGCACAGTTCATGCAGAATCAGCAGATCCTACAAAAAGAACAGCAAGCGCTACACGCAGAAAGAGACGAAAGACAAAATGAACGACTCATAAAATGCCTAGAAAGGCAGGAAGAAAGGTTCGCGCAGATGCAACTTGAACAGAAAGAACTATTAGAAAGATTAACAGTTAATTCCATACAAGAAAGTAATACAACCTTCTCCAACACAACAATTGTTAACAGCATAGATGTGTTCACGTACCTACCAGAAAAGGATAAAACTTTTGATGCATACTTCAAGAGGTATGAAGATATTTTCGAAACAGACTGCAAAAACTGGCCAAATGGAAAGAAAGTAAGTTTATTATTTCGAAAGCTTGGTACCAGTGAATATTGCAAATTTGTTGATTTCATATTGCCAAGGAGAACGAGTCAGTTAGATTTCGCTGAGACCGTAAAGCTTCTTAAGGAGTTATTCGGACCGAACATGTCTCTTTTCCACAAGAGATGGTCATGTATGAATCTTAAGAAAACTGATGAGCACGACTACTTGACATACGCGTCAGTAGTAAACAAAAACTGCAACAACTTTAAATTATTGGAACTCACGGTGGACGATTTCAAATGCTTAATCTTTGCACAGGGTCTAGTATCCACAAAAGATTCAGAGATCCAAAGACGCGTTCTCTCAAAATTAGAGACAGAACAAGGCCTGACATTGCAGAAATTAGCAGAAGATTGCCAAAGGGCAGTATCACTAAAAAAAGATTCCAGGGATATAGAAGAAGCAGGAGTGGTGTACATTAGGAAGCGTAAAAAACCTTTAAGAAACTCAGGACAAAGAAATTTTGAGACTAGTCAAAATTCAAAAAAATACTCAAATTATAAATACTCAAATTATAATAACTACAGAAAACGAAATTACGATAATAATCAAAGGAATTATAAAAATACAGTATCAGGCAATAATTGCAGAAGATGTGATGAAAAACATTTGGAAAAGGATTGTCCTTACAAAAATATCAGGTGCTACAATTGCGATAAAGTTGGACATAAGAGTATTTGCTGCAGAACAAAAAATAGAGTACACCAAATGAGAACAAACGACAAAGGGAAAATAATTTACGAAAATATGTATCAGTAAATATTTTCGACTAACAAGTGAAATTTCAGCTTGACTCTGGATCGGATTTGTCGTTAATAAACGTCAACACTTGGGAAAAGCTGGGCAAACCGACTCTTCAAAAGTCAAGTAAAGGTGCACGAGCAGTGACAGGAGACGAAATAAAATTCGAAGGAGAGGTCATCCTGCCCATTAATTTAAATGACATGACGAAGAAATTGAAAATCTTCGTAATTAAAGAAAGCAAGAACTTATTGGGAATTGACTGGATTGAAAAATTCAATCTTTGGAATAAACCAGTGAACGCTTTTTGTAGAAAAATAACCAGTTGCACCCCAACATCAGAAAATATTAAAAACGATATAAAAAAGAAATTTCCAGAAATATTTACTACTGGATTGGGAAGATGCAATAAATTTAAGGCTTCGTTCGAGCTAAAAAAGGATGCAACACCAGTGTTTAAGATAAAACGGAACGTACCGTTCGCCGGTTTAGACAAAATAAATATCAAGCTAGATAGACTCGAAAAAAACAAGCATCCTATCGAAAATCGAAACTAGCGTCTGGGCAGCCCCTACGCTGTACGTAAAAAAAAATTCGGAACAAATTCGAGTCTGTGCCGACTTTTCTACGGGCCTAAATGATGAATTAAAAAACCACCACTACCCTTTACCAAGCCCTGAGGAGATATTTGCCAGACTAAATGGTGGCAAAATCTTTTCAAAATTAGATTTGTCCGACGCCTATTTACAAATTCCGATGGAAGAAGGATGCTCAAAGATATTATGCATTAACACGCACAAAGGGTTGTTCAAATATAACCGTCTCCCCTTCGGGATCAAAGTTGCACCGGCGATTTTCCAACAAGCAATGGATACAATGCTGAACGGAATAGATTGTGCTTGTGCATATCTTGATGATATAACCATGAGGAGCGCGTCCATAAGTGAACACCAAGAGCATCTAAAAGAAGTATTCACAAGAATAAACGAATACGGATTCAAGGTGAAAGAAAACAAATGCGAATTTTGTTTAGACGAAATCAAATATTTAGGGCAAATAATAAATAAAGACGGTCGACGCCCAGACCTGGAAAGATCGACAGCAATTAAAAACATGCCGGCACCACATAACGTGACGACTCTACAGAGTTTATTAGGTCTCACAAACTACTACCAAGTATTTATCAAAGGAATGCACGACCTAAGAGCTCCGATTAACGAGTTATTAAAGAAAGAAACACCATGGATATGGACAAAAGAATGTCAAGACGCATTTGAGAAAATTTAAAGGACGCTGACGGCCGATCTATTTTTAACCCATTACGACCCAAAATTAGAAATAAGTGTTGCGAGCGACGTGAGCTCGTATGGTATAGGAGCATGTATACAGCATATCCTGCCAGATGGATCGAAGAAACCTATAGCTCACGTCTCAAGGACACTAATTCCGGCAGAAAGGCTTACTCTCAAATAGAAAAAGAGGAGTTAAGCATTATTTTCGCGGTGACGAAATTCCACTGTTACCTGTACGGGAGACACTTTATACTGGAAACAGATCACAAGCCCCCAGTGACAATCTTCAGCTCAAAAAAGGGCTTGCCAGTATATACGGCAAATCGCCTACTCCGTTGGGGTACGAACTTGCTAAATTATGTCTTTCAAATAAAACATCTGGGTTCGGAAAAAATAGGTCATGCAGATGGCCTGTCAAGGCTTATACCGAAAATGGAGGAAACCTTTGAAGAGTCTGTAATTGCAGCTATACGTTCCAATTATGAGGAAAAAAGATGGTAGAGAATATAATTATATATTAAAAGGCTGAAAATGACGATGTCATCACAGACATAAAGAAAAAAAATAAGGGAAAATGATGAAAAAACGCAAAGCATATGTTCGGTATGTAATGATGTTTTATTATATAGTGAAAGATTTCATACAGGACACCCGGGTATAAATAGGATGGAGGCACTTATGCGAAGTTTCGTTTACTGGCGTAACATGGATGTGGATATTGCACTAACAGTAAACAAGTGTAAAGGTTGTGCGTTAGCCGCAAAGGCACCACCGATAGTCCATAAACCTTGGAAAAAAACTGACCAACCACGGTCACGCATTCATATAGACTTTGCTGGACCGACCGAAGGACAATACTACCTAATCGTAGTAGATAGTTTTTCCAGATGGCCTGAAGTAAAGCGTTTCAAGAACCCGACGACAAATAACACAATAAGTTTTCTGCATGAAATATTTGCACGTTTTGGTGTGCCAGACATTATAGTCACAGATAATGGAACACAATTTACATCAAGTGATTTCAAGGACTTTTGTGACACTTTTCAGGTAAAACATATAACTATACCACCGTTCCATGCTAGATCAAATGGATTAGCGGAAAGGTTCGTAGAAACGATAAAGCATGCACTTAGAAAATACATAAGGAACCCCGACGGATAAAGCATTACAACAATTCCTGCAAATATACAGGATAACTAAGAACCCCAAAACACCGTCGAAATTATCGCCAACAGAATTAATGTTTGCTAGAAAAATAAAATCACCACTCGATAAATTAATACCAAAGCAAGCAATCGTCCATCAAACTACGCACACCTCACGTAAAAGGTTTAAACCTGGTGATCGTGTATGAAAAATAATATTTCATATTGGGAGTTTGGTACGGTAAATAAACGTATCGGCGACTTGGTCTACATGATAACAGGTTCAAAAGGGATACACAAAAGACATTAAAATCAATTGAGAAAACGTCATATAAAAGACAACGAACATGACAAACCTGATGAAAAGGAAGATCCAATTGATATACTATACGAAGCGTTTGATATCGAACCACCACAAACCATGCCCGAACCGAGAAGATCGGGAAGGAAAAGAAAGTTTACAGAACCAATTATAATGAACCCCAAGAGAAAAAGATATTGAAATCTACACGACTTCAAATCTTGGTTATGGAGACGCCCACTAATTAACATGGGTGGGTGAGTGATATATATAAAGGTATCAATCACCAATATCGGGGGAGTTCTGCAACGACCGCCAAATAGGCAAGACGCCTATGTTGCCTCCAGTAAGACATGCAACACGCCACCTGCCGGAATATCTCCAACTGAAGTATATCTGAAGACATGTAAATATGTATATAACTTTTCTGCCTAATATATTATTGTTATACCTTTACTTTCCGTGTTCTTGTTAATTATTTGTATAGACACAACACTTTCCTTTGCAGACAGACGCCACGCTAGACGATCTAAAAATCACCCCTGCTCAGGTGCATGCTATCATAAAAAACCTTGACGCTTCAAAGGCATGTGGACCCGATCTCATCCCAGCTGTGCTATTAAACTCTACAACAAATGCCTTAATGAAGCTTGCTTTACAGGCTGTTGGAAAACTGCTTCTTTGGTACCAGTATTCAAGAATTCTGGCGAAAGAACTGACCCATTAAATTATCGCCCCATTAGCCTCCTCCCACTTTTTGCCAAAATATTTGGACCTTAATTAACCATGCTCTAGTCCATCACCTTACAGATGCTAAACCTCTGACTGACCAACAATATGGATTTAGACAAGCCCGTTCCACAGCAGACATCCTAATTGTAGTCTATGAACGTATTTACCATTCACTGGAAAAAGCGGGAGACGGCAGAGTGGTAGCTCTAGATATATCTAAGGCTTTTGACAGGGTATGGCATGAGGGTCTCCTCAAGAAAATTAGATCATACGGTATCACTGGTAGAATGCTTAACATAATTAAATCCTTCTTAGATAAGAGAAAAATCCAGGTTGTCTTCGATGGTCGTACATCTAAACAATATGATATAAATGCAAGAGTGCCCCAAGGGTGTATCCTTGGACCTCTATTGTTCCTAATATTCATAAATGACCTCCCCGACAAAATTGCCTCTGAGATGGGTATATATGCTGATGATACCACACTCTATAACAGGAACACATATCTAAAGAAACGGCGGAAACACTAGAGGATGACCTCCGATCTGGAGTGGAATGGGGACAAAAATAGATGGTCACGTTCAATGCCACCAAGACTAAACTGTTTTCCTTTAATAATTACAAGAAACCTTCTCTACCACCAATAGCAATGGCCAACGACTCTTTATCTGACAGTACATCTTTCAGACTCCTTGGCCTAACGTTCACAGGAAACATGAGCTGGAACAATTACATTGAAAGCATTGCCAGGGCCGCTGCGAAGAAGATAGGCTCTCTCTACCGTGCTAAAAAATTACTAACACCTGAAAGTATCCTGTACTTCAATAAGCCACCATTCGCCCATGTATGGAGTATTGCTGTCATATTTGGGCTGGTGCATCTGCTACTAGTCTCTCGCTCCTAGACAAGGTTCAAAAAAGAGTCGCCAATCTGATAGGCCCTGAACTGGCATCTAAGCTTCAACCTCTGTCCCATCGACGAAATGTTGCATCCCTCTGCCTGTTCTACAAGTATTTTAATGGTGAATGCTCTGACGAACTGCAAGCACTTGTGCCCCCACGACGTAAACACTCTCGGCAAACCCGACAGGCAGCTAAATCCCCCCCACACAGTAGTTTCTTTCCCAGAACAGCTAGATTTTGAAATTCCATTCCAGGTCCCTGCTTCCCCAACTGTACTGATGTGCAGAAGTTCAAGTGTAAGGTGTATACCACTATCAGCCGGTCACTGAGGTGTGACCGACAGGCGTCTTAAAGCGGTCTCATGAACATATGAAGATGGGCCAGTCATTAGGGTCTGTGTAGCAAGAAGAAAATCATACCTGAGATGTTGGATCTGGGTGTGGCTCCTTTCTTTTCTCAAGATGATCTCTTCACCCTGGTGGCATTCTGGTGGGAATCTTCATTTCTTTGTCCTCAGGGCCGCCTTTCGACAAGACATTTATGAAGGCATTCATGGCAGACACAAGAAAAAACGACACGCGACACAATTGTAATATACATAAGGTACAACTAACTATTTTATTTTACAAAATATATATTACAATACATATTACAATTAATTTTTACAATTAAAACTGGACAATAGGGTTTTCAAAGCTAACTAACCTACCCTAACTAGTGTTGAGGAAGGGGGTGGCCCCCTTCATTTACGGAGAGACAGACTATGCGTCCTCACATCATGGTGGTCGTGCAGGAAAGAGACAGAAAGATTGCAAGGGAATTATGGGAAGGGATTTCTTTGTATCTCTACGCTCATGGCCAAATTACCACTGGTCCATGCTGCAGAGTGTGTTAGAAACAGTGACACAAAGAAATAGTGCCACATCCCTCCCTATGCAATCCGAAATTTATGAGTATTCATAAACTTCAGAAGTCCCTAATTTTCCGTGAATGGTGCGTCAACCGGCCGTCAGCAATCAATGTCCCCATGCTCTACGTTCCATCAGGAACTCAGTGAAGCAAGTTATTTTTTCCACCAGGCTCCTGGTAGACTGGTATACTGCTTCAAATACCAGAGAGGGTAATCATCCTCGCCCTCCATCGAGGCAATGACCTCATGATTTCAGTTACTGGATTTACACTTTCTTAAGCAACCATTATAATATTTTTTTAACAAAGCCGGATTTTACGTGAGTTCATCACGCCGACCTATACGTATTTGACTAAGCCGGATTCTACGTGAGTTTATCACGCCGACATATACGTTTTTTTTAACATTATTTCCGTAACTGGATTTACGCTCCCTTCAGCAACCAGTATAATGTATTTTAACCAAGTCGTAGTTACGTGACCTCATCACGCCGACCTATATGGATTTAGTAAAACCTCGGTCTTCAGAGGTTCTAATCCAATTTAATTCTGTCAGAGCAAGGAGTCTGCCGCCGAGCGACCAGTAAAAACTATCCACCACGGAATATTTATTAATTATATAAAGAATTAAGAAGGGCACTCAGCCTTCATGAGTTAGAATACTCAATTAGGGGGGAAAAAATTTCCAAAAATAAACAATTCAGAAACCTGGTATACATTAAATCAACGAAATAGGGTGTTAACAATTTTTTTTCTTAAAAAAAGAAAACATTTTTAAAAAATCATTTCAGAGCACCTCAGTCACAATTAGAATTTGTTTATACAATGCAAACGCATTTCAGGTTATTACATTCATAATTAACTTTTTCCCAAATTTCAGGGTACATTTAAAAAGTATGTGTATTTTTTTCAAAACTTGATTTACAAAAGATCATTAACATTTCATTCCAAAATTTAAAAATTATTTCAAGTATTTTGGTTCATCGTTAAAATACATTTTTTTCTTTCCCAAGGGGCCATTAACAATTACGAATTTATGTTAGTTAACTTCTTTGCAAAGTAATTCATTTATTATTTTAAAAACAATCTTATCAAAAGGTCATAAACTTCGAATAGACCCATTTTTCGTAATACAATTCCAAAATTATTCCAAACATTTGGTTCATTATTAAAATTAATCTTCCGAAAAGATCATAGAAAATTCATTTTGAATCAATTCACAATGAGATTCAGAGACATCCCAAAACTTTTTCATTTCGTAATTATTATTTTTATTTAATTGATTCTTAAAAATCATTTCTTCTTATAGACCATTATCAAGGTCATTTCGAATTCAGAAACTTTTCACGTTAATTAACTTTTTTTTCAAAGTAATTATTTTATTATTTAAAAGCAACTCTTTTTCTAAACTCACTCACAAGGATTGTTTCGAATTAATAAACTCCCACCACACCTGGGAGTTACATTAGTTAACGACCAGTTCTGTATAGTTAACAGCTCGAAAATATTAAAGTTTCAATTAAACTAGATCTTTCTAGACTGAGGAAATCTTTTTTTTTTTCTTAAGAATTAATTCAATTTTACGTATATACTCCTCAGTCAATATTTCAGGGACCCCTATCATACGGTCCAATTTCAAATAAACCTTCAATTAAAGAATTCGCTCGAATAATTCTTCCTAAAAATAATCTAGAATTCAGGAAAATTTCTTTCCTTAGTCAAATAATATTTCCTTAGAAATTATTTTAAAAAATCAGAGAATATTCGAAATGTAATAGCGTAATTTTTCTTTAAAAAACTATGAACATTTCAGAGAACTCTTAAAAAATTAACATAATCATGTAACAGTTGGCTTTTGTAAACACTCGAACATTTCAAAAAAGTACTTCAAGTTCTGTTTGAATAATTGTCTCTGTTTTTATTTTTAATAAAAAACAATTAAAGACATCATTTAATGTAATTTAACGAAGCATAAATAATTTTGTTCTTTAAACTTGGTAGAAAAATTTAAAAAACTCCAAGTTAATTCGTTATTATATGCCCTCCTGCAATCAGCCATGGGGGTTTAGCTATACAATTATTAAAACGCAAGAGTAGAGAGAGAGAGAGAGAATGAGGGGGAAAAGAAGGGGATAGAGACAGAGCGATGCCATTACACACCCCACCACCCTCATAATATCATTACGTAATAACAAAAAAAAATCTTCGACAATTTTAAAAGTCACTCTCTCGTCCTCACAGACCCTAACAGGTAAGGGAATGAGAGAGAGAGAGAGAGAGAGAGAGAGAGAGATAGAGAGAAGGAGAGAGAGAGGCAGGTAGCATTGTTCTACCACCCATCCCTCAACACCCTCGCAAACACCATGACGAGGTCATCTTCGCTTATCTTTCCCATGTGCGGCCATTGTTTTAAACAAATGAGTGACAGGTAGATCTTTTGTAACTGTTGTCTACGAGTTTAAAAAATATAGCAAAATAGAAAAACAATCTTATTTTGAACAATTTTGTAAAATCCATTCTCACACAAAACTTTCATATTATCTAACCCCAATTTTTTTTCTTTTCTTTTTAAACAGACAAAACATCAATGAAAAAACATTATCAAATCAAAAAAAAGTCCCCTTATGTTTCAGCGTTAATTGTTACCTAACCTGAAAAAGAACATATCAACTGTTCATGCAACACAGTGCCGAAACAAAGTTCCATTTTCTCAAATCCAACTGAAAAAGTCATTAAAATTCTACAAAGTTCTTACATTTGCAAAGTCAAAAGCAATTTTTTTTAAAGTCCTATATTTTTATAAACCTGAAATAAAGATCAGATAGAAAATGTTAGGTATCCTTTTTTTTTCTTTCCTTTTTTTTTCTTTTAAATTTATTTTTCGAGCTTCGTATTTGAAGGATTTTTTTCTTTTTCTTTCATGTAAATGAAAATATATATATATATGTGTGTATATCTATGCATCTTGTTAGATGCATAGATATACACATATATATATATATATACTGAGAGAGACAGAAAGAGAGAAAGCGTGAGAGAGAAAGAGATATTGCATATTCTAGAGACAATTTCTTTTTGTCTCTGTTTTTTTTTTTTTTTTTCGAAGGATTACTTTCAATACCCTTTTTTTTAAAAATCCATCCTTTGTAAATTGTTTTTTTTTTTTGTAGGTGCAAGACAATTTTTTGTTCAGGTTCTGAATTTTCTTTTTGAGTGCGTTTTTTTTTTGTGCGCGTGTGTACTGATCAGCCATTTTTTTAAAAAATTGCCAGAAATAATAGTTTTTTCCGTTTTTAAAGACCGTGGACCATTTTTTTTTATTCGATTCGTCTAGTGGTCATTATTTTTGGTTGTGCCGTGGGTTTAAGGGTCGAAATTATTTCCATGCTGGGAAACAATATGTCCTGGTCATAGTGCATCATTTATACCACTATCAGCCGGTCACTGAGGTGTGACCGACAGACGTGTTATAGTAAATGTCTTAAAGCGGTCTCATGAACATATGAAGATGGGCCAGTGATTAGGGTCTGTGTAGCAAGAAGAAAATCATACCTGAGATGTTGGATCTGGGTATGGCTCCTTTCTTTTCTCAAGATGATCTCTTCACCCTGGTGGCATTCTGGTGGGAATCTTCATTTCTTTGTCCTCAGGGCCGCCTTTCGACAAGACATTTATGAAGGCATTCATGGCAGACACAAGAAAAAACGACACGCGACACAATTGTAATATACATAAGGTACAACTAACTATTTTATTTTACAAAATATATATTACAATACATATTACAATTAATTTTTACAATTAAAACTGGACAATAGGATTTTCAAAGCTAACTAACCTACTCTAACTAGTGTTGAGGGAGGGGGTGGCCCCCTTCATTTACGGAGAGACAGACTATGCGTCCTCACATCATGGTGGTCGTGCAGGAAAGAGACAGAAAGATTGCAAGGGAATTATGGGAAGGGATTTCTTTGTATCTCTACGCTCATGGCCAAATTACCACTGGTCCATGCTGCAGAGTGTGTTAGAAACAGTGACACAAAGAAATAGTGCCACAGGTGAACCGATATCTTGCTGCCCAAATCCCTACATAGTACCCCAGTAGTTGTTGCCTCTGATAGTAGCCCCCTACACCAAAGTGGCAACGTGCCTTGTTTGGGGTGAAAATGTAATTAAAAAAAAGAAGATGGTTTACTCTCTTGCTTGGATCTCAATAGCGTCCCTGACTCAAATTGTAGGCGCATGGATTGTTATTCAGGAGTTTGCTGAGTGGGTCTATTGCCATACAGAAGAGTAAGGGAGATAAACGGTAGCCTTGGAATATTCCCCTCTTGATGTTTACTTCAGGGATGATGGTCTTTCCTCCATTGTGACTTAATGATATTTCGGTTTTCCACATCTGAAGGTGCAGTGGTTAAAGTACTTGGAAAAATAAATTGCAAAAGTGATACTCTTCTGAAGATTGAAAGTTTTCAGTGTGGGCGACCGAAAAATAGAATTGCGAATTACTTAGGACCTCTATCCAGTCATGGCATGCTACCCTCGTGAAGTAAATAAAGGTTTCCGTTTGAAATTCCGTCAAAATTCCCGAGTTTTACAAAAATATTCCTAAGTTCGACAGAAACATTTCTGAGTTCGACAAGATAGACCTTCTTCAGAAGGTTGGAGGTTGTTAAAATGACAAGATGAGAACAGTACTCGGAAGAATCAAATAATATCTATCTATCTATCTATCTATCTATCTATCTATCTATCTATCTATCTATTATATAAAAAGAACTTTGTCTGTGTGCGTGTGAGTTCGTACCCTATACACTCAAAAATGAATGGGCTGATTTTTATGAAATTTCACACGAAGATACTTTATGTGTCTGGCAATGTTCTTATATAGGTTTTGTATCGGAATGTTAGCGATAAGTATCAATAATCGATAATCAGAATTATCCGATGAGAAAAGGAACAGACGATTTTGACCAAAGTTAATACCTAACACAGCCTTACATCACAAGTGAATTTGAGAAGTTTTATTACCGCTCGGGCAGTAAGGCCAAGCATCAGTATCAACAATATAGTCCAGGCAATATAGCACATTTTAGGGCCCAACTTGGAACAAATTGCAACAGAATTTTTTTCACCGCCAGGCATTCCCATGAAGTGTCTAGAACATCATACTAAAAGTCCTAAGAAATCCACGTTGAGGAAATATGTCTAATTTGCATAAATCCAAGATGGCCACCAATTTTCGATAATTTGCCATATCTCCGCATTTAGATGTCATAATTGAGTGATTTGAAGTGCTAAAATGGGGTTTTTGAGCACAAAGATTTACGTGGAGTAGGTTACATTTTTATTGGGTAAAGAATTTATAGCCAAAAATCCAATATGCTGGAAAGAATGTCTATTTTTAGAATGTATTTGCTCAACATTTTATTTTTTTCGGTACATTTTTTAACCTAGGGCCTACTGAAATGTAGGAAAACACAATTGTAGCCATAGATAAGTTAGTTTGTTATCATACTCATGAACAACGGTAAGCCTGTGTTTCAACAACAGATCATCAATATTAATTTCAAGAGTGTCAATTCCAGTTGTGCCACTTTGCGGTATCCGGCTTAAGCATCGTCGTCTACATCATCTGACAAATCTGGCACCTGTGAGTTAGAGTAACTTGTACCACGACATTCTCTACACACGGCAGTGCAATGGAGACCATATTTTTGGCATGTGCACCTCCTTGTTTTGCAGTTTATCTTGCAGCTACAACAGATGACATCCAGTATCTCCGGTGGTGCTGCGGGCTGATCTGTCTGTATAGGCATGCACCTTCTGTCCACAAGGTGCCATCCCCAATCTTGTGGCTTCATGTTGACACATGTTCCTTTCCACTCCATTACCTGGTAATAGACACGGAGGCTATGGAATCTTGCAGCTGCTGATGTTGGGGGTAGAGCTTGTGGTTCCACGGAAGATGTGTTCTTGGAAATCTTGTCACAGAACCGTTTGTATCTTAAGCTGTTCAGTCCTTCCTCTTTGGTACCACCGTACAGTGATACCAGAGCTTTCTCTCCTGCAGCAGTTATGTCCTCCGGTGTTTGCCCTGATTTGTGGAACATCTCTGATTGCTCACGAAACAGGGAATCAGTCTTCACCTTCTTCACTGCCAAACCTTTTCCCAATCCAAACAGGCGACTAGTGGTATCGCAGCCAAGAATAGCATGGAAAAAGAGCAGATGGTCGCAAATCTGAGGACCCAGCAACTCTTTCAACTGCTTTATGCACCACACCCTTCTCGATTTGGTAGCTTGCTTTGACTCTGATACCAGAAACAGTTCGTTTTCGGTCATATCAGCGTGATACAACAGGAGGACCAACAAATCTGTATCGTCACCAATGAGAACCGTATCTCTTGTTCTGGCAGAGGCAAGGGCTGTTTGAACAATAAGGACACCAGCATCATGTTTTGCATGTTCTGTGCTGCATCCAGCCCTTTCTAGTTTGTCGCTGAGAAAATATATGTAGCGCTGTTTGTTTGCCTTGTTGTTCAGGAAGTCCTCCTTCTTGGATTGGATGATCATATCACCAGCAAAATTTACAGTCAAACTAGAGCAGGTTCCTGTTCTTCTTTGTTGTGTGGCATCTTTAGTTGTGGGTTCATCTTTGTAGCCATCGAAAACAATGACAGCAGCTCCATATTTCTGTGTCACATATCTGACATAAATCTGACACACACTATTATATGTGGAACCTCTTGGCCAGGGAATCTGATGGAGTAGCGCGCCGCCATCAAGGACATATTGGACTTGGTCTACACTCGGCTCACGTTGTTCTTCATCTATAGACTTCCACAGAACATCAGCAAGGACTGCCTTATTGGCCTGCAAGGGAAGGGATGACGAGTCAAATAAGGCAGGAGGGTGGCTGCAAAGTTCGAACTTGAATAACGTTGACAAGTCTTTGCACCGTTCACCTACAATTACCAGTCGCTGGAACACCAATTGTGGATCCACTACTACAGATTCCCCTCTGACTTTGACAGTTGATCTGGATGCAAGTGTCATTGCTTCATCGGCTTTTCGGAAGGTGAACTCTTCCACAGATTTCCCTGCCATGCTCACAAGAATCTTTTCTCCAATTTCTTTTGTTTGGTCAACATTGACTCCGTCCTGAGCGGCCATGCCATTAGCAATGTTGTGAAGTGAGGTATTCTCCTTGAATGGATCTCTTTCCTTCAGATAGCTGATAAGATCGAGGGTGTCCTTGACATCTCTGGCCTGTCTAGCCTTCGAAATATCTTTGTGTTGGTCGCTGGTTTCGTAGAAGACCCCGCTGAACTTCTGCATTGCATCGTTGATGTTTGCGCATGCTAGCATGGATAGGACCCACAGTAAGCGCTGAGCCTCTGTCATCCCTTAAAAATATATTGGTTAAAATTAGAATTGAGGAATCTTTTGTTTGCCAAAAGTGTGTTTGGACAAACATATGTAAAGCCACGTGAAAATTAGCCACGTTTGAAAGACACACTTCTGACGTCATAAACAAAGGAGATTTCTCAATATAGGAATCTGTGGTTCGGAGTTAGAAGTCAGTTGGAAGACAGAGTTGAGAGTCAAGATTTGATGATAGATAGTCAGTTGGAGAGGAGAGCCCCTTAGAAGCGAAGGGTAGAAGATTAGATCATGTAGATTCAAGTTGAATTCCTGACGTCATCGATCGGTCGATTGAATAAGAACCAAATATGTTTGTAACTGTTTGTCTCGTCATTCCTTACAACAAAAAGGTAAATGTGTGTTATCATCATCTTGTAAAGAACTCTTGTGTAACCCCTTCCAAGTATTATGTGTCATCCGCTCCATCATAAGTGAGGTACATCCTCCTCTCTATATGAGTATAAGAACTGTTGTTGCATCATATCATTCAGTCCATGATAATATGAAGTCCCCCAAAAATGTCACAGTCGTCGTCATGATGTCTCCCCATCAGAATTGCCATCCCATCATTATACCCCATTATATGCCCCGTTTATATGTTTCCCAATATGAGTCCCCTGCTATATAACACAAAGGCTGCGTATCCCATTGGCAATCCTATAATGGACAACGGGGGTGTAACTCAATCTCTTCTTGTGTGGCTACTGCCCAAATCCCATCGGACACAGCCACTGCCGAAGACAACGATATGTTGGTTAACACTTCTGTACAACAATGGTCCATTATTCCTTCTTTGCCTTTTTTGAACAATTTCAACACACAGATCATTAGTGCTTGTCACGTAAATAGGACTCATCGATCCACATGTCCCCAAAACATTGACATCTATTTACTTTTTCATTTGGTAACAACATAAATTTTCTTCTAACCATGTTTAGGGCTACAAATTCGGTCTCTACTTTATATCTAGCAGCTGCCCCCCCCAGCCTTTGGTCAACTCAAGGTTATGATATATGCGGATACCTGATACATGGTCCAATGACGGAATAGACACTAACACATCATATCATGGCCGCACCCAAATGCACTGCAGTACTCCCACAACTGTTCGGTGAGGGCCGCAGTCAACCTTAAATTATACTGTAGCTCTATCTGTATTTTCAGGAACGCTTATTTCAACTTTCCCTGGGCGACAGCTGTTCCAATGATAACATATTCAACTGCGCGCGTACATGATCTAAGAATAACATCAACGACTGTCCCATCTACTCTATTTGTTATGACCAATAATTGAAAGTACAAAATTGTTTACTTCTCGCAGTGCTGCTGTTATTAAGTGATTTAAATTATTTCGTAAACAGTTTTTTCTTTGTTACAGAATCAGAACAATATCAATACTGTCGGTTTCTTTTTCTCTAAGGATCATATCCCTCTCTTCATCCTTATGTGCTTTCTCTTTTCGCAACTGTCTATCTTTAAAATTATTTCAGCAACAGCCTTTTTCCTATTTTACGAAAAAATCAGGATACAATTATCATTAGTACCGTCGATTTCGAATCTAAACGGTATGCTGAGCACGTCAATGTTATTAGTCACAACTTCAGCGGAGGGCTAAATTACAAAAATATCTAAAAATTAAGAAACACAACATCTTTACCGATATGCATTATAAAAATCAGAACATCAGTACCGTCAGTTTCTTTCCACTCGAGAGTTTAAATGCTTACACATCGGTTTTAACAAATATGTACCATCAAAATTATTCCTGATGAATGTACGACTAACTGCTCTTGATGTTTGTCATATGTGTAAGGGGCTTTACTAAAATTGTACGACTAAATTATGTACGTTTTTTGCTCCTGCTGCTGATTTGCTATTAAAGCAACTTTTACTCGGATGATCTACCGGGGTTGTCAGCGCAGACCATCACTCTGTAGGCAGAAGAAGATATCGCATAAATTAGACCTGTTTAAAGAGCTCTGATTAATCAAGAAAAACTATGCCTACATTGCGTCATTATTTCTTGTTTCTGCACTTATTTGCAAGCAAGTTATTTTTTTTTTTTCGTCCTAGGTTCTGAATATAAACGATATTCATTTAATTCGCCCCGTCTAGTTTTATAATTTTTTTTTTATTTCACCATCGCCTCCCTTTTTTGGTTTCACTCTCATCTCCATTTTCAACAATTATGTGTAAATTGTTTTATTTTACTCGCTACCGACGTAATCTCTTGAAAAGTGTCGGACGAGTTTTCTTTTTTTTGGTAATAGTCTTTTCACTATTTTTTCTCGTGTCTAATTTTTTTTAGTTTTTTTTCCCACCATTGATCTCCCTCATAATTCTAGTAATGACTCCACTTATCCTTTTCAAAACTTTAATAAAATTTTGTACCATTAAAAACCTTTTAAAATATTTTAGGAGTAGGTACTCAAAGTCTGTCACAGATAAATTAAAAGACATCATTCGAATTAAGTGTAAGATTATATCGCTTCGAGCCAAAATAGAATTTCTTAAGTCCTGTTTGGACAATTATGTCGCCGTCGGGTATATTTCTAGGCGTATTGTTAAAATTAAAGCTAGAAATATTATTAACTTGAAACGCGCTTTTATCAAGGATGGGTGTGTGCATTTTGAGTGAATCCTTGTTTCAACTGTTGCTAAATACCGCCGGGTTAGGGTCAGTTGCGTGGTCAAACCTTACCTTTTTTGATAGATTGCGTTTTTCGAAATATTTATCAACCAGCGATAATTTTCGTAGCAATAAAGTTCTAACAAGCGCAGATGGCTTGTTGCGCTTACTCGCGCCAGGCATGGTTCAGGAATTGAGGTTGACCGTCATATATTCAACTTCTCTTGTGCTTGTCTTTCACCCTCAAAATAAAAAAAGTAGTATTAGCTAGGGGTTAAGGTGTGGGCATTGCCCCTTATAATTTATAGAAAAAGTACTTTCGCTGAATTTGAAATATTAAACTCACAGCTTAAATATCATGAACTACGGCCCAACGATGATTTTTTATATATGAAGGCAAGGTTAGCTGAACTGGCATATATCAATACTCATTAGTTTGCATGGACTAAGGTCTATTATCAAGCTGCCAAGCTTCTGAAGACTAATAAGGATATTTATATTATTAAGACGGATAAGGGTGCTGATTTGGTCATTCTTAATACGAATGATTATATCAAGAAAATGTTGGATATTCTAAACGATGAATCCAAATTTAAAAGACTTGGCGACATATCAGTTAACACTTCGAACACTGAAGTGAAACTACAGAAACATTCCTTTCAATTACATAGGAAGAAATTTATCAATAAGGATACTTACGACACGATCCGGCCCGTGGGTTCACAGCGGCCTAGAATGTACGGGCTTCCTAAGATCCACAAGAATGGGATCCCTTTAAGACCTATTCTTTCCATGATTGGTTAACCTCAACATGAATTGGCCAAATGGTTGTCTGTACTAAGAGTTTTCTGGCAATTGTATTGTGGATTCCTTCCGTTTCGCTGCTACAATGCGGGAACTGGATAGTAATTCACAAACAAACTTCCTATGTTCGTTCGATGTTAGCAACTTGTTCACAACTGTACCCCTTGATGAAAGCATTCAAATATTTGCTCCCTGATAAAATTGTTTCGAAGATGGGTATATTTGCCGATGACACCACTCTCTATAACAGATATGAGGGGAAAACAAATGAACACATATCCAAGGAAATGGCAGAAACACTAGAGGACGATCTCCAATCCGTAGTGGAATGGGGACAAAAATGGTTGGTCACATTCAATGCTGCTAAGACTAAGCTTGTTTCCTTCAATAACTACAAGAAACCTTCTCTACCACCAATAGCAATGGCCAAGAACACATTGCCTGAAAGTACTTCTTTTAAACTCCTCGGCCTAACGTTTACAGGGAATATGAATAGATACATTGAGAGCATTGCCAAGGCTGCTGCAAGGAAGGTTGGCTCCCTCTACCGTGCTAGAAAACTACTTACGCCTACCAGTATCCTATACCTCTATAAGGCAACCATTCGCCCATGTATGGAGTACTGTTGTCATATCTGGGCTGGTGCATCTGCTGCTTGTCTCTCGCTCCTGGACAGGGTTAAAAAAAGAGTCGCCAACCTGATAGGTTCTGAACTGTCATCTAGGCTTCAACCTCTGTCCCATCGACGAGATGTTGCATCCCTCTGCCTGTTCTACAAATACTTTAACGGTGAATGCTCTGACGAACTGCAAACACTTGTACCTCCCCGACGTAACTACCCCCGACAAACCCGACAAGCTACTAAGTCTCATCCCTTTACAGTAGAGATCCCTAGGTGCAAGAAAACCTTTTACTCCAATAGTTTCTTCCCCAGAACTGCGGGTCTTTGGAACTCCCTTCCGGGATTCTGCTTTCCCAACTGCAATGATATGCAGAAGTTCAAGTGTAATGTTAACAAACATCTTTCTACTCTTCTCCCCTCATAATGACCCCGCTAATTAATTCTCTAATAGTAGCCCCCTGCTTCAAAGTGGCACTGTGCCTTGTTTGGGGTGAAAATTGAATAAAAAAAAAACAAAAAAAAAAACATGCTTTATCGTAACACACTTACCCCTCCCACTTTTCCTATATATATATATATATATATATATATATATATATATATATATATATATATATATATATATATATAACAAAAACATGTACTCATTGTCAAACTTCGGTATTTCTGCAGTTTAAAGTCTGCTTTTCCGTTATTCTCGGTGGACAACGCCCGACGAACGATGTAACCGTCAGATTTTACCAACTGAGCAAAAATAAACGCGAGCGAACAGACGTTAAAAACAGTAAGAAAAAAACTAAAGGCAAGATTTTAAAAGGAAAAATAAGAGAAAGGGCAGAGTATCATTGTGGCAACGTATTATAAACACCCCAACCTCACCATGTTAAGAACGGCTTTCGTAATAAATACCCCAACCTCGAAAGCCGTTCTTTACACAGGGAGGTTGGTTGGGGTGTTTATTTCGAAAGCTGTTTTTAACATAGGAAGGTGGGGTATGTTTATACTACGCTTGGACAGGTCGTAAGAAAAATACACAAATAACTTTGCATATAGAAAAAAAAAATCACAACCTCACATGTGAAATAATAACGTGATTAAATCATACTCATTTAAAGTTAGTGAAACATTTTTAATAACAAAACAAAACAAAAGGAAACAATTGTTTTATCTCGTGTGTCCGTAATAATATTTTAGTATAAGCGAATTACGATAGCGTTATATTTCTTACGAAAATAAAAAAAATAATTATGAATTATTTTTATGAGTATCTGTCACTGTAACTGAAGTAAATAAATTACGAAATGTAAATAAATAATTAACAGAAAACTCAGACAATTAAGTAATACGGAATGGAATGTATTTGTAAAGGAAAACAGGTATTTTCTACCAAAGTATAAATATATAATAAGGCGGTAATTCTTTTTTGGCACGCCCCCATTATCCACAAAAATCTTTATATTAGCTTTTGTATAACCTACAATCATGTACTTTAATTTTTAATAAATGTATGAACCCACACCCACATATGTGTGTGTGCGTGTTATATATATATGTATGCATGTATATATGTATGCATGTATATATGTATGTGTGTGTGTGTGTGCGCGTGTGCGTGTGTGTGTGTGTGTGTGTGTGTGTGTGTGTGTGTGTGTGCGTGTGTGTGTATAAGGTTATCCGTTGTTGCGCAGATTTAAGTATGGGCTAAAATAATATTTAACATCATATTAATGAGAGTTAACTTTAATATCAACCCTGTTGTGTTGAAAGTTTGATATTTTATTGAATTACTCAACTAATGATTCTAAACATGCGCAACATGATTGAAAGGAGCGATTAGTGACGCAGAATCACTTTCATTACGTTTGCATAAAAAATGAAGATGTGAATACACTTATATTTTAAGTATGTCTTCATTTTTAAGGACAGGTATGCATTACAACAGAGAAATCTTCCGAGAAAAAATAGTATGGACAGACAGACTAATGTCTATGCCCTAACTGAGCGTTTATTAGTTAATAATTCCCTTCATTCTCATTGCAATTGTTTGGTGGCACGGAGGTAGAGGTTTAGCAAATGGAGTCAAAGATGGCTTCGTGGCTAGGTTCGAATTTCCCAACCGGCAAAAAGGTATAATCTTACATTGATGATGGCGTAAGCATGACACACTATTGTCTGTAGGTATAAAAGAATAATTATCATTTAATTGTATATATAAAATCATCTTCTCTTCTCGAGGAGGAGTAATTTCCTATTTGTTCTCTTGTCATGATATCATCCGCCCTGGCATTAACTCTTTCTTTGGACAAGTCAATGCAAACGTGATCGGTAGAATCATATATATACTAACCTAATTTTCATATAATTTCGCATAAAAAATAGTGGCAATCGATGTTTTAAGTATACTTACCAAATGAATGATTCAGAAATTTGCTAACTTGGCATTTTAAATAATACAAATACAATATGAACTATATTCATAATTTATGTACAGTATATCACAAAAGAGTGATAGCTTTCTTAATAAAGCCCTTAGACATTCAGGACTATTTCTATTTGTAGAACATTCTACATGTGTATCGAACTTTATATTTTAAGTACACTCTCTAGTCCACGATTTTTTTAAAGTGAAAGCCATCCACACAGATACTCCCCTTTATAATATAAGATATAGAACATATACATAAATCTAGATATAATAACGGTAAGGGGAGAGAGAGAGAGAGAGAGAGAGAGAGAGAGAGAGAGAGAGAGAGAGAGAGAGAGAGAGAGCGAAAGAAAGAGAGAAACAGAGAGATAGACAGATGGAGATAGTTAAATATAGCAAAATTATTTACTTATATTTTATTATATTGCAAAAGATAAACTATATTCGTAAAATTCACATAATTTTATTTTAAAAAGTCGGGAGTAGAATCGAAATTGCACACTCAATGTTTCAGTCTGATACTTTCTCAAGTAAGCAATTCAAATATTTGTTGACTTTTAACAAAAAATTTAGAAGAAAAAAAATCAGATAAACGTATTTAAAGTTTTAATGGAATTGTGTCTGCATAAGCCACTTCGAGGTGGGAGCACAACGATATTTGTCACAATAAGATTCATGGCCATTTCTATTGTTTCCCCTCGACTGTTTTATATTTATTACATTTAATCAAAATAGGATATATTCGAAGTTTAAAAGGATATTCGACCCTTATAAATCTTTTAGGTTAGGAGGCCACTTCGAGATTCGGGATCACTTCCATCGTCTTTTAAAAATGATTTTAATTTCATAAAAAAAGAATATATTTGAAGTTTTAAGGAGTTATATCCCCATACCCGCATAGAGTCGTAATTCGGAAACACTTCCATTGCGGTAAATCTTATATAAGAATACACGTTTACATTTTATATAGATTATCTAAACTTATTTCTATATTATGCCGTATACACTAATCTACACAGATATATATAAGAAGTTTTAATCAGTTAGAGCATCATGTGTGACTATTAAATTATCGCCCTTGATGTTCAAGGGTGATAATTCAATAGTCACACATAATAATAATAGTCACATTTTAAATAATCAGTCGATTAAACTTATTTTACTAGAGGGGCCTTTTAACTTTTCAAGTGCGTCAGCGATTAGTCATAATGCCATTAGTTATGACAATTGTGACGATAAGAAGAGAAGATATATTTAAAACTATGCTAGATTGCCATATGGTGAAAATTTTATTCGTTAAATTGAAGTACAAATAGAACCGACATATTATTTTTTCACACATAGGAAACCACATACTAATGATACAAAGAAAAAATTTATACGACGAGGAGAGTGGACTCTCTAAGATAACGTAAGAATTATGCTTTAGGATAAAAAATGCTTAAAATTATATCCTTATCGTCTTATAATATATCACCATGGCAACGTTATAATTTGAAAGGGCTCAATTAAAATAATTTTAGTCGACTGACATCTGATTATTAAGCATTTTTACTGTTTGCATGCGCAAAGACGATAATTTGAATTTAGTGATTCTTACGGATTTTGGAACTTTCTTCCAGGAAAATGTTAAAAGCAGGCACTTACTTTTTCAGCCTGACGAATCAAAGCTGCGATTGAAACATGTCTTAAAGTGTATCGAAATGTTTGTATAAATAAAACTTTTGTTATAAACTGCGTCAATCGCTTTATTGCAGATTCGTAAAATATCAATATTTCACTAACTGTACGTCACAACAAAAATGAAAATTTTATCATCAAGCGACTGCTTTAAGGTTAGATATTTCCTAAAATTTTATTCAAATTCATGCGATATTCACGAAGTTATGGCATTTTATTCTTTATCGTGGAATTTCTACTGTCCATCGCCTTATTGCAGGTCTCTTAAAATATTATTTTAGGGCAAAAATACAATGTCTTATCATGCAAACTTTACTTTTTATTATATTTTTCTGTCAAAGAATAATGAGAAAAAGCACATCCTAGGTGCTAAGCCTCAAATAAATGAATTAATTATCGACATATCCACCATTTTTTAAATAACTTAAAACAACCTGTTGCCCCCCGAGGAAGTATATTGGTTGATCTCAAAAAGGAGTTATGGCTCTAGCAATATCAATATTGTTTTCCACAAGGCATCCTTTGAAGTAAATTGCTCTCCTTCCTAATAAAATGCTCTTTTTAATATTAATCAGAGATATTCAATGGGGTTAAGGTCTGGAGAATACGGTTATGAGAGTTTTTCCAAAGAAGCCCATAGATTAGAGGAAGTCTGCAGTCGCCCTAACAGAATGCGATGCTGCATTGTCATACATAAAACTCACCTGAAAGCGACGTAGGTCATCTAGCCATGTCAACAAATGCTTATCCAAAAAGGCCGTGTATGCATTGCTGGTAAGTTTTACGATCTCTGGAACTCAGAATGATCCAACCAACTTATCCTTAATGATTCCCGGCCAAAACATGATGACTCCACCTCCTTGTTGGCAATGAACTCTGTAAGGGATTGGAGTTCCGTTCTAGTTCCAAACTTTGGTTCATCCATCCGAACCGTCAAGAGTAGCACGGGTCTCATCGATAAAGAAGGCACGTTGGAAATCTATTTTCATGTAATTCTGTGCCCAAGCTTTCGTTTTTCTCTATATTGTTTGCTCAATGGAGGCCTTGGAGTAGTTTTGATGTTCCTTGCCATCTCATTCAACACATTTCATTGGGCCTGTCTTGATCTTGGAGGGATTCACGCTCTGGCAAAAATGGAAGCACTAGTGCTGTTTGGGTTTCGGTTGAATTCCCTACGAATTTTCCGAATACCACGAGGTGGAAGATTTTTCCTGGAGCCTTATCCTTTCTGGATTTGGTGTTGGGGTTGTTCCCGAATGAAGCCAAATTCTTGGATCCCTTTCCAGCTCCATAGCTAAACGTTAGATGAACAATCCTTTTGCGAGTCCAGCAACAATCCTTTCCTTTTCAAAAACCGTTAATCGCCCCGTTTTTTTTTTTTTTGGCAATTTAAAAGACCTGCAATAAAGCGATGGACAGTATAAATTACTTGATAATAAATAAAATGTCATAACTTCGTGAATATCGCATGGATTTGAATAAAATTTTGGGCAATAACTAACCTTAAAACAGTTATCTGATGATACAATTTTTATTTCTGTATGACGTATATTAAGTGAAATATTGATATTTTACTAACCTGCAATAAAGCGATTGACACATTTTATATATGAACAATTTTATTTTATTATTGAAACGCATTGAGACGCATTACACAAAAACAGTAAATAATCCTAGGATTTTAACCTGTGGATTCAAACCTTGCCAAGACACACACACACACACACACACACACACACACACATGTATATATATGTAGTTATCTTGGTATGGTTTGAATATATATATATATATATATATATATATATATATATATATATATATATATATATATATAGTAAAGTGATTGAAGGTATCTCCATGTAAGTAAACATGTATACATTTAAGTAGTTGCTTATGTATCTATAAAGATTCGCTTTATCACACACACACATACACATACATACATACATACATACATATATATATATTGATTTGTTCTCTGTCGTTTTACTGTTTTTATTACTAATTTACTATGTGTAGTTTCGCCTAATTTGAATTTTTTTCTTCCTTACTCTTCACCTTTATCGTGTTAGAATAGGTGGAGAATTCTGCTGCTGTTGTCAAAGTTTATTTTATTAATAGTTGGGTTTTTACTTTTTATTATTAATGCTTCTAGCATTGTTAGTCGTTGGTAATTATTGCAAATTTTTAATATGTTAATGTTATTTTTTAAAAGTTCTTTGTATTGTTTGGAGGTGGTGTTTATTATGTTATGTTCTTGTTCGAGGTGTTTGCAAATAGCACTGGGGGTGTTCTGATGTCCTGTGAGACGTCTTCCCAATGTAGTGCGTGTATGGCCAATATAGTTCATATTTTTCGAGTAGCAGTCATCGAGGGGGCATTTAAACAAATAAACTGCATTGACCATACTCATTTTATCGGTTGTATCGTTGTTATTATTCTTTACTACTAGGTTTTTCGTTAGGTATTTTTTATAATATATTATTGGTTTTATTTTGTTGTTAGGATTTTTTATTTTTATGTATCTTTTTATAATATTTTTGATGGTGATTTCGTCCTGTTTGTGATTATAGTGCATTTGATTTTTGTAGTATAGAGGAATTAGGGTGTTTTCGTTTTGATTAATTGGTTTGTTTTCATTTCTAATAAATTGGGCTATGTCTTGATCGATTATTTTATTGGGAAAGTTATTGTTAACTAGTGTTTGTTTAATGTTTGCTAGCTCTTTGTAGAAAAGAATTTTACTAGATGATATTCGGTGTGCTCGGTCTAATAGGTTTTTTTTATTATGGCTATTTTATATTTATTGGGGCAATAGCTGTTAAAATTAAGAAGGCAGGAATGTTTACTGGTTGTTTTTTTGTATACGGTGGTGATAAATTTGTCGTTGTTTTCGGAGTTAATTAGTATGTCTAGAAATTGTATTTTATTGTTTATATTATGTTCTATGGTAAATTTTAGATGGGAGTTTAGTTCGAGTGTTTCTTTTAGTTTTGTTATTTCGTTTATATTTTTAGATAATATAAATATATCATCTACATATCGTGCATATATTGTGGGTTTTTCAATACTACCATTAAAGATTTTATTTTCAATTGCTGACATGTAATATTCAGCAAATGTTGGGCTTAAGGGTGATCCCATGGATACTCCTTCTTTTTGTACGTAGATGTTTCCTGTAGGGTCGGTAAAAGGAACCTTAGTAGTGCATAGGTACAGTAATTTTCCTAACACTTGTGTTTTTATCTTAAGGGGTAGTAATGTGTCATGGTTGTATATTGTATTTATTATTATTTTGATTGTTTCGTTAATAGGGACATTTGTAAATAGATTTTCTACGTCGAGGGAGGCAGTGATTTGATTTTGGGGTGCTGTTAAATTTATAATATCTAGGAAGTCGTAAGAGGATTTTATACTATATTTGTTAGGGATGTAAGTTTTTATAATATTATTCAATTGTTGTGCTATTTCGTATACTGGTGTGGGGATTTGTGAAATTATGGGGCAGAGTGGATTTTCAGGTTTGTGTAGTTTGATTTTCCCGTATATATAGCAAGGTTTATAGTCTCCTATGATTTTACGAAGTTTTATTGAATCTGCGTCTTTATTATTGTTGGTGATAATTGGTTGATTTGTTTTTTTTTTTAAGTTTCAGTATTGTTTCTATTTAGTTTTGTAAATTTCGTTCTGTCTTGTAGAATATTTTTCATTTTGTCTAGGTAGTCATTTTTGTTGAGGACTACGTAGATGTTTGTTTTGTCGCCTATCTTAATGGTGATATCTGGATTTTGAAGGAGGTTTTTTGCAATATTTTTTAATGATTGGTTTGGTATTTGTTTTTCGTTTTTTGGATTATAGCGGTTTTTAATACCTTCGGCTCTTAGAATGTCTTGTATGTTTGGATGTGTAATGATTATTTCTTTTTCTTTTAAGTCTGTTATTTGTTTATACAGTATCTCGAGTTCGATTTTTTTTAATAGTTTTGATCGTATTTTTGTGTAACATGGCAATTAGGTCCAAGATTTAGAAAGTCTGTCTCGTTTTTGTTAGGGGTTGTTGTAGATAGGTTTATGTAATTATCTTTGTTTTCTGGTAGGTAAATATGTCCGTTGTATAAGTTATTTAATTTTTTGTTAAGGGTTGTTGTAGATAGGTTTATGTAATTATCTTTGTTTTCTGGTAGGTAAATATGTCCGTTGTATAAGTTATTTAATTTTTTGTTAAGGGTTGTTGTAGATAGGTTTATGTAATTGTCTTTGTTTTCTGGTAAGTAAATATGTCCGTTGTATAAGTTATTTAATTTTTTGTTAAGGGTTGTTGTAGATAGGTTTATGTAATTGTCTTTGTTTTCTGGTAAGTAAATATGTCCGTTGTATAAGTTATTTAATTTTTTGTTAAGGGTTGTTGTAGATAGGTTTATGTAATTGTCTTTGTTTTCTGGTAGGTAAATATGTCCGTTGTATAAGTTATTTAATTTTTTGTTAAGGGTTGTTGTAGATAGGTTTATGTAATTATCTTTGTTTTCTGGTAGGTAAATATGTCCGTTGTATAAGTTATTTAATTTTTTGTTAAGGGTTGTTGTAGATAGGTTTATGTAATTATCTTTGTTTTCTGGTAGGTAAATATGTCCGTTGTATAAGTTATTTAATTTTTTGTTAAGGGTTGTTGTAGATAGGTTTATGTAATTATCTTTGTTTTCTGGTAGGTAAATATGTCCGTTGTATAAGTTATTTAATTTTTTGTTAAGGGTTGTTGTAGATAGGTTTATGTAATTGTCTTTGTTTTCTGGTAGGTAAATATGTCCGTTGTATAAGTTATTTAATTTTTTGTTAAGGGTTGTTGTAGATAGGTTTATGTAATTGTCTTTGTTTTCTGGTAGGTAAATATGTCCGTTGTATAAGTTATTTAATTTTTTGTTAAGGGTTGTTGTAGATAGGTTTATGTAATTATCTTTGTTTTCTGGTAGGTAAATATGTCCGTTGTATAAGTTATTTAATTTTTTGTTAAGGGTTGTTGTAGATAGGTTTATGTAATTGTCTTTGTTTTCTGGTAAGTAAATATGTCCGTTGTATAAGTTATTTAATTTTTTGTTAAGGGTTGTTGTAGATAGGTTTATGTAATTATCTTTGTTTTCTGGTAGGTAAATATGTCCGTTGTATAAGTTATTTAATTTTTTGTTAAGGGTTGTTGTAGATAGGTTTATGTAATTGTCTTTGTTTTCTGGTAAGTAAATATGTCCGTTGTATAAGTTATTCAATTTTTTGTTAAGGGTTGTTGTAGATAGGTTTATGTAATTATCTTTGTTTTCTGGTAGGTAAATATGTCCGTTGTATAAGTTATTCAATTTTTTGTTAAGGGTTGTTGTAGATAGGTTTATGTAATTGTCTTTGTTTTCTGGTAAGTAAATATGTCCGTTGTATAAGTTATTTAATTTTTTGTTAAGGGTTGTTGTAGATAGGTTTATGTAATTATCTTTGTTTTCTGGTAGGTAAATATGTCCGTTGTATAAGTTATTTAATTTTTTGTTAAGGGTTGTTGTAGATAGGTTTATGTAATTATCTTTGTTTTCTGCTAGGTAAATATGTCCGTTGTATTAGTTATTTAATTGTTTATTTATTTTAATTTTTAGTGCTACTTCTTCATTTTCGATGGTGTTGTGGATTTCCTGTTGTATTTCGCGGTATTTGGTCCCAGTGCAGTTTTTGTGGATTTCTTCTTTGATGTGTTTTAATTCTTGTTCTTGGTGAATTGTTTCGTTTTCTGCTGTTGATATTTATTTTTTAATAATATTTTCCCTGATCTTTCGGATTTCATTTTGATCTGCAGATCTATGTCCTTTGGGTTTTGTATATATCTACATTGGGAAGACGTTCTTTCAGTTTTGTAGATATCTACATTGGGAAGACGTCTCACAGGACATCAGAACACCTCCAGTGCTATTTTCAAACACCTCGAACAAGAACATAACATAATAAACACCACCTCCGAACAATACAAAGAACTTTTTAAAAATAACACTAACATATCAAAAATTTGCAATAATTACCAATGACTAACAATGCTAGAAGCATTAATAATAAAAATATATGTGATTGTTTCAGTGCGTTTCTTTGAGGAAGTTCCCATGGATTGGCATCGAACTCGTAGTTGTATGGTTCCCTTTCTATGCGTGACATTCCACATCTTCCCACTGACCTCGATGTTTCATCCTCATTTCCTCATCATTAAAATCCTTTCTTCTTCCTTACATTGCTCTCCTGTCTTTCCATGCGCACAACATATGATTGCTATTAAAAACTACACAAACACTCTTCTACTAACATCCCTACATCCCGAAGAGAAAATGTGCGTGCGTGAGTGAGTTAGAACGAGAGAGAGAGAGAGAGAGAGAGAGAGAGAGAGAGAGAGAGAGAGAGAGAGAGAGAGAACGGTACATCACTATTTATTCGATAATCAGGTCGTTCCTTAAAAATTTACAGAGCTGATTTTTTATTACATTTTCACACCAAACAAGGTACATTGCCACTTTAATGTAGTGCTATCAAGAACATAAGTTGCAGGGATACTATGTAGTCGAACAGCAAGATGTCTGTTCACATTACACTTGAACTTCTGCATGTCAGTACAGTTGGAGAAGCAGGAACCCTGAAGGGAATTCCAAAAATCTAGCAGTTCTAGGTAAGAAGGCTTTCTTACATCTAGGGATCTATAATGTGTAGGGGTGGGACTTTGCTGATTGTCGGGTGTGTCGGAGGTATTTACACCGAGGAAGTACAAGGGCTTGTAGTTCGTCAGAGCATCCACCATTAAAATACTTGTGTTACGTTGTTGCTCTATAATAAAGTGTTGAGTGTTTGTTGTGTCATCTCTAATAATGGATTAGAAGAGATGACGTGTTATATTATATATTTATGTTGTATCATAAAGGGAATCGTGTGTGAGTGACATGTATTTTCAGAACCTACCTCTGCTTCTTCGATTTTGGACCATCTGGAATTTCTCGTCCTGGAGGGAGAATTGATACCTGTTTTTGGATGAAGATTCAATCACTCCAAGACAAGGAATTAGTTCTATAGTTTATTTCACTTTTCCCAGATGTCCTGCAGAAGTTGGAGAGTGAAATCGGCCTGTGTGGGTTCTTCTTCTACACACGTCAGCGTTCGTTCCCCCCCCCCAGTGAAGAGGAGAAGACAACGGGAAGCCGTCCGTTCTCTTCTGTGTCCAAATCAAATCTCAATGATTCAGCTAACCTGATCACATGACTCACACGCAATCAAATCAGCTGATCTTTTACTTCCGGTCAACGTGTCTACACTATAATTCCACTCTCCCCCTCTCTCTCTTTCTCTCTCTATTCCTTAACATTCCTTCCACCAATAATGACGGAGACATACATTTTTTTTTACTACTAACTTTTTCTAAGGGAATCCTAAGCTCACCCCACTGGCAAAGGAACTGTCATACCATTATTCAATAAATCATAATTCAAATAAATAAAATTTCATCTACAAATAATACCATGTGGCGCGAATCCTTGTGCCCTCGAAGGTCAACAACTCTCTGTGACCCCATGGCCTCCATCTCGCATTTTAGGATCATGCACAGATCACAATATCTCTCGTCACGCTATAACGCGTTTCCACAAGCACATGACTCATACGAGATAAAAGATTTTTCTTATAATATTACGAGAGCATTTTCCTATGTCTCCCGCCGAATTACGCATCCCGAGAAAAATCCCACGAAAAAACGGATAAAAAAAAAAAAAATTCTACAACCATTTCGAAAATTAGAATAAATATCGACTGAACCTTGACTCTTCCAAACTTAAGAACTAGTTGACCCCTTATTCAACCCAGTAGTGTATCTTTTTTCTCCTCCACTGCTTAAATCTTATTTCTTTCTCTTTTTTAACATTTTATCATTATTATTACTATCATTATTAAGTAATTAACAACATGTTCTTACTTATAACTTAATCATTATCTCAATAAATCCCACAAGGCAAAAATTCACTCCACCTCCATTCTGCGAAGGAAAAAAAATACATGTCCAAGAACAAGAAAAAAACTTGCACAATTCTGCTGTGAGAAAACATCAATCGCATGAAAATATAAATTAAAAAAAAAAAAATTCTTACAATCATTTACAAAGTCTCATCTCACCAATAAAAATTACAAATAACAAAAACATAGATTCGTAGAAACCCAAAATTGTCCACGTCAGCACATTTTGAGGTCAGGTTACATAACATTTGACCACCTCACAGAATCTCAAAAAAAAAAAAAATTTAAAAAAAATCACAGTCGTTTACAAAAATACATACATAATTGTAAATTAAAATACATAGTCGTTTCCAAAAACAAAAAGCACGACTCACTTAAAATTTTCAGACAATCCTTCATAAAACAAAATTCAACACAAAATAACAATCGATGGAAACTAAATTTGTCCACGCCACCCAACACTTGGGGTTTTCTGAAAAAAATATCACCTTTTACTTATCCGAGTGATTTTTATTATAGCCTTTTCTGCCATTTTCTCTACTGCCACTTACGCCACGTCAGTGGAACTCCAATTGCTCCCTGACGCTGGACAGAAACACATTTCGCTTTGCTATATTGGAAAAACTTTTTTTTTCCAGGTCGGTAACCGCGACTGCCTTTCAAGGCATATAGCTCAGCGAAATATATCGGGATTCCATCCATGGATTTTTCCATGTTGATCCTACTCGAAATCACAGAATCCCATCACCCTAAGACAACACATGTGTTTTTTTTCTTTTTTTTTTCATCTAAAAAAACATACATTTTAACATTTCATAAAACAGTTTACATACAATAATATTTTTCCACACCAGAAAAAAATTCTCACGAAAAAACCCCGTACAATTAGTGAAAAAAAAAAACCCAAACAATTCCACATTAGCAGAAAGTATCCATTGTTTCTTAACAAACAAACAAAAAATACACATTGTCTTTTCCTAAAAGTATGCAAAGCTTTTACAATTTTAACTGTATATAAGTGTTTAACCTATAAATTCATAACAAATATGTGATTGACGTGTTTCTCTGTAATCGTGACAAGTCATCTCATTCACATTCTGTAACTAAAGTTTATATGTTCTATTTCTTCTTTTTTTTCTTTTTGTTTTTATCAGTATGTCGATTGATATATCTTTCTTTTTTCAATTTCCACTGTTTATCTTTCTACACCATAACATAGCATATTTTTCTGTGTTCTCATATGTAAAATCAACAATTCGTTATCTGTATGTCGATCGAGCTATTTGTTTTTTTTCTTTCTTATTTCTCTTAATTTAGCATATAATAATTTTAATTTAACATAATTTTAATGTGTTTTTTCGGTTGCGTATATATATATATGTATTTTTATTCACTGTTCAATGAAAGGACCTTACGTTGTTGTTTTTTTTTTCTTTAATTTTCTTTATCTTTTCCTTTTTTATGTGTAGTGTACAATATTTTTTGTTCTTTCTTTTCGTCGTGTCTATATATTTTTTTATGGTAACCACCAGGTTCGAGATTTTTCTTTTTTTTTCAGACTCACGACACCAAATGAGTCTTTGTTATATTGTTACTCTATTTATAAAAGATTGTGAGTGTTTGTTGTGTCATCTCTAATAATGGATTAGAAGAGATGACGTGTTATATTATATATTTATGTTGTATCATAAATGGAATCGTGTGTGAGTGACATGTATTTTCAGAACCTACCTCTGCTTCTTCGATGTTGGACCATCTGGAATTTCTCGTCCTGGAGGGAGAATTGATACCTGTTTTTGGATGAAGATTCAATCACTCCAAGACAAGGAATTAGTTCTATAGTTTATTTCACTTTTCCCAGATGTCCTGCAGAAGTTGGAAAGTGAAATCGGCCTGTGTGGGTTCTTCTTCTACACACGTCAGCATTCGTCCCCCCTCCATTGAAAAGGAGGAGACAACGGGAAGCCGTCCGTTCTCTTCTGTGTCCAAATCAAATCTCAACGATTCAGCTAACCTGATCACATGACTCACACGCAATCAAATCAGCTGATCTTTTACTTCCGGTCAACGTGTCTACACTATAATTCCACTCTCCCCCCTCTCTCTCTCTCTATTTCTTAACACTTGTAAATTAGGCAACTAGATGCAAAATTTCGTCGATGGGACACAGATTGAAGCTTAGATGATAGTTCAGGAGCTACTAGGTTGGCGACTCTCTTTTGAACCTTATCCAGGAGTGAGAGACCAGCAGCAGGTGCACCAGCCCAAATGTGACAATACTCCATACATGGGCGAATGTAGAGTTACAGGATACTTTAAGGCATAAGTAACTGTCTAGCACGGTAGAAAAAGCCCATTTTCTTTGCAGCGGCCTTGGCAATGCTCTCGCTGTATCTGTTCCAACTTAAATTCCCTGTGAACGTCAAGCCGAGGAGTTTGAACGAAGTACTGTAATGTATTTTTCGCCGTAACTCTTATTGGTTGAGAAGGTTTCTTGTAATAATTAAAGGAGACAAGCTTATTCTTGGTAACAATGAACCTTATTATTCATTTTTGACCCTATTCCACTACAGACTAGAGGTTTTCTTCTAGGGTTTCCACCATTGCCTTGTATATGTGTTCATTCGTTTTTCCCTCGTGCCTGTTATAGAGCGTCGTGCCATCAGCAAATATACCCAACTCAGATACTATTTTATTTGGGAGGTTATTTATGAATATCAGGAATAGTAAACGTCCAAGGATCGATCCCTGAGGTACACCTGCATTTATATCATATTGTTTAGATGAACGACCATCGACAACAACCTGGATTCTTCTCTTATTTAAGAAGGATTTAATTAAGTATTTATCCAGTAATACCATAGAGTCTGATTTTCATAAGAATACCATCGTGCCATACCCTGTCAAAAGGCTTAGATATATTTAGAACTACTGCCCTTCTCTCCCCTGCCTATTCCAGTGCATGGTATATACGTTCAGAAAATATCTGCAGTAGAACGGGCTTGCTTAAATCCATATTGATTGTCAGACAGAAGTTTAGCAACTGTAAGCCTTGTTAGAGCTTGAATAATTATGAACTCAAATATTTTGGCGAAAAGAGGGAAGAGGCTTGTGGAGAAATGCGTGACTTACCTGGATAGACCACGTGCGGGTCGGTCACCGAAAATAAATAAAAAGAAAGAAAAGAAACGGTCAAGACTCGTATTTATAGAGTAGTGATCACGTGAGTTAGGAGAATATGCAAATAGAGATGAACGATTTTGCCATATAAAAAGCCTGTGTTGTTAAGAGGAGGGGCAGACTGTTGGCAGAAGTCAGTGCTGTCAGACGTGCTTTAGAGTTTTGTTATTATATGCTGTGCTCGATTGTTGGGAGAGAGAGAAGAGGAGGAACCAAGAATACATTCTGCAGATACTTGACTTTGTGTTGGTTTTAAGCTATTTCGGCGCTTGGTGTGCGGTGACTAACAATGGACAGATTCGACATTCGCTTAATACCCGAGTTCGACGGATCTACCACTGGACCGGCTGTCGTCGAATGGATTGAAAAGGCAGAGAAAATCTGTAAACTGTGCAAAATTAAAGAACCAGCCACAGTTATCCCTTTGAGGCTAACCGGAGGGGCCTATGCAGTCTACCAACAACTCGGGGATGAACCAGACTGGGATGAAATCAAGCAGAGCCTGTATACAGCGTTTGGTACAGATCCATTTGTTGCATGGCAACAGTTCACGAGCCGGACACTTCAACCCAAGGAAACAGTCGACGTGTACCTAGCCGACCTGCGAAAGTTATCTGTACCGTTTGGTGGGGTCAACGATAAAATATTAAGCTGTGCTTTTTTGGTAGGCCTACCCGAGGAGGTCAGTAAACTGTTGCGGGCATCATCAAGAATCGATGAATTGTCAACTGATGAGTTATTGGCCCGAGCTCGAAACATCTGTAAGGAACAGGAACCAATTGCAGCAGCAGCTCGTTTTCGACATGGAGGCAATGTGGACTCTCTTCCAGATAGTAATAAGCATGCCACCCCAGTGTGCTATAAATGTGGGGAGGCCAATCATTTTGCGAAAGAGTGCCGGAGTGATAGGAGAGGTGTATATCCACAATCAAAGAGACCAGTGCAATGCTATCGCTGCAATAAGTTTGGGCACATATCTCGCAACTGTTCGGGAAACGAAGTTGGGGGCAAGGTACTATCGCTACCCTTGCCCCCTGCCAACCAATAAACACAGGATTGCCTGTCATTAGCGTTAAACTTGATGATGTGCAGTGTTCAGCACTTATAGACACGGGGTGTTCCCGGTCTATAGTTAGTGCCCATTGCTGTCCGGTGTGGCGGAGGAACCCAGTCGGCGTTATGACCATCAATGGCTTATCACGGGTATGTTGTAGTGAAGGGACAGTCACAATCTGTACTGAGAAGGGTGACACAGCTAAAGTTGACGTTCTGGTGATGCAGGAGAAACCCCTTGGCTACGACATGTTGCTTGGAATTGATGCAATACAAGCACTAGGAGGCGTTACAATCACAGCAGCTAGAGGTATCAGGCTTGGAGAAGGGAAAGACGTCTGTGCAGACATGTCGATTGAAGAAAAGGACTTCTGTGCTACATTTGATGACAACGAAAGTGTGTGGACTGCAAAGTGGAAATGGGCCATGGGCCAGGAACCAGATCGGCTGTGCAACACGATTCCAGAGTATGCAGTTTCTACCAAGAATAGGGCCGCATATGAAGAAGAACTGCAGATGTGGATTGACAACGGTTGGTTAATACCATACCCACAGGAACGTCTGGGACCACCCAAGGGATTAATTCCGCTCATGGCTGTTGAACAACCTACCAAAGAAAAAATTCGTCCCGTAATGGATTACCGAGAGTTGAATCGGCATGTTGATGCGTTTACCGGAAACGCAGATGTGTGCGCTGCTAAACTGAGAGAGTGGCGTCAAAAAGGGAGCAATGTAGCACTTCTGGATCTAAAGAGGGCCTACCTGCAGATACGTGTCCATGAGTCATTATGGCCGTTTCAGACAGTACTACTCAAGGGAAAACTATATTGTTTGACACGTTTGGGTTTTGGCCTAAACGTAGCACCCTTGATTATGACAACCATTATTAAAACTGTTTTGATGCAGGATGAGACCACAGCAAAAGCTGCTTCAGCCAACATAGATGACATCTATGTTAATGAGGACATAATGTCTGCGGATGCAGTTCGAATAAAACTGAGAGCGTTTGGGTTAATAAGCAAAGACCCTAAGCGCCTAAAGGATGGAGTGCCCGTGCTAGGCCTCGAGGTCTGGGAGGAGGGCAATACGTTGCGATGGAAGCGAGGGAGCCCACTTCCAAAGTTACCCAATGTATTAACAAGACGTACTGTGTTTTCTATCTGTGGTAAATTGGTAGGACATCTACCTGTCTGTGGATGGCTCCGATCGGCAACAGGAGTGGTGAAAAGACGAGTGACTACAGTAACAAAAGGATGGGACGATGTTGCGGATGATGATTCTCTCCAACAAATGATGGCTGAAATGTTGTCCAGAGTGCATAGGAATGACCCTGCCCGGGGTGAGTGGCAAGTGTCTGGAAACAAACTAAATGCATGGGTTGACGCAAGTTCGTTGGCTACAGGTGTCGTGTTGGAGCAACTAGGTGTTGTTGTGGAAGATGCATGCTGGCTTCGTCCGAAAAATGATGCCCAACATATAAATTTGGCAGAACTTGATGCCACGTTAAAAGGTCTTAATCTCGCATTGCAATGGCAGACTAATGTTGTGCATTTCCACACTGACTCATTGTGTGTTTATCATTGGTTAACCGACACCTTGACTGGAAAGGCTCGAGTTAAGACTAGAGCTGCAAGTGAAATGCTAGTACGAAGGAGACTAGCAATAATTAAGCGTCTAGTTGACGAATACAGCTTGCAGGTAGACATTACGTTAGTCTCGTCGATGCAGAATTTGGCTGATAGCTTGACTCGAGTACCAAAGAGGTGGATCGATGCAATGAGGCAGGGATCCGATCTTCAACAACAAACATGCGCGACTGTAACGGATCAATTAACACCTGACCAGATCCGTATGATACACCAGCAGATTGGACATCCTGGAATTCAGAGGACTGCGTATTTTGTCCGAAGAGTATGCCCTGCAACTACAAAAGCATCAGTGAAAGCAGCCATACGTTCGTGTGAAGAGTGTCAGAGAATTGATCCGGCACCATCCCAATGGCAAAAAGGGAAGCTCGAGGTTGAGGGCAACTGGCAGCGAGTAGGGATGGACATAACACATTATGGGGACAAACATTTTTTGACCATGACGGATTGTGGCCCGACGCGTTTCACAATATGGCGCCTGTTGACACGACAGGATGCAGCCAGCATTATACAACAGTTGAGAGCCGTCTTTTTTGAACGTGGTGCCCTGATTGAAATTCTGACTGATAATGCCGCCACATTTCGATGTCAAGAATTTCAGAAATTCGTGCACGAATGGGGGATTAAAATGCATTATCGGTGTGCATATTATCCCGAGGGTAATGGTATAGCAGAACGGTGTCACCGCACCATCAAAAGAATTGCAGCCAGGACGCAGTGCTCTATTCCAGAAGCTGTGTACTGGTATAATATAACACCCAAGGACAATGCAACACCAGCAACTGCACCAGCCAATGGGATTTACCAATATGAACAGCGTGTGAAAGGAGTTGATGCCATACCATCAGTGGTGAGTGTTGTCAATACACCATATCAGGTGGGAGACCTTGTTTGGATAAAACCCCCGAATGCTGGGTGCACTACGAAATTTTTCCGGGGAAAAATAGACGAAATCATAAGTCCTCAGACCATGTTGATTGGTGGCATACCACGTCACGTAAAAGATATCCGCCCTTGTTATACCTCTTCCGATTCTGAGGACAATGAGGAGGATCACACACCGTTCAGAGATGATCCTGATCACTTACTGCCCCTTCAGGTGAACATAGAAACACCACCAACAGAACCAGACGAGGGAATGATGGGACATACTGATGACAATAGTGAGGAGAGCGATGGACACAAGAAAGTAATGCCTCATCGAAATACTCGACGGAGACGAATACTGCCCAACCCCCGTGATTGCGAAACCCCACGAGACGGGATAATGGAACAGACTGGTAGTAATGATGGTGGTAATGAAGAAAACAGCAATGAGGAAGTGCTGCCCCCGATTCTTTGAAGGAGTACCCGCCAACGACGATTGCCCGCGTGTCCTGTTTGTGATCATGAGATCAGGGGGGAGTGTGGAGAAATGCGTGACTTACCTGGATAGACCACGTGCGGGTCGGTCACCGAAAATAAATAAAAAGAAAGAAAAGAAACGGTCAAGACTCGTATTTATAGAGTAGTGATCACGTGAGTTAGGAGAATATGCAAATAGAGGTGAACGATTTTGCCATATAAAAAGCCTGTGTTGTTAAGAGGAGGGGCAGACTGTTGGCAGAAGTCAGTGCTGTCAGACGTGCTTTAGAGTTTTGTTATTATATGCTGTGCTCGATTGTTGGGAGAGAGAGAAGAGGAGGAACCAAGAATACATTCTGCAGATACTTGACTTTGTGCTGGTTTTATGGGGCGATAATTTAATGGGTCAGTTCTTTCGCCAGAATTCTTGTAAACTGGTACCACAGAAGCAGTTTTCCTGCAGTCAAGAAAGGGTGATTCGTTGAAGAGCTTGGAGAGAACTGGTGCAACCTCAGCTAAACATTTTTTAATAGTACATCCGGGATGAGATCAGGTCCACCTGTTTTTGAGGTGTCAAGGTTTTTTTTTTTATTATATCATGTATTGAGAAGGGGTGATTTTCAGATCATCTAGTGTGGTTTCTGCCCGCAAAGGAAAATCAAGGAGGAAGTGGATTGCTGGGTCCAAAGTAGAGTTTGAGGCAAACTGATGTGCAAGCATGCTAACTTTCTCAGTTGCCGTGTAAACAACCACATGATTGTTGGAGAGTGGGGGAATTGTTGATTTCCCATTATTTACTACACTGTTGTAGATTTTTCAGAAATCACGAGTTCTTAATTTTTGTACTTCAATGCGTTTTCTGCTGGTTTCGGCATATTCTCTCTTAGCTGTCGTTATTTATTTCTTACAATTACTTCTAGCTTCTATAAACTTTTGTTTGTTTGTACTGGATTTATGTCAGATAAATTTGCGGTTGTCTCTGAGCAATGCCAGCTGTGCAAGTAGAAGTAAACCACTGGGGAGAGTTGGGTTTACTATAGAACTTCTGTGTGGGAACATACGTTTCAATTGCTGCTTTGAACCATTCAGTAGTCTCATTTGCGCACTGTTCAGTAAGAAGAGAAAACATATTTCCCCATAGGGCATCTCTGATGTGATATCTAATGGCTTCTCAGTCAGCCTTATTGTAGTATCTTGTTGTTTTAAGTAATGATTCTTCAACTTGGGGTCGAGCGTTTAGAGATATGTCTATCACTATCACAGCGTGATCAGCATTCTCGAGTGGGCAATGAATATTTGTTATGCAATCCTCAGAAACTGTTGTCAGAAATAGATCCAGAAGTGAGGCTTGCTGGTCCTGACGATCTGGGAATGTTACTGTTTGTGTGAAGGAATGGGATAGAGAAAAGTTATGAATGATGCTACCAGCTGTGTCAGTGTAGTTAGAGAAGCGAAGCCAATTATTGTATTGGACAATAAAGTCACCAAATACATGTATTTGAGCGCTAGTGTCAAGGGAGAGTGTTTCATCTATACTCTCAGCGACAAAGAAAATATAGGCAGCTAACGCTATTTTGTAAAGTTAGTTTAAAACACATGAAGGCCGGGTCATTTGATTCTAGTTTAGATTCCCTACTCATTGGGAGAGTGTTGCGGATATAGACTCCAAATCAGTGCATGTGTCTGTCAGAGTCCTTACGACAAAGTGGAAGATAACTAGACACGTTAAAGACGTAGGAGGGGATGGAGGAGTGCAAGTTAGTTTCATTTAGTGTTAAGGTATCTGGGGAGTTTGCTAGGGGAAATGATTCTACACCATCTAAGTTCTAAGTCCACAGATATTTGTAAATGCAATACTCAGGGGAGGAGGCGAATCATTGTTCGAGTGTGTGTGTGGAGTTTGCGTGTTATTTTGGATTGAGTTGTCATTTAATTTTATTTCGTAGTTTCAGTTTAAGGTGAGAGGTGCTAGACAAAGTGGATGTGCATAGCTACCATTAAGCAGCACAAGCAGGCTATCAGCCGATTCCTCATCCACAGGAATGTGGCCTCAGTAATACCCACAAGAGATAAGATCCCGTTCCATGCGCGACATAGCACTACAAACATCCTGATATTATACAGCTGATGATAGAGCAGCTGCTTTATGCGCTACCAAAGAGTTAGAGCACCTGTACTGCCAGTCAGAAACAGCAGCCAGCAACTGTCAAACTGGTACCCTTAAACCTGTCGAGTCCAGTAATGTTAGCATACATGGTCAACAAGCACCCTCAAGATGCTCAGTTAAGGGGAAGAGATTAAGACAGTTAAGGGGAAGGGATTGAATCTATACATCGTACTCCTCTTCCAAATAAGAATTATTCAAATCATTTTGAAGATCAATTAATATATCTAAGAAGATTTACTTTTTTCTGGTGATCGAGTAAACTCACCTCGCACGTTTATTAATTGTTACAGTGTATATATGTCGGTGGTAAACCGTAAACACACATATATTTATAGGTTGAAAACTTAGATAAATGAAATAATGGTTTCTTCATAGCATTAGGCTATAATAAGTCAAGAATATATTTTGTTTAATGGTAATAATGTTAATAATATGTGCACAACATATGCGAATGCAATAATTTCTGTTTCTATTACTGGGGAGCGTGATATCGCGATAGATAAGGTACTTCCTCATTTTAACTGTGATCTACCATTCGGGGTTTTAACCTCGGTGTTGATCATTGCAACATCACACTAGGGCTATTTTGAATTTGTTTCCCATTATTTTCACACAAGCACACAAGCATATATACTTAAACATGTTCAAAGACCACGATGCTATATTTTCTTAAAAACATGCTAGAGATCATAAGGGTTTCATCATCATGATTATGTTTTCCACTATTGTGACTTCAACATGAATCATGAATTGTGGCTCAGTTGTAATGCACGACATCACCGAAACACGAATTTTTATACATACATACACACACACACACACACACACACACACACACACACATATATCACCGAAACACGAATGTATATATATATATATATATATATATATATATATATATATATATATATATATATAGAGTATAAAGATTAATAATTGTAAATTATAAATCAGTTTCAAAAGGATGAACAAACAAAACGATATTAATTTTCTTAAAATTGACGATAAGCATTAACAGTAATTGACAAAGATTGTGTTTTTGAATAACGTCTATAATATAATCAACACAATAAGGGGGTGGACAGTGTAAGACACCAAAATAAAGCTAGTATTTTTGTAGTAAGTAAGGTGGATAGTCCAGAAAATATTTAAAAACATAAGAAAAAGGTTGTAAAATTTATGTTGATAATGAAAATAGAAAATTAGGAGAAAAAGAAAAAAAGGAAATTTTTTAAATACCATATTGAGTTGCATTAGTAAATTTGTTTTAAGTAAAAAATTTTAAATACCATATTGAGTTGCATTAGTAAATTTGTTTTAAGTAAAAAATTTTAAATACCATATTGAGTTGCATTAGTAAATTTGTTTCAAAGAAAAATGTTAAAATACCACATTGAGTTGCATTAGTAAATTTGTTTCAAGGAAAAAATTTTAAAATACCATATTGAGTTGCATTAGTAAATTTGTTTCAAGAAAAATTTTTTAAATATCATATTGAGTTGCATTAGTAAATTTTTTTCAAGGAAAACTTTTTAAATACCATATTGAGTGGCATTAGTAAATTTGTTTCAAGGAAAAAAATTTTAAATACCATATCGAGTTGCATTAGTAACTTTGTTTAGAGAAACATCTTTTAAATACCATATTGAGTTGCATTAATAAATTTGTATCGAGGGAAAATTTTTTTAAATGCCATATTGAGTTGCATTAGTAAATTTGTTTCAAGAAAATTTTTTTAAATACCATATTGAGTTGCATTAGTAAATTTGTTTCAAGGAAAAAATTTTTTAAAACCATATTAAGTGGCATTAGTAAATTTGATAAAACTTGCATTATTAAATTTGTTTCAAAGTTGCATTATAAATTTGTTTAAAAGTTGCATTATTAAATTTGTTTCAAAGTTGCATTATTAAATTTGTTTCAAAGTTGCATAATTAAATTTGTTTCAAAGTTGCATTAGCAAATTTGTTTCAAAGTTGAATTATTAAATTTGTTTCAAAGTTGCATTAGTAAATTTGTTTCAAAGTTGCATTATTAAATTTGTTTCAAAGTTGCATTATTAAATTTGTTTCAAAGTTGCATTATTAAATTTGTTTCAACGTTGCATGATTAAATTTGTTTCAAAGTTGCATGATTAAATTTGTTTCAAAGTTGTCATTAGTAAATTTGTTTAAAAGTTGCATTAGTAAAATAGTAGTTAAATACCATATTGAGTGGCATTAGTAAATTAGTTTCAAGGAAAAATTTTACATACCATATTGAGTTGCATTAGTAAATTTGTATCGGGGGAAAAAATTTTTAAATACCATATTGATTTGAATTAGAAAACTTGTTTCAAGAAAATTTTTTAAAATACCATATTGAGTTGCATTAGTAAATTTGTTTCAAGGAAAATTTTTTTAAAAACCATATTGAGTGGCATTAGAAAATTTGTTTCAAAGTTGCATTAGAAAATTTGTTTCAAAGTTGCATTATTAAATTTGTTTCAAAGTTTCATTAGAAAATTTGTTTCAAAGTTGCATTATTAAATTTGTTTCAAAGTTGCATTAGAAAATTTGTTTCAAAGTTGCATTAGAAAATTTGTGTCAAAGTTGCATTAGAAAATTTGTGTCAAAGTTGCATTAGTAAATTTGTGTCAAAGTTGCATTAGTAAATTTGTTTCAAAGTTGCATTAGTAAGTTTGTTTCAAAGTTGCATTAGATAATTTGTTTCAAAGTTGCATTATTAAATGTGTTTCAAAGTTGCATTAGTAAATTTGTTTCAAAATGGCATTAGTAAATTTGCTTCAAAGTTGCATTAGTAAATTTGTTTAAAAGTTGCATTAGTAAATTTGATCAAATTTGCATTATTAAATTTGATCGAATTTTGGATTATTAAATTTGTTTCAAAGTTGCGTTATTAAATTTGTTTCAAAGTTTCATTAGAAAATTTGTTTCAAAGTTGCATTAGTAAATTTGTTTCAAAGTTGCATTAGTAAATTTGTTTCAAAGTTGCATTAGTAAATTTGTTTCAAAGTTGCATTAGCAAATTTGTTTCAAAGTTGCATTATTAAATTTGTGTCAAAGTTGCATTAGCAAATTTGTGTCAAAGTTGCATTAGTAAATTTGTTTCAAAGTTGCATTAGAAAATTTGTTTCAAAGTTGCATTAGAAAATTTGTTTCAAAGTTGCATTAGAAAATTTGTTTCAAAGTTGAATTAGTAAATTTGTTTCAAAGTTGCATTATTAAATTTGTTTCAAAGTTGCATTAGTTAATGTGTTTCAAAGTTGCATTAGTAAATTTGTTTCAAAGTTGCATTAGTAAATTTGTTTCAAAGTTGCATTATTAAATTTGCTTCAAAGTTGCATTAGAAAATTTATTTCAAAGTTGCATTCATAAATGCATTTCAAAGTTGCATTCATAAATGTGTTTCAAAGTTGCATTAGCAAATTTGTTTCAAAGTTACATTAGAAAATTGGTTTCAAAGTTGCATTAGAAAATTTGTTTCAAAGTTGCATTCATAAATATGTTTCAAAGTTGCATTCATAAATGTGTTTCAAAGTTGCATTAGTAAATTTGTTTCAAAGTTGCATTATTAAATTTGTTTAAAAGTTGCATTAGTAAATTTGTTTCAAAGTAGCATTAGTAAATTTGTTTCAAAGTTGCATTAGTAAATTTGTTTCAAAGAAAAACAAATTTAAAACCATATTAAGTGGCATTAGTAAATTTGATCAAATTTGCATTATTAAATTTGTTTCAAAGTTGCATTATTAAATTTGTTTCAAAGTTGCATTATTAAATTTGTTTCAAAGTTGCATTATTAAATTTGTTTCAATTTTGCATTATTAAATTTGTGTCAAAGTTGCATTATTAAATTTGTTTCAAAGTTGCATTATTAAATTTGTTTCAAAGTTGCATTATTAAATTTGTTTCAAAGTTGCATAATTAAATTTGTTTCAAAGTTGCATTATTAAATTTGTTTCAAAGTTGCATTATTAAATTTGTTTCAAAGATGCATATTTAAATTTGTTTACAAGTGGCATTATTAAATTTGTTTCAAAGTTACATTAGAAAATTTGTCTAAAAGTTGCATTATTAAATTTGTTTAAAAGTTACATTATTACATTTGTTTCAAAGTTACATTATTAAATTTGTTTCAAAGTTGTCATTAGTAAATTTGTTCCAAAGTTGCATTACTAAATTTGTTTCAAAGTTGCATTAGTAAAATAGTAGTTAAATACCATATTGAGTGGCATTAGTAAATTTGTTTCAAGGAAAAAATTTTACATACCATATTGAGTTGCATTAATAAATTTGTATCGGGCGAAAATTATTTAAAATACCATATTGATTTGAATTAGAAAACTTGTTTCAAGAAAATTTTTTAAAATACCATATTGAGTTGCATTAGTAAATTTGTTTCAAGGAACATTTTTTTTTAAACCATATTGAGTGGCATTAGAAAATTTGTTTCAAAGTTGCATTAGAAAATTTGTTTCAAAGTTGCATTAGTAAATTTGTTTCAAAATTACATTAGTAAATTTGCTTCAAAGTTGCATTAGTAAATTTGTTTCAAAGTTGCATTAGTAAATTTGATCAAATTTGCATTATTAAATTTGATCGAATTTTGGATTATTAAATTTGTTTCAAAGTTGCATCAGAAAATTTGTTTCAAAGTTTCATTAGAAAATTTGTTTCAAAGTTGCATTATTAAATTTGTTTCAAAGTTGCATTAGTAAATTTGTTTCAAAGTTGCATTATTAAATTTGTTTCAAAGTTGCATTAGTAAATTTGTTTCAAAGTTGCATTATTAAATTTGTTTCAAAGTTGCATTTTTAAATTTGTGTCAAAGTTGCATTAGTAAATTTGTTTCAAAGTTGCATTAGTAAATTTGTTTCAAAGTTGCATTAGAAAATTTGTTTCAAAGTTGCATTAGTAAATTTGTTTCAAAGTTGCATTAGAAAATTTTCTTCAAAGTTGCATTAGTAAATTTGTTTCAAAGTTGCATTAGCAAATTTGTTTCAAAGTTGCATTAGAAAATTTGTTTCAAAGTTGCATTAGAAAATTTGTTTCAAAGTTGCATTATTAAATTTGTTTCAAAGTTGCATTAGAAAATTTGTTTCAAAGTTGCATTAGTAAATTTGTTTCAAAGTTGCATTAGTAAATTTGTTTCAAAGTTGCATTAGCAAATTTGTTTCAAAGTTGCATTAGCAAATTTGTTTCAAAGTTGCATTAGCAAATTTGTTTCAAAGTTGCATTAGCAAATTTGTGCCAAAGTTGCATTATTAAATTTGTTTCAAAGTTGCATTAGAAAATTTGTTTCAAAGTTACATTAGAAAATTTGTTTCAAAGTTGCATTAGTAAATTTGTTTCAAAGTTTCATTATTAAATTTGTTTCAAAGTTTCATTATTAAATTTGTTTCAAAGTTGCATTATTAAATTTGTTTCAAAGTTGCATTAGTAAATTTGTTTCAAAGTTGCATTAGCAAATTTGTTTCAAAGTTGCATTAGCAAATTTGTTTCAAAGTTGCATTAGCAAATTTGTGTCAAAGTTGCATTAGCAAATTTGTTTCAAAGTTGCATTAGAAAATTTGTTTCAAAGTTGCATTATTAAATTTTCTTCAAAGTTGCATTAGTAAATTTGTTTCAAAGTTGCATTATTAAATTTGTGTCAAAGTTGCATTAGTAAATTTGTTTCAAAGTTGTATTAGTAAATTTCTTTCGAAGTTCCTCAGTACATAAATGGTCATGTTGTTGTATTTTGGCCACAAATGATGGACAAACTATTTACAGTTTCTTTTTAAATTTAGGATTTTAAACGCTAGGAAAATAAAAATGTTTAACTGTCTTATTAGTGAACGCTAATTTTAAAATCCAAGGGAGATAACTTTTATTTTTTTAAAACATAAAAAAACAAACTTTTAATTATCTACGAGAGATAACCGTTTAAATTTAAAATGTATAATTTTAAATTGGTATTTTATATATTTGTAATTATTTTAGGGATAAATTATTTATTTTATATGATAATAAAATAATAGTATTAATATTATATATATTATATTTAATATTATATTTTATATTTATATAGATATGTATAATGATGATGATAATAATAGTGATACTACTACTACTACTAATAATAATAATGATAATAGTATTAATAATAAAATAAGTAAAATAATTATTATATTTATAATAATATTAATAATTATAACGATAATGATCATAATAATATATATATATATACTTTATAATTTATATTTTATACCTACTTGTAATATTTCTTAATTTCTTATTACTTCCAACCTAAATGTTATTAAGCCAGTTTGTATCTATATTTTCATTATGTCTAATTCTGTCCCCTCTCCTCTTCTGATGAGAAGCATTTAGCTTCGAAATGCTATGGCATAAAGAGGTTTCTTTTTCTGCCTCTTTTTTATTTACTTTTCCTTGTTTTTCCGTTATAATAAAGTTATATATAACTTATTTTTCCTCTTTACTAAATAAATTTAATTGCTTCTCTTAACAGTCTTGAGCTTTTCTATCTTGGTAATTTTTTGTTTAAGATATACTTTTTGATGACTTAATTGCATATATATATCCATATGACTTGGATGCATTAGCTTGAATCAAAAACGAAACAAAAACTTATGAAAATACACACACATATATATATATACACCTTGAGTTCTTCAGCCATAATCGAAATCAATATGAAGAATTCTTGATAAAATTATTTATAAGAAAATTGATGACTTAATTTATAATCGAAGCCGAAACCAAAACTTATGAAGAATTTTTGGTAAAAATTATTTAAGACAAGAAATGGAAGTACATAACATAAGATATTTTTTAGTTTTGAAATCGAAACTTTATAATATATAAAAATCGATAGAACATTAACTCTATAATAATATATACGAAATCTGCAAGAATTAAAATATCATATTTAAGTGTATTTACGACCGGGCTTTGTTGAGCGTTCGTTCTAGCTTGGATAAATACTTTTGAAGTTTTAACAAAAAAGCTACAATAATATCAGCGAATCGCCATTTACACTGAACATCTACTGAATGCCAGCATCAATATATTACATATGATATATATACATATGTGGAATTTCGACAGGTCCTGCTAGTAATAATAATAATAAAAAATAATAACAATAATAGGAAACTTATGACAATGTACAATGCATTACAGATAAAGGATGATGCTGACGGACTCTATGTGAAAATTTGCATAAGCAGATCCTCGGTCCATCCTGGTCACGGCACCAAAACGGATGTGTTATATTTCACTCTGATTATGACCGAATTAGCAATTGTGTTTAAGTTTATTTAATTTCAAAAATAACATTTTTCGTTATTTCTTTGACTTAGACACTCGTTGGGAAAATAGAAAAACACACGCAGCTGGGTATAAAAATATGTTTATTTTTGTTTTTAATGAAAGATTGACAAATCTAATGGCGGCGTGATGGGGTTGACGGTAGTAGTGTACAGAAGACGGTGTTGCTAGTACCCTCTCGTGTTGTGTCGACTCTTTGTGTCTCCTCTTTTGTATCTTTTTTCATTTGGCTTAGACGACGGCATTCCGATCTGCATTATTTCCAACAATATTGTCACTTGCTGACCAGGGATTTGCTCCTACAATTTGACCTCGCTTTGTCTACATTAGTGCAAATACCAACAGATAGTAGTACTTGAAAACAGAAATCATAAAATCCTATGGAACATGGAGGTACAAACGGATAGTTTACAAAAAGTAAAAATCCTGTCAGATCGTAATTTCGCCGTCCCAACAGATTACAAGCAAACGTCAACAAGACGAAGAAGCGAATCAAATACACGTAACTTGCCAGAGAACAGAAAGGGATATGGGAGATTAAGAAAGTCACAATAACACAATCGTAGGAGCACTCGAAACAATACAAAAAAAAAAATTCGGAAAAAAATGGGAACAATTGAAATCAGGGGAAGGCTGAGATAAAACTGATAGCAATAATGAAATCTTAAGGAAAACCCTTGAATGCGGAAACTAACCCACATAAACGCTAACTGACAGACGAAAAACAAAAAGATATAAGAACACAACATAGAAACAAGAAAACTTAAACTACCCCCTCCGCAAATTGTAGTGTTGGCATCGACTGGCATCACAGCAAATAGTTGAGGAAGATATGTAACATAGCGCGCATGCGGACGGACGTCATCGGTGGGAAAAAGGGACTATGAAAAGAGAAAGAGAACAATCATGGAGAGACGAGATAACGTTTGAGATCTCGTGAGCGACGTGGAAAACATTCTAGATCACGTGGGTGATGTCACAACTAACGATGAGGAAATAAAAATGTTGTTGCCATAAAAAGCAAGTTATTTCCAATTCTGTTGTCTTGGTCGCCGAAACTGCACGCAACATGTGTTCGTCCGTGGACAACGGTACAAAAGATTTCTTTTAGCGCCGTATTGACAAGATCAGGCCTTGTTTTTACAAAAAAGGTAAAAATGAGGAAAAGAAAGAAAAGTCGTAAAAGAAAGAAAGAACTGACGAACCAGAGAAAGAGAGAGAGAGAGAGAGAGAGAGAGAGAGAGAGAGAGAGAGAGAGAGAGAGAGAGAGAGAGAGAGAGAGAGAGAGAGAGAAAAGAATTGTAAGCCAGGTTGTAAATAATACTTTGTTTTTTTTCTCTCTTTTCTTTCACCATCGAATTTCTTTTGCTGTTCTCTTGGTCATATTTTTAATTGCCAAAGTGTTTTGTAGTGAGCTTTTAACGGAATGTTATCTCTGATGTTTAACAAGGTTTCTAGCATTATGACAGTTATTTAATATTATAGGTTATCAGTTAACGAAACAAATAGATTAATAGGTTTTAAGTAAAACATAGCTATCAGAAGTTAATGACTGGACTTTTGATGGGTCGGTTTACGAACAAAGCAACTTAGAGAATAGAGAAATAAGATTAGTAAGTGAATAAAAAGAGGGTTGAAGAATATAGGTTAACTAGCTAGGACTAGTACGAGAATGTGGAAAAAAGGACAATGCAATAATTATTGCGTAAAATGTTGATATCCGATTAAGTCGGGGCACGGATAATGCCTCTGATCTTTTGGATAAGGTATCAACCGTAATTATACCGTATACTCTCCCCATTATAGGTCTGAGCAGTTAAGAGACAACATGGGCCGTAATTGTCTCGAATAATCTCATAAAAGCTGGCTGACAAATAGGGGTCTCAGACTAAACAAAAGGTGCGATTAACTAGAATGTTCTCGAATAATTTCGCTATATGGAACTGAGCAATTATGAGACATAAGTTAGTAGGACTAGAAGTTAGTAGAATTATACAAACTAGTTTAGTCAATGAATTTCAAAGAGAAATATTAATATGACTGATGTGATAGTTGGAAGATATAATTTGCGGGATATTACCTTAATCTTTTTTATAGTTGTTGATTTAACGACGTTTCGGCCTTCATCAGGTTGTTAACCGCGACGTGGTAAGAATGCTGAATCTTTAACTGTATTATTGCCTTTCATAGTTGTTGTCTCACCATATTTTTGGCCAACTAATCCTCTGGCCGATTTTGGGTAGGATTGAAACCACTATCTTCAGACAATGCTCACCTAGAACTGTAGGGATTCAAGGCCAGAGGAATAGTTGGCCGAAACGTCATCAAAACAACTATAAAAAAGATGAAAATAATAGTCCGGAAAAGCATACATAATATACAAATTACTCATCTCCAGAGAATTCCAATGATTAAATAATATATATGAAAGTTGAGAAACAAAACTCGCACAACGAAAAAGTAACAAACGAATCTTGATATACAATGAACAGTATAACATATCTATCGACAAGCTAAACAAAAATATCCTGTTTCAGTTTGGTGACTTTAACGCACTACCAGTAAACATCAAAGACTATCCAATGTCGCGTGAATTTAGTCTTGCTTCGATTTGGCTGGCTTTGTTTACATTTAAAACTTTAAATTTGGACAACGAAGCTGAAACTTTTCGGCAGTTATTCAGTGAAATGCGTGAAAAACTGCATTCTCGCTACCGAAACAGCTAACTGAGTTTTTTTCCCTTTTAACGTAGTAAAAGAATGTCTTTACATAAATACGTTGAAATTCATTTTCTATTTTTAAATCGAAAAACAGTAAACTCGAATTTTATTGGTTCTTGTTTATTTTTCAGCATGTGAAGAAATGTAACAGCGCGGATGCACGTATGTAAATGCGAATTGACGTCACTGGTGGGGGGAGTATAAAAAGAGGAAGAGAAAGATTACGAGTAACACAAGATACTGTTCGAGATCTCGCGAGAGATGTAGAAAACGGTCTAGATCACGGCTGTACCAAAGAGAAAATAAATGTTGTTGCAACAAAGGACAAATGAGTTGGAGTTATTTCCTATTCTTTGTCTTGGTCTCCTTTGCGACTGAAACTGCGCACAACGTGTGTTAGTCCACGGACAACGTTACAGATAGAAAAACCGAAGAGAGAGAGAGCACAACAAGATGAGTGCAAAAAGGACTGCAATTTTGGAGATGTTTCTTGCCACCACAATTCCAGTGAAAACAATTGTCAGCGAGAAGTTAGCGGCGGTTGCAAGGATACAAATACATTTGCAAAGCTTACCGACAGAGGTGAGGAATACTGGAAGTCTGGAAAGACTTGTTGTCACTCGGACCCCAGATAACACCACCAATTGTTGTCGGTGAGCAATTTCGTATGATGACCTGAAAACAGTGAGAATAATAATAATAATAATAATAATAATAATAATGAAAAAAAAAACGGAATTAAAACTGTCCTAGAGGATATTAAACAAAGAATTCTAGCGTAAGTGAAAAGATATAAAGAGAAACTCACCAGTTCAGAGAGAATAAATTATGTAATCTAGACCAGGAGACATTCTATGAAGGACTTAATAGACGGCCAGATTACGTAAATGAAGTAGCAAAGTCAGAAGAGTATAATGTGAGGAATGAAATACAAACTAAGTTTAACCTCAACATGTAGTGAAAGCGAGCAAGGAGAAAGTGAGTAAACAATGTAAGAAAATTCCAAATTGGAAAGCTCTGAGACCAGAGGTATTGGTTAACAATTATTATTACCTTGCATGAAAGGATTGCATCTCAAATTGATGAACTGTTGACAGGAAATGTAATATCTGAATGGAGCACGCGTGAAAGAACAGTGCGCTACAAGAAGGATATTTCAAAGGAAACTGCGGTTTTGATAACTATCAGATCATCATGTGGAAACTGTGGACGGGCATTTTGGCAGATAGAATTTACAAATATCTGAAACAGCAAGATATCTTATTGGAAGAACAAAGTGGATGTAGACGAGGTAGTAGAGGGACAAAGGATCAGTTTCTTATTGATAGGAAAATACTTTGTGATTGTAAGATTCACAAATCTATGCATGTATAGATTACCGCAAAGCATATGATTTGTTGGAAAGACGCATTAAACTATGGAAATGAAGAAGATCTTGGTGAAATTCATGTGAAGATAGTGATTTTTCAGGGAGGCAGCTTGTCGCCATTGTTGTTTATTTTGAATATGGTACCCTTGTCATTCATATTACAAAATATAGATGCGGGTGATAAGTGGAGAAAGAAAGAGTACCGGGTAAACCATTTATTATTTATAGATGATTTAAAGTTATAGGCAAAGAACAAAGACCGAATATACATGCTTCTAAGAACAGCTCAAATATAAAGGTATTGAATTTGGTATGAAAAAAGTATGGTGCCTCAAAATTGAAAAGAGGAAACAGTGTTGAAAGTAAAGGAATAAAACTTTCGAATGGGGAAATGATAAAAGAGGTCGGAGAAGAATAAAACACCTACTTAGAAATTATGGGATTAGATAAAATAAAAAGCTGGAATGAATGAAACAATGAGGAAAAATACAAGAAAAGACTACGGTTGGTTATTAGGTCAAGATTGAATGGGAGGAACAAAATATCAACAGTAACATGGGCAGTAGCTATATTTCAATATAGACAACGGAAGATTCCTTTTTTTTTACATTATATTGATGGTGGGAGTTGTAGTTTAGATACTGCCAAGTAAAAGTTGGGTTTTGGTATACAGATGACATAAACCCCTGACTAGTGCGGGCACATCTAGGAAATGTATTATGTTCTTTTCCATCGTGAACTGTATAGTTGGACGTATCAAGTTCACATGGTCTTGTAATGTTTGAACATCTTCCTGATGAGGCCAGAGTATGAATGCGTGATTTACAAATCACAACAACATTGTTGGCTTCAGTGATGTTGATTCTAATACAATTTCCTCAAAGTATTCCATGTATGCATTGGCCAGTACTGGGGACAATGGTAATTCCATCGCCAGACCTTCTTCCTGCCGATATGTATATCACGAAGTATGTAGTTTCTACACAGAAAGTCAACATCAAAGAAAAATAATTTACTTATTAAAACTGTTTTGGTTGCTAGCATTGAAACATAGATTTCCATATAACATGAAATGTTTGAAATTGCGGTTGCATAAAACACAAAAGTACACAAGAATGAAATAAAAAAAAATATTGAAATTGCTCAAAGTGACGTAGCTATATATTAGGACGTTTATGCAAGTAAAAATGTTAAAATATAAAAAGTGATTCCAGATTTAATCTTTGAATTAGAAATCTTTAAATATAGAAAAAATGGAAAACCAAATTTAAAAGAAAAAGGCTATTTGATATGGTTAATTGTTACTTTTAAATAATGTAAATAATGTACATAGCAAACAAACATAGACTGGATGGAATAATTAAAATCGTGGAATGATTAAAATCATGGAATGATTAAAATCATGGAATGATTAAAATCATGGAATAATTAAAATCATGGAATGATTAAAATCATGGAATCATGGAATGATTAAAATCATGGAATGATTAAAATCATGGATTGATTAAAATCATGGAATGATTAAAATCATGGAATAATTAAAATCATGGAATATGCCCATGAACTTGTCAAAATATTTATTCAAACTTAATGCCGAAATGGTAAAAAAGGATTAAACATAATCTGTTCGTACGTTTTCCCTGGAAGACTATGAAAATGTAAAACATGGCTGCCAAGTTTCAATTAAAAACAAATATTTAATCAGTTAAAAAAAAAGAAAGAATTTTCCATTTGCCTCATGAAATCAGATTAACAAGGGATTAAATAGACTCGAAAAAATGGGAGTATTATCGAAAGTAGAGCACAGAGAGTGGGTTTCGCCTAAAGTCTACGCAATAATGTAAAGAAATCTGTGTTTGAGCAGACTTCTCTCTAGATTGAACCACACACTAAAAGATTATCATTTGTTTTTGCATAGAAGAGATTTTCATTAAACTTCGCGGCGAATTTTTTTCAAACGTTGATTTAATTGATTATTATCTAGAAATACATGCAGGCGATGAGTACTTGAGGTACTTATATGAGTTTATGCAAATACGAACGATCACAATTTCTGCTTCTACCAGCTATTTTTTTACAGTCATGAACTTAACAGACTGGGATTTTAGACAGTCTAGGTAGATGACATTTTAGTGATCAGTAAAAACACCAAACAACACAAATCACAAAATGCATGCGAAGCATTTAAGAGAATCCAGGACTGTATAGTTATATTGAAGAAAGGGAAATGCGATTTTTTCATGGAAAAATTAAATATCTTGACCAAATTAGAAACAAAAATGATAGAAGATAAGACCAAAGGCATAAAAATGTATCGTAACTACAGTTTAGCAAATTATTATAATGTGTTTCTTTCAAATATGCACAATTCGCGAGATCCTCTTAATAAACTATTAATTAAAGAAAAAGATTGAATGTTAATGGCAAAATATCAGAAGTATGGTTTATCTTCTACATTACAATTATGAAATGGAGGTTTTTCATCGTCAAAAGTTAGTTATGCTGATAGATTATCGCAAAATATGCTGAACTTTTGAAAACTGAATCTACAAACTGAGGTACAACCCTTGAAAACCCGACTGAATGACTTTCTACAAAGTGAGGTACAAGTAAAAATGTATTCTCTTGCGTCATTAGAGAGCTTTCAGTAACACTTGTAGAAATAAAATAAAAGGCATTGGACAAGAATCTTTTAAGATAAAACATAAAAGTAAAGAAAAAATCCACTCGATGTGTTATTAATGGCGATCGAGTGGTAATTCCTGCAATATTATAGAAAAACATACTAAATTGATTTAGCGTCAATCACCCGGACGATGGAGAATGAAACGTCTCATGATAAGCTATGTGTATTAGACAAGCATGAACAAAAATATTGACAATGCGGTAGAAACTAAACAAAGGTTGTGTCGTGAAGTAGAAAAAAAAAAAAGAAATAAAAAAATATATATAAGACACAGCTGTTCCTTCCAAAAGGTCGAGCTCTTCAACGTCCAAAAAGAATTCACCGTCACAAAAAAGAATTCACCGTCACTTCTTCCAACCGTCGTTTCACTCTCTGCGCTCTTCACACCTGCTTAAAAAAAAGTACCGTTTATATGCTGCCCATTTCTCCACTTATGCAAATTGACTATCAACCAGAGCCATCTAGCTTTCCATTTCTCCAAACAGCCAATTTGCAAAGGGGGACAACTCAAACCACACGCCCCCTTGATCTACATGATCATCACATGTCAACCCATCACGTAGTCGCTCGACCAACATGGCGGCCGTCTCTCTCGCTACGATCTCCGCGGAGCCTCTTCGTGAACTTGGCTCGACGTCGCTGTCTTCCTCTGATGACACTACTACCGGCCGCACATCAAGGATGTGTCGAGGGATACCGTCGATTGATACATTGTTCGGGGACTGGACACTTGTCACAATGCCCCTCCCCCAGCGTGTGGTACAGCGAGCATAAGGCGGTTTGATCCACACTTCCTCTCCCACTCGCACAGTCGCTCGCTTCTCGCCTTCCTCTGCGGGTACCTGTGCAGTTCGGGGATGCCGCCACTTGTACTTGAAGACTGCCCTCTGCGGCACTGACTCCACTTTTTACCCTGACTTTGGAGCCATATTATACCAGAAGACAGCTTCTGGCGGCGAAATCTGGTCCCTTTCAGCTATAGCCTTAATGGTCCTGTGATGCCGCTCCACAATTCCGTTTCCGTCTGGTCTATATGCAGCCCTGAAATAGCGCCGAACTCTCCAACTCCCCACTTATCCAACACATTCTCCATGGCAGCTGAGCGAAAGGCAGTTCCATTATCCATTAGCACTTCCGTCACTGGACCCCTCTCCAAAAACACCTTTTCCAAGACCTTTGCAATTTCACCTGCATTTTCCGCCCTGATCTCCCTCCAAATGGCTACTCTTCCTGGTCCACAGTCGACCATTGACAGATACGGCCTCTGTCGATAGTGTGTTACGTCTATCGCCAACTTGCTCCAGTTCTCTGCCACCTGAACCTCACCAGCTTCGTGTCTACTCGGCGCAGGGTCGATTGATTGACACCGGCTGCATCTCTCAACCACTGTCCTAACGGCCTCCTTTGTGATTCTGGGATCCACCTTCCTGGCCAAGAACAAGGTTCTATCCACTCCAAAATGGTGCATGTCATGCAAATCCTTCAGAGTGTCAAACAACATATTGCAACAGCCGCCTCATTCGGCGCCTTTAGCCAGATCTTCCGCACCCTCGTCATCACATCGGCATCTTCTTCGCTGAAGGAACGATAGTGACCCTAAGTTGAAGATCAGATTCCCTAATCAGCTCCCTTAATATCATCAATCGACGCTTTACTAGCATCTCGGCAGCGCCTTTCGTCTTCACCCTCCTTTCTCCTGTAGTTTCGGACTGGATCCAAGAGAACACAGTGGCTGAGTCGGTCCTCAACATTCTGTAGCCCCCATTTCAAGGCTAAGTTGATGCCCTTCATAACCGCATCCAGTTCCGCCACATTTATGTGAGCCACGTCGTCCTTCTTCCACAACCAAGCAGTATCTTCTGCAGTAACACCACCTATCTGCAAAGTGACCCCCACTGCTATACAGCTTGCATCACACCACACAACATCTTCTACACTGTTGGGTACATTCCAAACACCTCTCACTGGATCCTCCCTCTTCACCTTTTCAATAATCTCTCTCAATGTCTACAGTCTCTTTATCAACTCCATCCTCCCACTTCGCTCCACTAGCTCGCCTTTTGATATAGCTACATGCAGTCCTCAGCCATCCTGCAATAGGGTAATGGCCCACCAGTCTTCCACATATTGAGAAGAGTTCTCGCCTGCTCAATTTTTCCGACACCTCCGGGATCTCATTTCCCCTCCGGAACACTAACCGTCCTTTCCGGTCCTTTCTTAGTTGGAGCCCTAACACAGCTCCTCCCTCCAACGATTCCGGGCGTTTTGCAATTAGCCCAAAGCTGTTGAGGTGTTTTACTACGTCCTCCGCAGTTGTTACCGTCTCATCTACCAAAATATCATCAATGTAAGAACTGGTGGCTCTTCTGACTGCGTCCTCCTTGCTTAGCACCGTTTTGAGGATCGCTGCCATGATTTTTCGTGCAGAATTCAGGCCAAAACCCAACCTAGTCAGGCAGTACGTTCGGCCCTTGTATCTGACCAGCTGGTATTTCCAGAATTCCTGTGAAATGTGGATCTGTTGGTATGCAGATTTTAAATCCACAATCGTCGCAGCCTTCTGAATCTGCCTCCACTCTCGCATGGTCTCTCCGCACACGTCCATCACATCGCCTCCCGTGTGACACGCAACATGTACGTTCAGCTCCCTGAAGTCCAGTACTGGCCGAACTTTTTGTTTTGTGGGCTGAACAACCGCCATTAACGGCAGCACACCTTCCACCTTCTCCGTCCATGGTCTTAAAATCCCCTCTGAGATCCATCGGTCCACCTCCTTCTCAAATTCAACTCTTGTGCCTCCTCGCAACGTATGCTCGTAGCATTCCACTCTGTTGTTCAGTATGGGAGGTTCTCCCTTCCATGCCCACTTGACTGTCCATTTCTCACCATCAAAGTGTGCAGAGAAATCTTGGTCCTCTATCGTGCAACTTTTGTCTAGCCCGGCCGTTCCTGTGATACCTTTTTCGAATTGCACACCTGCAGCCCCTTGATGTCCTCCAAATCTCACGGAGTTCCTATGTACCGTAACGCCCCCTAGTCGAGAAATTGCGTCCATCTCTAGCACCACATCGACACCCGTGACAATTTTGTTAATAACAATCGCCTGGATTGTTAGTGACATCCCACGTACCATCAACCGAACGATACTTGTGCCATTGCACTTCACCTCTCTGTCGTCAACTGCCGTAATGCTGCTGGTTCCATTGCATGTGTCAACCATGTCTTTGGTGACAATTGTTGACGTACAGCCCGTGTCGACAAGGGCTGTTGCACTTCGTCCATTTAGGGTCACCTCTACTTGTGGTGACATACCCTGAAGCGCCTTCATCGAATAAGTGGGGTAGCCACCGGCGCAGTGGCTTCCCCCTGTTCGTTCCCCTGGGGGGGGGCAGAATCTGCTGATGTGGCCGACTTCCCCACAGCGGTAATACGTGACTTCTGGCATTGGCTCCCTGCATTCCCTCGCCATATGGGGGCCTTGGCATCGGTAGCATCTGCCAGAGAACCTGGGTCTCTGCCACAGTCCTCTCTGCTTTTCGTCCTTCACAATTTCCTGCTGCAGTTTTCTTCGTTGAGCGACAGCTGCGATTCCCTGCTCACTTTTTTTCTGGGCAGCACCCTAGCCTGTGTAATCAACTCCGCCACCTCCATAGTATTTTCACCGGGCAGTTGCTGCAAAGCTATAGAAATATGGTCCGGGAAGCCATTGATAAAGGCCATCTTAACCATCTGTCGACGGCCTCCTCGATTGAATCCTGCTAGTCCCGTCAACCTCCTGATATTGTTGGCGTAAACATCGACAGGCTCTCCGGTCCACACCATACGGCTTAGTTTGCCATATGCCACAAACGGTCCTTCGGTAAATGCTTCCTTCAACTTTTCCTCAATGGCGTCAACAAACATTCGATCCTCCTCCCGCATCTCCAGATATAGGGCCAGAGCATCACCATCAAGATACAGCGGTATCAAGCTGGCTACATCCGCAATGTCCCGCAACTTAGCGACAAGTTTAACCTTGGTCCGTCAGGTTATAACATCTCCCTCTCCAGAGAACGTCTTAATCATTTCACTGCTGATCCTCTTTGCTTCCATAGTTCCCGCCGAAATAGCTTGTCGTGAAGTAGAAAAAAAAGAAATTAAAAAAATATATATAAGACACAGCTATTCCTTCCAAAAGGTCGAGCTCTTCAACGTCCAAAAAGAATTCACCGTCATGAAAAAGAATTCGCCGTCACTTCTTCCAACCGTCGTTTCACTCTCTGCGCTCTTCACACCTGCTTTAAAAAAAAAAAAAAAAAAGTACCGTTTATATGCTGCCCATTTCTCCACTTATGCAAATTGACTATCAACCAGAGCCATCTAGCTTTCCATTTCTCCAAACAGCCAATTTGCAAAGGGGGACAACTCAAACCACACAGAGCCATCTAGTTTTCCATTTCTCCAAACAGCCAATTTGCAAAGGGGGACAACTCAAACCACACAGAGCCATCTAGTTTTCCATTTCTCCAAACAGCCAATTTGCAAAGGGGGACAACTCAAACCACACAGAGCCATCTAGCTTTCCATTTCTCCAAACAGCCAATTTGCAAAGGGGGACAACTCAAACCACACAGAGCCATCTAGTTTTCCATTTCTCCAAACAGCCAATTTGCAAAGGGGGACAACTCAAACCACAGGTTGTAATTTGGCAGTGAAGACACCTTATCTAACGTTCAGACCCTGGCCCCAAACTGACACACTGTGAATCCAGACAGATTTTATTTTATCTGACTAAATGGTTTTTATTACAGCGGCGGACAGTTTCCTAAAATGTCGTAAATATTAATATGAATTAATATTTCAGCATCCTAATAATCCTTAATATTTATATTTTTCTTTTTATTATTTTCTTCTTTATGTTGTCATATATTCTTTTTATCTGTTGTTCTGTTTATTTCGTCCTTTCTTTCCTTTTACATTCTTCCTTATTTTTTTTCTGTTTTTTTTACTTTATTATTTGTTTGCATTTTCCCTTCTTTTATTTCTTCCATCATTCACCGCGTATAGCAATTTATTTCATGCTTCTATTTTCTTTTGTTCAGTTTCCTTTCGCCGTTGCTTATTTAATTTTTGTCTTTTCATATTTTGTTTGTTGGTTGTTTTCCCTGGATTTGAGGTCATATCAAACATTGATTTCACAGTCAAAACTATGAACTGGACTTGTTGTATAATCGATATGTAGATCTCCTGCATAGATTTTAACATGGATGTGGATGAGAGCAATAACAAATGAGCGTAAGCTGATCATAATGATTCACTCGTCTTGTTAATGATGTAGAGGGAGAAAAGAAACTGGAGATTCAGGAAAGGTTGAGATCATATATATATATATATATATATATATATATATATATATATATATATATATATATATATATATATGTGTGTGTGTGTGTGTGTGTGTGTGTGTGTTACATGATAAGGGCTGTCCCCTTTTCATGTAAGTATAAAAATAGAGAGATTTAGTTAAAATGAAAATGAAATAGCATAGGCGAAATTCGAACCTCGTAATTTAGGTTTAGAAATAGATTACGTGTGAGAATTTAAAAATGTAAAACAAACATTTGTTTAGAATATAGATAAATATTTCAAGAAAAAAATGTGAACAGTCAAGTTTGTTATGAAATTTTAAATTGAAAGAATACAGCTTATAAGATAATGTTTTTAATATATTGGAAAAATAGGTTACTGAGTATAGGAAAAGTTTTGGACACGTATGTCCAGAACACGTGAAAGAAGGCACATGTGTATGACGTCACGGAAAATAGAAAGTTCTAGGGATAGAGAAAAACTTTAGTTAGAAGACAGTCAGTGAAAAAACTCAGAGGGAGTCAGTCGTCTAGGAAGCGAGACGTCACGTTGAAACTAAAATGTGAAACTTGAATTCTTGGTGATGGAAACGCGGCCGGTCGTGACGAAATAAACCATCATGTGTTTTGTAAAGCTCGTCTTGTCTTATGATTCTTACAAAAAGGTAAAGTGAAATTGTATTATATATTTGTGTTATAAAATGTCTTTTCATACACATCTTGACTTCTCATATCCACAATGAGAATTTACATCATGTCTACACAATGTCTGAACAGTGAACACTATCCCCTTCACTCAAAGAGCTTATTCTTCTTCCAATCTACACATCAAAAGAATGAACATTTAATATATAAGAATCTCTCCTAACATGAACAATCTCTCTAAGTCTCTCTCCCAACATCCCTCTCTGTAATAAGACTCTTTCTAAGCATCTCTCTCTCTCAAGACAAACACTCTAATAAGACTCTAAGACTCTCTCTCAATGAAACCCCTATATGTAACATATACATATTTTGGTGCCCGTGAACCAGTTTGCATCAGCGATGCAGAAACCGAACCTGGGGTCGATACCACGAAAAAAAAAAAAAAAAAAAAAAACACAACGTTTACTAGACGATCACAAAATCCGAAAAAGAAAAAAGAAACACAACGTTTTAAAAGGGTCCAAGGAAATTAAAAAAATAAATAAATAATACCACGAAAAAAAAGAACAAAAAAAATTGAACCCACACGCACACAGAGAACAAAAGATACAAGTAATATTAAAAAGAAAAAGAAGAAAAGGCCGATATGCCGTAAAAGAAATCCGTTGTAATGAATGGAAATATAGTAAATAAGTCACCATGCATAATTCATTGATAAATGAATTGGTTTGTTAAAAAGAAAAAAACACGCACATACACGCAAATGCAGATATTGGAGGTCATGGAGTGTCAATTAGAAATTTGTGTCAATATGAAATCGTTTGGACGAATTGTTGAATTTAATCTGTCAATCAAACACGAATTTTTCAAAGGTCGCATGTAGTCTCTGAAACAGCGTGTAAATTCTGTTTGGAAACGCATTTTTGTGTTCATAGTTTAACTTTTCGGCTTTTTTGTGTGTTTCATTTGTTTTGTTTTTGAAAAAAACAAGGGACAATTGTTTTGGACAGACTTTGTGAATTGTTGTTTGTTACAGATAATGTTTTTTTTGAAAAAAGTTATAAACTGTTGATCATAGTTTTGTGTAAATCATAGTTAAATGTATTAAGGTATTTTTTTTTGAAAATGTTTTTATGATGTTGAACAAATATTGTAAATTGTCTTATGTATCTAAATGTTATTGATTTTCACAGCAAGAATTCAAGGTCAGCAGTAAATATACATTAGATTTAAACAGTATAGGAGAAAATAAAACTAGTTAAGACGTATGGTTGGCTTACAGATTCAGTTAGAATTTTAGAAGGGAGACAAGAATTAAAATTACGTAAACGGGTATTTAGAAAGTTTTTAGATGTGATAAGCCGTAAGAAAGATGTTTTTTTAGCAATTGGTTTTGTTGTTTTTTTTAGCAATTGGTTTTGTTGTTTTTTTTAGAGATCCTAAAAAATTTTCTCCAAGAAAAGTGACTTGGTAGGGATTGATAAGCACAAGATGTACCCCTATACGAAAAATTTGGGAACCTGCTTAAAAATAAGCTGGTTGCACGTAACGACTCCAAGCAAAGTGGTAAGACTTGGCTTAATTAATAAACAGGCGTTGGAAAGAATACGAAAATTCTTAAGGGGACCAGTAAACCGAGGCAATCACATATAGCTTAATGAAGTAAGAGACAGGCAAAAATATGCCGTAGATTACGCAAGAAAGATATAACCTTGTATTTTTTTTTAGAGAAGCATGAATGTGGGATATATCTGCTGGATCTTGGAAGCTCTGGTGAGAGAAAAGAAAAATCACAAAACAATCGGGCTATTAGATAGAATTTAGGCGCAATTAAGATGTTGGGCGCGAAAAGTGTTAATTAGTTAGGGGTGATATTTCTAAATCCTCGTCGAAGTTTCAAGAATCCAAGCAAGGAAATCCGAGTGAATCCGTATGAGAGAAAAAAAGGTATATCTTAAACTTCTGAAGCCAACCACAAAGATTTAAGTATATGAGCTTTGGTATGTCCCGTATAAGATAGGTATTGAAAAAAACAAAACAAAAAAAAAAAAACAAAGCCATACTTGATAAGACTAACCATGCGGAAAGAATTGATCAGAACACTTTTGGGACAAAGGAAGTCGTCCATTTCGAGAAAGGTGAAAACCTCTAGTCTGCGACATATGGGTGGCTAGAAAGTAGCTGATGTGAATCCTAGGTAAAGACCCTACACCCAAAAAGTAAATGCCACGAAGATCAGAAAGGTTCTGATCTTATAAAAAAATAAATAATTGTGAAGTCGGACGCGGAGAGCTGACTGAAAGAGATTTTTGTTTTGTTTTTTAGCCTGATCTTTCTAGCCGTGTGGTTGTGTAGATGTAAAAATAAAAAATGTACTAAATTTAAAAATGCATACATTTTTATTTTGTGAAATATGGAAGGGAGGGATGTTACATGATAAGGGCTGTCCCCTTTTCATGTAAGTATAAAAATAGAGAGATTTAGTTAAAATGAAAATGAAATAGCATAGGCGAAATTCGAACCTCGTAATTTAGGTTTAGAAATAGATTACGTGTGAGAATTTAAAAATGTAAAACAAACATTTGTTTAGAATATAGATAAATATTTCAAGAAAAAAATGTGAACAGTCAAGTTTGTTATGAAATTTTAAATTGAAAGAATGCAGCTTATAAGATAATGTTTTTAACATATTGGAAAAATAGGTTACTGAGTATAGGAAAAGTTTTGGACACGTATGTCCAGAACACGTGAAAGAAGGCACATGTTTTAACATGTGTATGACGTCACGGAAAATAGAAAGTTCTAGGGATAGAGAAAAACTTTAGTTAGAAGACAGTCAGTGAAAAAACTCAGAGGGAGTCAGTCGTCTAGGAAGCGAGACGTCACGTTGAAACTAAAATGTGAAACTTGAATTCTTGGTGATGGAAACGCGGCCGGTCGTGACGAAATAAACCATCATGTGTTTTGTAAAGCTCGTCTTGTCTTATGATTCTTACAAAAAGGTAAAGTGAAATTGTATTATATATTTGTGTTATAAAATGTCTTTTCATACACATCTTGACTTCTCATATCCACAATGAGAATCTACATCATGTCTACACAATGTCTGAACAGTGAACACTATCCCCTTCACTCAAAGAGCTTATTCTTCTTCCAATCTACACCTCAAAAGAATGAACATTTAATATATAAGAATCTCTCCTAACATGAACAATCTCTCTAAGTCTCTCTTCCAACATCCCTCTCTGTAATAAGACAAACTCTCACTAAGACTCGTATCTTTACTAATAAGAACTCACGTAACATACGCACAAGTGGTACCCT